>NW_006238947.1:756549-792123 GCF_000226075.1 Solanum tuberosum
TGATTGGTGGGGGGGGGGGGGGGGGGGGGGAATTGGAATCTTGATTCTCGAGCATTTGTTATTGTCATTGGAATAGTAGTAAATCAATTTTCATTCAACATCTTACATTCTCACAATCACTTTGTTTTTAGCTTCATTGCAGGGCGAATTCAGAATTTTAAGTTTATGATTTTTATAATATTTTTAATTAATATTCTCTTCATTTCAAAATAAGTGAATTGTCGAGGTATTGCATACTTTTTAAGAAAAGAATATCAAGACATTAATTAGATTTTTATTTTATTTTTTATCCTTATTAATTAGGAAATTCAATAAAAGGTAAAAATAGAAGAAAATTTTAACAACCTATTATGAAAAAGTTTAGAAGCTTGTTACAATTTTTTTGGAGTTTCTCATAATTCAAAATATTCTGAAAAAACTCAGTCCTATTGGATTCCAGACCACTTCAAATTAATCAAGGCAATACTATACTTAATTCAAAAAATTACTTAAAACACAAGTAAATCCAAAACATTTTAGCGTTGTCAATAAACTTTATTTAGACACTCGAATTATTTTTATTAGATACAGGTCATTTGCACAAATGCCCCTATTTAAGGGTGATCTTTAATTTTTACTATTCAAATTCATGATCTTTAATTTTCTCTCTTTAACACTTCAAATAACGAAAAGGTGGATGGAAATAACCCTGACATCGAAAAAGAATCACAAAGCAAGAGTATATTTTCATATCATAATATATCTCAAGTTATGCCACTTAATTTCTACAAAACTTAGATCGTTAGAGACATAAGTTCAATTCATAACCTACAAGTTATACCTTACAAGGCATAAGTTCAGCTTGGGAGCATAATGCTCAAGTTCATTACCCACAAGTTATGTCTTATAAAGCATAACTTAATTCTTACATAATTTATGCAAATAGAGGTATAAGTTCAATTTCAGAACCGATAAAGTTATGTCTTCAAAAAATAACTTATTTGTCCAAAAAAATTGCCGAACAATGCAAAAGTTCTCTAAACTTATGTTTTGAGAATTAGATACTATATACAAAGTAACCTGAGAAGGCAAAAGTTCTCTAATCATATGTCTTGTCATAGTTAAAGGTATTTTGGCCCACAAATTTTCATGAATGAGTCACATGAGGAAAATTGGAAAATTGGAAGGACATTCTATTTAATGGCAAACATTACATATCACTCCGAGATAGGGGCAATCCATAAAAAACAAAACTTGATTAGACATTTTCAGCTCAAATTATGAAAAAAAAATTGTACATGTTCTCAAAGGCCTATTACATAAATAAGTAAACCTCATAAAAAATTTCACATCATATAACTATATACATCAATCTTAATTGGAACATGCCTAAAGTTTACGATTTATTAATGCTAATGTATATCATTAAAAGAAGTGTTGTGATTAATTTATCTACATAAAAAGCGCTTCAAAACATGTTTAAAAGTGTTTTCAAAATCTTTATAGAAAGTGTCAAATTATTGTACGTACTCTTTTTTGTCGATTTTATTTGTCGTCCTTACTAAAAATAGTGAAATTTCAAGCTTAGCCGCTGAACAAAAAGGGATGGCATAAACAACTAGAGGCATTTGTTTCATAGATCCAACAAGTCCAATAACATTTTGTCTCAAAGATGGAATCACTACAAAAATTCTTCAATCAACTGCCAATAGGCAGCAGCTTCATAATCATACCCCTTTAATTTGTAAAGGGGTATAGTTGAGCAACTATTGGAACAGCTTAAAAGTACCCCCCCCCCCCCCCCCCCCCCCCCCCCCCCCCCATGCCTCCTCGCTAGCTCGATTTAGACTGTCATTAGTCTAAATCTATGATTGAGCGAAGGATGTTCAAGATTTAATATATCTCATCTTAAGGCTTAGCAAACGCTTCAATGCATTCAGCACTGATTTTGCCTGAATGGCGACAACCCAACTTCCCAAATGAGGCTAAGGGTGACAAAACTTTCAAGCTGGTGCTACTGCTGCTGCTGCTGCTGTCGCCTTCAGCATGACTGAAAGACGTTCTTGATTTTCTTGGCCTTGAGGGACTCGATACCTCTTCATAAGTGTCGATTTTATTCTGGACAACGACTAAATGAGTGATATCACTCCGGCAAAAGGGGCATAAAGGAACCTTCTCACTATTGCTAGCTGGATTGGGTTTATTGTGGCAGCATAAGGCCAGAGTGCAATGAGCACACATCTGATGACCGCACTTTTGTATCTCAATCGTGCAAGCCTGCTCAAAGCAGATGCAACATAGCTCAAGATCACTGCCCTGTTTGGAAATGAAAAACATGGAGTTGTTAAAAGAAGATTCATAGTAAAGGTCAAATATAAATGCAGTACTTAAGCTCCATTATGTTCGTCTATAATTAATCCAGATGAGTTCTTGATGCAAGATAAATGACTATCACCGATTCAAATGTGAAGCAAATTTATGACTCCGTGATTAGGGTCATACTGCCAAGGGGTGTGATGTAGGCAGCTTACTCTAAGCATAAGTGATTGATTTCATGGCTCAAACTCGTGACCTATAGGTCACACGGACTTTACCATCGCTCCAAAGCTCCCCCTTCCGAGTGCCTACACGTTCTAATAAGATATCTCCCTACCACCTTTGTAAGTTCTCCAGAGGCAAGTTATATCACTATAGGAAGGATTTGTAGTAATTGCTACTAATATCACTCAACCCCACTTGTGGGATTACACTGGGTATGTATGTTGATGTTGTTTGTATCACTCAACCACACCAGAAACAATTTGTATTGATATTCAAGGGAAATTACAACGAAGAATCTGACATACAATTTCAGGAGAACACTGAAAGAAAGAACATTTGTCCTAACCTTCCCTTTTATATAACCAACTCCTATAACAACATCACTCAACTTCCCACTACATAATCACGCAACTTTTGACGGCCTTTGTCTTGCTCGTTTGCCCCTTTCCAATATTACCCTCCATAGCCTCCTTGGTGGACTCCACATCAGCTTCCAACTCGTTCATCCCATCAGCAGGTTCATTTTCTGATTCTTGGTTCACAATATCAGTATGTTGTGAACTAAGAATCAGAAAATGTACCTGCTGACAAGTTGGGTGCGGATGTGGAGTCCATGAAGGACAACAGGATTGCATATAAGCAACAATTTACAACCATATACGTACAACCATTTATTTATTCTCTAATGAAAACTTTTTCATAGTACCCGGGCAAAACGCTACTCATATGAACAATCTGCTGAACATATTAAAATATTTGACAAGCCCAGACAAACAATTGCAGCCGCAGATGCAGAATAGTTTTTAAAAAAAATTATTGGGCATGAGACTCGTTACCTCAAAGTCATCACTCTCAAGGCCAGAATCACAATGCGAAAGTGATATTTGTGAGACAGCTGTTTTCTCCAATATCAACTTCTCTCTATCTTTGTTGGCCTCGATCAGAGCATTTTCTAGTAAAGCTTTTGCCTCGGCATCAAGCTCAGTAATGAACTTCAAAGACGATGGCCATGTCAAAGGCTCCGGAGATGATGGATTCAAAAGAGCAGCACATGCTTCATGCTTGTTCTTCAATGCAACTATGTATGGAATTCGCCTGGACACATTCCATTTACAACCGGTCAGTTTCACATCGAAAGATGGATTACTTGCAGAGAACTGAATAATACACAAAAGGAACTGGAAGGATTTGGAAAATGACAGCTACGAAAAAGGGTTAAAGAAGCTATGAGCTCACCCAGAAGAATCTCTATAAAGTCGATCTGCACCCCAAGCAAGTAACTCACGTACACAGTCCAAAGAACCTTCTCGAGCTGCTAAATGCAGTGGTGTACTTCCTGGACGGCTGCAAAGTCTTTAATGTCAATTAACCTTCAACATACAGTATTTAAGTAAAAGCAACTCGTGGAGAGTTTTAATACCCATAGCCACCACTAGAAGCACAGACAAGAGCCTCATTGCTTAGAAGAATCCGGACACATGCTGGTCTACCATGACGGGCTGCTAAATGCAATGGGGTTGCACCACTCCCATCTCTTATGTTCACGAATCTCGCAAATCCCCTGCACTCAAATTAACATATTGCAATTCATTAATAAAATAGCGTAATGCACCTGATGCTCAAATAGGGAACTTTGACAAGGAAGAAGGAAAAAAAATCCTGGCTTTAGAAATAAATCTCACTAAATTGTAGTTGTACACTTGACACGAAAAGCAAAGGAGAGCAGAGTCAAAGGAATAGAAATTTACCAAGATTGAGCAACAGGAGCCGAATGAGCGGATGCAAGGATCGATTGTAGGCAGTCAGAGTGGCCATGGTAAGCAGCATAATGCAGACAAGTTCTTCCATGAAGTGAATCAAACATTAAAATCTAAAAACATACGAAGAATTACCAATTAACAACCCATCTCAATCGGTCAAAGAAACTATCACAAACGAAATTCACATACATTAGCACCTAGCTGAATTAGCCTCTCCACGCAGGACACATTTCCATGCATAGCAGCTAACATTAATGGAGTCTGAAGCAATTCACAATCACACAAATCAAAACAGCAAAAAAAAACAAAACAAATTTCAATGATTATCTTTCCAAAATGCTACAAAGTTGACAATTTTTCAATCAAATGAACATCACAAAGTGAAACTTGTTGAGAATTTGAATACACAATTGGCAAAATACACTTGGAACACATGAATCACAATTCACAACTACTACTAAATACCTGTTTGTGGCGATTCAAGATGTCTGGATTAACCCCACGATCCAAAAGCATACACAGAACCTATCCAAAATCACTCATCAAAGATCAACAATCATTACAAACAAAAACAAGGGAAAAACAAGATTGTAAAGACTACATTTTTTCCTGACAAAAGGGTTGCTCGAACAATAAACACCCTCCACGTCCACCTCCCACTTTAAGGTTACATCACTCATCAAAGATCAAGAATCATTAACACCCCACCCCACCTTTAAAAAAAACAGGAAAAACCAAGATTGTAAAGACTACATTTTTTTCTAACAAAAGGAGTTGCTCGAATGATAAGCACTTCACCTCCTATTCTAAGGTGACCATCACTCATCAAAGATCAAGAACCATTAACACCCCACCTTTTAAAAAAAAAAGGAAAAACCAAGATTGTAAAGACTACATTTTTATCTGACAAAAGGGGTTAGCTCAAATGATAAGCACCTCCACATCACTGATCTACCTTTAAATAAAAGCATAAAAAATAAACAAGAGGGGTTGCTCAATGGTTAGCACCCTTCACTTTCCAATTATAAGGTTATGCATTCGAGTTACCAACAGAGCAAAAAGACTACATTTTTAGTCTGAAAAAAGGGGTTGCTTGGATAGTAAGCTACTTCCAATTCTAACAATTCTAAGGCTGTGGATTCGAGTCACGAATAAAGCAAAAAAGACTACATTTTTATTCAAGAAAATGAAAAACCAACCTCGATCTGGCCATTAATAGCAGCTACATGAAGTGCAGAGAACTTCCCACGAACAGTTGTAAGTCGAATCACATTTGGATTTTCATCAACCATAGCTTCAACTTTTTCAACCTCACCATTTTGGACTGCAATAAACAATCCATGTTCATTGGATTGTTGTCCACAGCTCAATTTCTGCCCCATCACCACCTCTCTATTAGCATTGAAAGTGAAGTAACCCCCCGGAGAGTGAATATCACGCGCCACCCACCACGGCGGAGGTGGACGGTGGGGAGTGAAATTGAGTAATGGAAAGTGTTAAAAAGAGAGGTAAAATGGTAATAAAAGGAGCTTGTCCCTGCCCGGTAAGAGTATGGGCAGATGCCCGTTGCTGTTTGGTAGGGATTAATTGTCAGATTTTTTTTTAAAAATACTACTCCCTCCGTCCCATTTTATATGATGTACTTTGATTTGGCACAAACTTTAAGAAAAATGGAAAGACTTTTAAAACTTGTGGTCCAAAATGAATGATAGAAATTTATGTGGTTGTAAATCATTTCATTAAGGGTAAAAAAGACATTTTATAGGCAAATTGTTACTTAAAATAGAAATGTGTCATTCTTTTTGGAACAGACTAAAAAGGAAAGTGAGTCATATAAATTGGGACAGAGGGAGTAGCAAATGCATTACGTTTCGTATCAAAATGTGAATTTTCTTGCATAAGATCAGTTTCTCATTTTAATTTTAACTATTAAATGCTAGTTAATTTTGTTAACATATACTAATCTTTAATGTAATTAAATTTTGATTTCCATTCTTTGTTTCCTATTAAATTAAAGCTGATTTACAATTTACTTCCACTTCACCGTTTTTTCTAAGATATTTGCAATTCATTAAAGAGGGTTATTATTTTTTTTGTTTATTTTTTTTTTAAAACATTTTCAGTGAAAATATGAGTCCAAGATTTATGATGGTTGTTGCTATTGTGAGTGTTCTCATTTGCGGAACTAATTGCGAAGAGAGTTATGGTAGAAAACTGTTAGAGGATTGTGCTCAAGATGATGATCAGAATTCCACTCAAACTGATCAACCAGTTCTAGTTCCATATGGCTTCGATTTGACTCAAGTACGTGATCAAGGAAATTCGTATATAACAGGTGAGCCAATTGATCCCGATGATCTCGCACGTTTTAACAATTTTCATCAATCTGCTCAAATTGATCAATCAAATGAAAATCCATGTGACTTAAATAAATCAGATATGCCTACATTGGATGGGCCAAATGGTGTTGTTTTATATTTTACTTTTTGGACTTTACTTTTACTGGAGCTGAATACTATAGTATCAAGAATATTCTGTTTCAATTATTTGAAATAAAGAAGAAATTCACGACAGATAAAATTTTATTATTAGTCAATAAAAAGTTTGTGCGAATATCATTTAGTCATAGGCGGAGTCATTTTAGGCAAATGGTAGTTGTGGGGTGTACATCCTTTGCTGAAAAAAAGTTATTGAAATTTTTTACATGTCTTTAATATAATTGAGAAGAAAATTTACATATTATTTACTAATTTCTAGTTCCGCTATTGTTAGTGATAGATTATAAAAAATTTCAATTAGTTAAGAGTTTTTTAGCGACAAATTAACTAGAAATTATCGACAAATTTAGTAGTTAATTTTAGTATTTTCTTATAGTGAAAGAAGAAAAAGAAAGAGAGAAGATGAATCTTATTTGGCTCCACATGGTATAAGGGTGGTTGTATTATATTATATGGAAAGAAGAAAAACATTATTGCATTTAGAAAGATTTTAATAGTTAGAAAATTTTGTTAAGTAATTGTATTGTAGTAAGGGGATTATAATATTGAAAGAATTTGGATGGTAAAATAAACTTTTTATCTTCTTTTTTAATATAATAATATTATCTCATTACGATTTTGATTAAATAAGATATGATGTTCTTCAACTCATTGAAAATATGATTTTACAATATTTGGAGATTGCGAACTAAGATGGAAGGTTAATAGATAACTGAGCATTATCTCATTTTACTCGATATGAAGCTTGGTGGTAGTTTGACTCTTCCTAATAAATCATGCATTATTTTTTTTTTCTAATTCACTCTTTCTAATTTAGTCCAATATATATATGTCAGTTATAGACTTATAGTTAATGTTATTAATTGATTTTCTTAAATACTCTATGAGACTATGACCATTCACTTAGGTATAAATAATTTCCAAAATAAAAAATAAAAAATTCGATTAGACTTTTTATTCACGTATGGGCAACCATGCTCATTTCATGTCCAACTTTATACTAAAAAACAAATGGATTTTCTTTTTAATTTTAACTATTTATTTTTGTTGAAATGAAATAATTAAAGGTGAGCTAAGCAAGTTCTTTTAGGAGCTCTTATTATTAAATTGATTTTATAACATGATTTTTTTAATGTAAATATTAAGCTGCACTATTTGACAATGTATACAGAATAATTTAATTTAAAATTCAAGCAAAAAATGCCTGTTAAATTTAAAGGGGATATTTCATTTTTGCTATAATTTAAATTATACTTTTTGAATTTTATTAGGTTTGATTTCTTCATATAATTTTAGTGTTCTTCTTTACAAGAGGAAGAATAGATTTATATTTTTTTTTCTCCAAAATTGTATTAGGCTGAGTTTTTTTCATATTGAATGTTTGTCAGTTTATGTCCTTAAATTAGCTTTTACTAGAAGAATTTATTGAATTTTGAGTGATATATTTATACCGAATGAAATATCATTACGAATAATATTTTAACACACCTCAAGCTATTAAATTTTCTTGCAATTTTTACGATTAAATATTTTTCGTAATATTTCAACCATTATCGGAGACCATAGTGAGAATTCCTTATTGCCATATACACTGATCCCTTTGTGAGGAAATGATCTAATAAGATCATTAATTCTTTACCTTACCATTTAAATAGAAGTGAAGATATTAAAAAAATTATATTTTGTTTTCAGATATCTTACGTATATATAAGGAGTACTAAATATTTTCTTAGAATTTTGACATAATTTTTTTTGGAAACTTTTCGCATATTGCCACTTAAAAATAACTTAATTATGCTTCATAACTATAGTTTGCTAATTACGATTCGTAGCTACATGTTATAGGGAGGAGAGAGGCAGCAAGATTGGGAGAGGAAGAAGAGAGGCGAGCAAGAGAGGGCAAAGAGTGGAGAGTGACGAACTGTATATGTATTGTATATAAATAATTGATATACATATGTATCTGTATATCTGGCGAGAGAGATTTGGACAGGGAGGAGAGTGGCGAGTGAGACTGGGAGAGAGAGGAGAGAGTGAGCGAGAAAGGTCAGAGAGTGGAGAGATGCTAATTGTATTTGTATATATGTCATATAAGTATTTATATGTATATATATATATATATATATATATATGTGTGTGTGTGTATAATGTGTATTTGTATATGTATAAAAGAGGACAAGCGACATAATTAAAGCTAAAATTAAGTTGTAAATCGTAATTAATTCAAACTATAGGTATATTAGCTAATTAATAGCATATGTTTATTTTTCTACGTAATTTTTGCAGTTTTTTTTTTATATATAATAATAGATGACCAGATCAATTAACCATCATTAGAATTCCATACGTTTTTATATTTTAGTCAAAATTATACGGCTTATTAAAGAGAATCTTGAAAACTAAAAAGTTGGCACAAGGGCTGCTTTACATTAGTCAATTTAATCCCATATTATTCCAAAAAAAAAATTAAAAAATTAGGAATAACACCTTTTTAATGATATTTTAAGCTAAAGAAAACGATATTTAGCAGTTACATTGACAAATATTTAATTAATTAAAGATATGTGCTAATTGGATCAAGAAAAGTACACTTAATTACGTTGAAAGTTGGTCACCTCTTAGACCTAAACAGTACTTAATATTTGACAATTAATTTAAGCAGTAAAACAGATATTTAATTAGTCACGATCATATCATTATGGGAGACAAATTATCGACATATTATATTATCCCAATGAATGTGTTGAGTTTCTCACGTGTGAAATCGTGCAGATCTCTTTATATGATTTTAGATAATTTTACCTTTTTTATTGAGTTCATTTTTATGATTGAATCGTTAGGCTTGAAAATTGATAAAAATAAAAGTGTATCTAGCTCATTGAAAATATTTTATAATTTTCCTCCTATTATTGTTGGACCTCAATTATCATTAATGTTAATTTTTAGGTTAAAATGATCAAATTATGTTTAATCGATTATACACATCAATTATATATTTGTAATACGATGATGAATATACATCAACGATATTGATTATAATTTATTATGTATAAAGGGGTAAAATGAATTTGTAGAAATTTCACAGGGTCTATTATTTGAACATTATTATTTAACTTTCGAAATATAGTGACTGAAAAATTATATATCGCTAAAGTAGAAAAGAAAACTGCATGAAGTTCAAAGAAAGACGACATATATATAAAATTATTTCAAAGTGAATAATTTATAAGTTTTTTACTTATTATGAACGACTTAAATAATAGTCAAACACCACATTGCTGCCAATTTTATTTTTTTTACCAATTGATTAAAAATATTAGGTGTCCGTTTGATCATGGATATATTTTTCACTTTTTCAAAATATTATTTTGAAAAAGTATTTGAACATAAAATTATTATAATTTTCTATTTGGGAACATTTAGAAATATGAAAAGTTCCAAAATAATATTTTTACCAGTGACGTGCTGGTGAAGGTTTTTTACTTTTCAAGAAGAAGAGAAGCAAATCCCAAAATGACTATGTTTATCCTTTCCAATTATTTTTTCTCTTGTTTGATTTTCCGGTATTTATATTGAAGTTCGATTAAATTTGAATTCACATCGAAAAGTTTCATATTGGGGAGTAAAACGCTTCTTAACAAAGACGACTCATACCAAAGGAGACTCACACCTTGTTTGTTTTGATTGTTACTTAAATTATATTGTATCGTATCGTTTAAATCAATCGTTTGGTAACAACGAAAAGACCTATGTAACGACCGATTTGGTATGATCGCATCGTTACTTTATTCTCATTTTATCTTTATTTATAATTTAATATAATCATATTTCATCTTTTATCCTACCTTTTATAGTAGTTTTTCCATGTAGTACCCTACTTTTCTCGTAGATTTATCATTCAAATTATAAATATATGACTTTATGTAACGACGGAAAATGATACGATCTATCAAACATTGTATTCATTAAAACAAATACAGTATAATACAATACAACACAATACATTATGCTACAATATAAAACAATACGTAACAACCATCCAAAACGAAGTATAGTAATCCTTATCTTGTTTCCTTGTTTAGTTCCTCCACCCACCCACCCCCACCCCATATTTTCGACTTGTTTCAAATAGCAAGCTTCCTTTGTTTTTAAATTTACATCTACTATCTAGTAGTCAAATAAAGGTGACTAATTGATTATTTGAAAAATATATTTTACAAAATTTTCAAGTTTTCCCTCACATAATTTCAATTTAAATTTCTTGTTTAAACATAACTATAAATTTTCAATTACTAACATTTTTCAACTCCAATTTTAAATTATTAGATTTTTAAAAAAAAAGTTTCAACCAAATCATATCTAAATTAAACTAACTTTGGTTAAAATAGACAACTTTGAAATAGAGAATAAACCATACACTCAACAATAATAGAGTTATGAGTGTTAAATGGTAGTAGGTTATAGGTAGTGTACAAATTTGGGCAAACAAATAGGTCCATACATATATCAACCATGAAAATATTCGTAGAGGGCAAGTAACTCATTCACATATAAACGTTCGCGAATTTATGATTTCTAGAATATGTTTATTACTTGAAAAAGAAAAAAAAATATAGTAATAGGAATTGATTCTTTTAAGTTCTTTAAGATAAATAACTCAAAGTTCAATCAAATACATTATTTAGCCTTATTATAACATAAATATAACAGAAAATACTATATATATCAGGTGATATATTATGGAGTAAATTAATTCACTCTTAAATAGTAAAAATGTGTTAATCATCATGATAATTTAAATGTGTAAGTGACTTTTCGAGATAAATTATGATTTTTTCCCTTTTAAAGAAGTACATGCATGATGCATGTCTATTTCTAATTAAAGGTACGGTTCATTTAACCTGTTTTAATTCGAAGTGTTTCTCATATCATTCTCAACTACTCAAAAGTCAAGATACATTAGTTTGTCCACTACTTAAAAAAATATTATTTTCTTTTTGAAAAATATTGCGGCTATTTTTATAGATATTTTATTATATCGGTGGAAAAGATAATAATTGTATTTTCAGGTGAAAAAATTAGAAAGTTTCCTTATATTTTTGTGAGAATTTATTTTATATCATGTGTTTTTCGAGTGAATTGGTTTGATAAAAAATTATATTTCGTAACATAGATTGTGTATTGATTTGTGGTGGAAAAAATCTTTATTTCTATTATTGTTCATAGGGAAGCAAAGCTGAGTAGAGCCAAGGGTTTCATCAACACTATTCGACAGATAAAAATTATTGTTTATATATTATTAAAATAAATTTTTAATATATATTTAGTAAATATTAAATCCTCTTAGAATTCTTCGTGTATTTACTCTTTTCATAATTTAAACCCTTTTATAAAATAATCCACTTCATTAATGTGTATATGTATTATTTATATATATATATATATATATATATAGGCATATTTTGAGCACCCTCCTAAGAAGAATTTATAATTTAAATTTATTTTATCGCTAGGGATAGTTAAAATATAAAGAAGTGTAAATGTTTTTTATATAAAATGATTTGCTTATTTATAAGATTTTAGAAAATAAGTAAAAAAAAAATCATTTCTTTTTCAAGAAAATATTGTTTAGGAACTAATTTCTTTTTCACGGAAAAACATTTTTATTCGTACCTAACAGTCACCCTAATTTGTGTGTGAAATTAATTATAATTTTGTGTATCCAATTACTACTTCCACTTCTTATACCCTAATTGAGATGATTATTATTTTATTTTTGTCTATTCGGTATCTTGAGTTCTTTGTTATCTAATTTATTCGAATTAATTCACGCATCATGGCTCATAAATGAGGAAAATATATATTTCGTACTATAAGTTTCTTCATTTTTAAAGTTTAAATTCAAAAAATTTAATTTACGATAAAAAAAATTACGTCGTCATATTTTCTCCAATACGTACTGTACTATAGTATATTGCTTTACTTCGAGGACAAATTAACTACGCTATCAATCAATTCATTAAATTGTGACCATACACTTTTCTTTATGCTCTTTATTTGTGTGTTATACTCGATAACGATGAAATTAAATCAAATGATATGCTTTTAGAATATAGATTTGGAATTTAATTATTTGATTATGGATAGTGACGTTCGTTATTCCTGTCCAATCTTTATACTTGGCACGTGGATTCACACGTTTTAATGGAACTCCTAAATCAATGGCTAAAAGAGAACTCTCAGTAGCTCGATCAATTAATTGAATATCTGAACTTTTATCTTGTTAGTGATGATTCGATTCTTCACCTTGTAATCAGCTCATCAGCTTCCCGTTTTCCTTTTTCCCCAGCCCTAATTTATAGACAAAAAATGCCAAAATTATAGGTAAAGGAGATTCTTTTTCTTTCTTTTTTTTAGTCAAAATGTTATAATTAAAGAAAAGAAAAGATAAGAATTAAATTATTACTATAAGTTATATTAATTTTGAAATAGCTATATATAGCTACTATAGTGCTAATCACTATCAATGTTTGGAAAAAGTTTTGCCTCCATGGGTAAGGTGGAATTCTTTCTGCCACATGGAATATATAAGTAGCACTTTTTTTTTTATTAAAAGGATTATGTTTAGTCCAAATCTAGTGGTCCTCTTGATATATATAGTTCATTCATTGCTTTTGGTCAAAATTATTTTTTAGCTAAACTTTATATCTAGGCTGATATCATTGGTTTGGCTTCCTAATGACATATAATTAGATCAACATGAAAATTGGTTTCTTGGAACAATCATATGTACTAGGGACCATTTAATCGCACGATTTGTCTTTTAAATGATCTGATATTAACTTTTAAAATAAGTTGATCTTTAATTTTTGTCATTAGAAAATAAATTTATTAGAAAACAAATTTATGCCTAGTGGAAAGGGGGGAGGGGTGTAAGAAGAATTTATAATTTAAATTTATTTTATCGCTAGGGATAGTTAAAATATAAAGAAGTGTAAATGTTTTTTATATAAAATGATTTGCTTATTTATAAGATTTTAGAAAATAAGTAAAAAAAAAATCATTTCTTTTTCAAGAAAATATTGTTTAGGAACTAATTTCTTTTTCACGGAAAAACATTTTTATTCGTACCTAACAGTCACCCTAATTTGTGTGTGAAATTAATTATAATTTTGTGTATCCAATTACTACTTCCACTTCTTATACCCTAATTGAGATGATTATTATTTTATTTTTGTCTATTCGGTATCTTGAGTTCTTTGTTATCTAATTTATTCGAATTAATTCACGCATCATGGCTCATAAATGAGGAAAATATATATTTCGTACTATAAGTTTCTTCATTTTTAAAGTTTAAATTCAAAAAATTTAATTTACGATAAAAAAAATTACGTCGTCATATTTTCTCCAATACGTACTGTACTATAGTATATTGCTTTACTTCGAGGACAAATTAACTACGCTATCAATCAATTCATTAAATTGTGACCATACACTTTTCTTTATGCTCTTTATTTGTGTGTTATACTCGATAACGATGAAATTAAATCAAATGATATGCTTTTAGAATATAGATTTGGAATTTAATTATTTGATTATGGATAGTGACGTTCGTTATTCCTGTCCAATCTTTATACTTGGCACGTGGATTCACACGTTTTAATGGAACTCCTAAATCAATGGCTAAAAGAGAACTCTCAGTAGCTCGATCAATTAATTGAATATCTGAACTTTTATCTTGTTAGTGATGATTCGATTCTTCACCTTGTAATCAGCTCATCAGCTTCCCGTTTTCCTTTTTCCCCAGCCCTAATTTATAGACAAAAAATGCCAAAATTATAGGTAAAGGAGATTCTTTTTCTTTCTTTTTTTTAGTCAAAATGTTATAATTAAAGAAAAGAAAAGATAAGAATTAAATTATTACTATAAGTTATATTAATTTTGAAATAGCTATATATAGCTACTATAGTGCTAATCACTATCAATGTTTGGAAAAAGTTTTGCCTCCATGGGTAAGGTGGAATTCTTTCTGCCACATGGAATATATAAGTAGCACTTTTTTTTTTATTAAAAGGATTATGTTTAGTCCAAATCTAGTGGTCCTCTTGATATATATAGTTCATTCATTGCTTTTGGTCAAAATTATTTTTTAGCTAAACTTTATATCTAGGCTGATATCATTGGTTTGGCTTCCTAATGACATATAATTAGATCAACATGAAAATTGGTTTCTTGGAACAATCATATGTACTAGGGACCATTTAATCGCACGATTTGTCTTTTAAATGATCTGATATTAACTTTTAAAATAAGTTGATCTTTAATTTTTGTCATTAGAAAATAAATTTATTAGAAAACAAATTTATGCCTAGTGGAAAGGGGGGAGGGGTGGGGGGAGACATAACTTTGTGAGTGAAAAATATGAAATTATGTCATCATAAAAATATTATATATTTTGAGAGTCAAAATTAAAGACCGACACATAATAAGAGCAAAAGCGAAAATGACCCCAATAGGACGATTAAATATATGGTCCATTACAAGTACTTTTTATAATTATATGATTCTTTTGGCAATTAAATCATAAAAGGAATATGAATCTCTACGCTTTATACAATGGCCTAACAAAGCTAATAACGTAAAATAACTCCTAATATTTATTTTCTTACAAATTTTAATTAGTATATATAAATTATGCCTAATCAATTTGTATACACTGTATACATTACTTATACACTTAGTATTCACCTTGACAAACAATTATGATAGGGTGAATAATTTTTTCTCAACGTACAAACGTATATTGTAGAGTCAATTTTTTTAACCCCTCCCTAGTCATGAGCTTCCACCCTTTTTTGCTCCCACGGCGACTCAAATCCGTAATCTCAAGACTGAAGGTAAATGATGATTACCATTTGAGCAACTCCTTTTGTCTAGAGCCAACTTTCAAATTCTATATAGTTCTTAATTGTTCCCGATATATACTTAGTGTATATAAAGTATATAATAAGTGTATGATTAATATACATACTATTATTAAAAAAAATAAAAATTTATATTGTAAATTATATATGTACAAATATCATATATTGTAAAGAATCAAGGAGCAAGTAGGGGTAATTTACATTTTAAAATCTAAAATATAATGGTCCTCTTGATACATATAGTTCATTGCTTTTGATCAAAATCATTTTCTAACTTTATATCTTGGATGATAACATTTCATTTGGCTACGTAATGACGTATATGATCAACTTGAAAATTGATTTCTTGGAACAATTATATGTATAATAATATCGACGATATGACAGATCAACTTTAATTTATGGTCCATTATATTACAAATACTTTTCAATATACGATCCTTTTGACAAAAGTCCACAAAAGATAATTTTTTTGAAAATTGGTAGATAAAACACGAGAAAAATTTTTATGATAATTTTTTTAATTCAGTTTTTAACTTATTATAAAAGATTAATTCTTGTGATAAAAATATAACGTTTGCCTTTGGAAATTATTAGAAGGTAAACTTTTACCTTTTGTTAGGCCTCTGGCCCAATAGGTTGCAGTATCCATCCTAAATGGATCAGTTATTCCCTCAGGTCTTCGGCCCATCTTTGTTATGATAATTCTCGTCGTAGAAAATTTCAGAAATATCAAACATAATAAACATAATAAGGCTCTATACCTATAGTTTTGATAATTGCGCTCCATCGCTATAATTTTGTTTGCTATGAAGATTGCGGTTTGTATATTTTTGTTTGTTTGTATATTTTGCTTGCGAATATACAACTAGGGTAATTATATATAATTCTGTATTTATACATTTCACTTGATAGTATACAAACATGGTAATTTATTATGAATTTTTCATAAATCATATACAAATAGCTAGAGTAAGCATATATAAAATTCGGATTTATACAATCATGAACCAAATTATACAAATTCTGAATTTATTCAAATCAGACAAATTATACAAATAAGGTGAATAGCAAGAATTAGAGAAACTGTAGCCATGAACAATAATTTTCTTAAATTTATGCTAAATGGTTGCTATTCTGCATAATTTTCCCTTCTCATAATTCACTCGCAAATCACAACATTAACGACCGTAGTTCACGATAGAGATTATCATTTAAGTCATAATTCATAATGCGTAGAAGTTTTTATATTAAAAAAAAGACATTATCTTAGAACGTGTGCATGGGAAACAGATAAGGAATCATAGTGGCTTTAATAAGACAAACAACTTTGCAAAATAATTGTTAACTTGAAGATAAAATTAAAAAAATAAAAACCTAAAGTGCTATTTTACGTAAGCATCCATGCAAATCATGCAATATCATTCAACTCTACTACAACTTTGATATTAACAGGTCAAACGTACGTAACCACTAATTATTATATAGATATTGTGCTACTTGGATTTGACCACTTATAAAATAAAAACAACTTACATATTGAATTGAATTTGTTCAATTACGATATATACGATAATAATATATTCAGTAAAAATATTGTACAAGTGGAGTTTTAAAAAAATTGATGTAATAAATTAAAGATAAAAAAATTATTTCTGAAAAATTTTAAATTCGGGTAACGTATTTTCAAACCAGACATATAAAATCGAAAATAATGTAAAAAGGGAACAGTAACAAATAATATGAGTTTCTCGAATAGACTTACACAAACAACATATTCAGTAAGAGTATTCTCCAAGTGGAGTTTTAAAAAGTGATATAATTTATATAATAAAGCGCTAAAAAAAGATTATTTCTGAAAAATTATAGGCTCGAATAATGTATTTTTAAAGCAAACGTGCATACATAACTGAATATAACGTAAAAAAGGAACAATAACAATAGCAAATAGTACGAGTTTTCCACACACATACACATCATATATAAATTATTATTATTATTGAGAAAACGACAAATCACTAGCACACAAGGCCACGTTTCAATATATTGAACATATAACATTATAACTTATAACCATAATATAAAAATTATGAGAAATAATATATATGTTGTGGAGTATGCACTATAGCTAGGACTCGACATTGCTGAGGCAGAAATTGTCCTATTACAATATATTTATTTGCATTGTATTTTTTTTTATAAGACTTTCCCTATGAAAATAACAATTATTTTTGAGCAGTAGATTGAATTTTGATAAATTGCAATTATCTAATGAAACATATTATAAAATACTAATGAAAATTTACATAACTTTAATTTTGAAAAATAAAAAGTGCCACTAATTGAGACGTATGTAGTTCTATATTAGGAAAGCCCTAGAATTTACCTCAAAAGAAAATCCATAAAGAATACTATTTTCGTTTACTTTTAATTGTAATAGTATTTTTTTTTTCCAGATTCAAACGATAATAACTTTAACTAACATTTTATGATGTATTTTTTCTTCATATTGATATGCAAAAAATTGGAATTTAAAGTACTTTTCGTATAACTTTTTAATATCTAAATTTTTTGTTTAAAATATCAAATTAATGTAATCTAATTTAAATTTGAAAATTAGTCAAAATGACATTCGAAAAACGCAAAATGACAATTAAAAGTGGATAGAAAAAGTATTTTTTTTAATTTTAATTTTTTTTAAAAAGAACAGTTGTAGAAAATATTAAAAGTGCTGTTGTGGTCAAGGCTAGCTCTCTTTAGAAGATGGAAAAGATGTTACATAGGATGCTACCTACTTACTTTTCAAATTGTGACTTTGATAGACCCCCCTCCTCCCCCATCTATGGTCTAGCAGAGACGGAGTCAGAAATTAAATTTATATATAAATTTAGAATTCTTTAACATAAATATATAATTTGAGTTTGATTGGATCAGTAGCTTGCATGGTCTTTGGCTCCTTCTCCGAGGTCGAGCCCACGCAAGAGTAAAAAGAGATAAGTGTCATCTAATTTTAAGATGAGAAGATCATTGGCCCTAGTGTTATATGAATCTTTTGTATAATTTCATATATATCGTTAGAATATGTATAATTATCGAGCATGTTGAAATGGTTCGAATCCTTTATTTTTTTAATAATAAGTTTTGAATTATTGCTCTAGAAATAGTAAACTCTTCAATATGTATAGCAATTTAGTCATGTTAGTGGACAACTTCTCAATTCTCATCAAATGTTGTCTTATTTCACACGTTACTGCGCAATTTTTCTTTTCTGATTGATTGTAAGTGCGAAAAAAATAAAAAGACAAAAAAAAGATCTTCTACATGCAAAATATGAATACGAATTTATTGAGCAGGTGTACAAGGAAAATTGTATAAAATAGCAAACTATTAATTCAAAAATGTTATAGCCATAGTTAATTTTATTTGTAATTCGCGCCAAACATCCCAGTTTTTGCCATCTGGTTCGATATACAATTACCCATTCGATATACAAATGTATAAAAAATATAAAATGTGTTTGTGTCTGTATAAAACGAGAGAAAAATGTATATACAAATACAAATACATATATTTTCGTCCTATACACTTATAATTATACAAATACAGATCTTATTATACAAATTACAATGTATAAATGAATTTATACAAAACTGAACAATGTATAAAATTGGATGTATCTGTGAATTATACAAATCAAAAGCTCCATAGCAAACATAAAATTTGCTATGTAGTGCAATTATGCAAACTATAGCTATAACATACAAATATGATTTTTATGTTTGCTATATTTGAAAGTTGTTCTACTTTAAATACTAAATAGCGATGGATGATTTGACATTGACCCTTCCTCGTAAATTATTTAATTAACAAAATAGTATAAAGAAGGGGACGTAAAATATAACCTAGCTCTAACAGATTATAAAACATCATATAACACAAAGGAAAAGAAAAAAAAATACAGTGGGGGTCACCCATGTAAGCTAAAACTCTAAAAAAAATCACCTAATTATATAATTAGGATTTGCAAAACCATATTAATTTGTACATTATTGATATAATATATGTTCTTCTAACAGGTTGAGAGAGCGCTTATTAGTGTTTATATAATAAAATAATAGCTTGTTTAATCAAGTTTTTCGAGTTAAAAGAGTATTTTTAATTGAAAAATATTTATTTTATAAAATTGAGGTGTTTAGTCAAGTTTGTAGAGGAAAAAGGCGGAAACTATTTTAAAAGGTCATTTTTCATCTGAAACGTCCAAAGTGATGCTCTAATAGGTAAAAAAGTATTTTTAAAATTGATTAGCAAAATACAAACTATTACCCCACAAATTACTTTTCAAAAGTATTTTTTTTATGTAAGTCGATTTTTAAAAGTTTGATTAAACAGACTATAAATATTAAAAGACATGTTGTGATTAATTGCTCCTACTTTAGCCAATCCATAGGCCATTATATTTGACTCCCTAAAGCAGTGATTAGTCTTTCCATTGATACTTTCTCTTTGATTATATCTATCAAATCACATTGTGAGAATAATCATTCTCTAATTAAGCACCATTATAATGAACCAAAATTAATTAGCAATTAGTTTTATGCCATATATGTTATTGGAGCAAAATGTAAGAAGTAAATAGAGTTTTTGCATATTTTTGTTAATTTATGAACATGATCTATATATACATCTCTATATATTAAAAAAAATAAAAATTGATTGATAAATTTATCGAAATAAATATAAAGAAAACCATATATTGAACCAATGTACTGAATTGAACTTAGAGAAATGAAATAATCATATAGTTTTAATAGAAATAAGTTGATTTTGTTGAAAATTTCGAATTATTATAAATTACTCCTGCTTAATTGTTGCCAAATGCACATATTATTATATGTTTATATTGAAACAGTCTCACATGCGTAGTTTAAGGAATAA
The DNA here is from genome assembly GCF_000226075.1 of Solanum tuberosum. NCBI lineage: Eukaryota > Viridiplantae > Streptophyta > Magnoliopsida > Solanales > Solanaceae > Solanum > Solanum tuberosum. The sequence continues at coordinate 777,187 of NW_006238947.1, forward strand.
GTGATCTCTCGGTTTGAATTAGGTTTAATGTCTATTTCTTTTATATTGTATCAAAGCAAAATTCATCTCAATTCTCGTATTCCGATGTTGGAGCCTCATGTTAAAGCCACTATAGTTTCATCCGTAATTATTGGACTTAACCATAAATAATTAAACTCATAATAAATATATATATAAAATCGCACCACAAATAAGAATTATTATGAAGTGATATATATCTGATAAATATATCACCCCTAATTCATTCTTAACTAAAGATCTCGAACTACAATTTTAATGGATACAAAATCATTATTATTAAGAAGCATTTTAGCCTAACGTGGACCTCGTAACACTGGCACTGTCACAAAAAGTACCAATAAGATTCCTAGCTTCTCTTTGACGATTTCACTTTTTTAAGAGAACACTACACACGGTACAGTGCTTGCAGAATTTGGTATACGACAAAGTTATTTATTTATTTATATTTGTTATTGTAACACATTAATGTACCTGTTTTTATTTATTTAATGTTTTTAATGTGATCCAGTTTGTGACTACTTTATTTTTGTTTTAACATGGTTAATATATAGTAACAAAACTTCGTGATTGTAAATTGTAATTTGCTTTGTATCCAAATTATTTTAGTTAAATTCTGTGATTATCATAAAATATAATCTTGTTTTCTCTAGTTTTTATTTTTATCATGCTTGTTAATTAGTAAAGATTTGTCATCTTTGTTATCTCGTTACTTTAATAAGATTAGTAAAATATTTTTACAAAAGGAAGATTGTTATAAAGAAATTAGAATATAAGTTAAATCCATATATATATATCTTTGAAAATATCTTTGAATTTGACGTAAATTATTAGTTTTATTTTTTAAATTATTGATAGCTTTAAAAATATTCTTGTACTTGACTAACTAATCTTAGACACATTCCAAATTTGCTACATGACATAGTAATTGATTTTGAACTCTTGAATGAGCATCGACTCAATAAAAAAGACGAGAGAAGTGCTGAAAACATGCACCTCTAAATTTGAGGAGAATCTAGGGGTATATTTCAGTCATGTTGCAAGATTGAAGGTGTATTTAAGTTTACTTAATCAAATAAAATGGTGTTTTTAAAATTGTCAATAATTTAAAGATAAAACTAATAATTCGTGTCAATTAATTATGATAAAAAGCTAGTATAAAAAATTAAAGGAATATAATCTGCATGTATATGTCATTTCTCTTTTGTAATTTTTTCTATTTGGTTATTAAGATATGGTCTCCCTGAATTATATTTTCTTTGTCAGAAGCATGATAAAACAATACCAGTTTTAGACCAGTTTGTCAAAATCAAGAAGAGAAGATCTAATTACTAGAAAGAACTAGAACAACACTTGGTACATATATAGTACTATTATTTCTTCCTAGAATAACGTGCAACAATATAAATTTCGTATACGATCTAGAATTTCTATAATATGAGTGTAATATTAAAAAAAAAAAAAGAAGCATTAATTATGTTTTAAAAGCATGAATATCAACTAATAATATTAACAGAAAGATTATGAATTCACGTACACTATATAATACCGTTTGTTCCAGTCTTTTAGAGTAGTGTTCTTTTGTTCTCTTTGACTGATTTCCCTCATCTTTATTTTCAAATTCTAGTGTGATTCTTGGGGGTAAATTCGGTACAGAATTCAACAAGTCTTTTAATCTATCAATTACATATTAAAATATTGATCGAAATTTATATAGTTTAATTCTCAAAAAGTGGATGTAATAATTCTAATCCTTCTATCTAATATATATTTAGTAAATTTATTAATAAAGAGGAAATTATTGAAAACACCTCAAAATATATTTATTTTATTTTTGACCTATTGACAACCTTAAAAACACTTATTTACTGAACTAACCGAACTTAATTAAATACACCCCTGATCTTGTAACATGAGTGAAATACACCCCTAAATTCTCACCAAGTTTTAGGGGCATTTTTAACGTTTCTCTCGACTTTTTATTAAGAGTTGTATGCTCCTACAAGAGTTTGAGACGACTTGTTATGTCATGTGACAAATAGATGGTGTATTTAAGTTTAGTTAATTAAGTAGTGAGGTATTTTTAAGACTGTTAATAATTTGGGAACGATCAACTAATAATTTACGTTAAGTTCAAAAATGTTTCAATACTTTTCTTTTAATAAAATATTAAAATTATTGAGTTTGATCGAATTACGTTATAACATAACAGAACCTCGGAGTTTGGGAATAGAAGGATTTTAGTGTTGTGGGCATATTTTTGGATTTCGAGTCTTTTAATAAAAATGTTGTTGTCCCAGTATTTGTCTTACCTTCTTTGACTATCCTCTCATCATTGCTTTATTACCATAAATTCTCTCAATTATTACTTTTTCTTTTTCCGTTTAATAATAGTTGTTCATTATATTATTTTAAAATATTTAATAAAGCACTTAGTTTTTAATGTATCTTTATCGTTAATTATAATCATTTTTCTATTATATTTTCAAAGATATTGTATTTATTATATTCAAATGATGATATTATATAATTACTTTTCTATTTATAATTTCTTACGAAGTATGTAAAGTCGATAGTGGAGCAATATTGTTAAACAGAGGAAAAGTATTACTCTATTTTTATTTTTTATTATTATTAGTATGGAATCATTTACTCAATCCCCAAGAATCTTTTTTTTTTACATTGGGTTGACTGTCTTCATGTTTCAGTTATCATTATGGGAATTATATATGGCAAATGATTGAGTTATTGCATATAAATTTATGGGGGACAATGATCATATAAATTATAATTACCATGTTCTAGGTAGATTTTCCTATATAAAGTGATAGCCTAAACTAGCTTTATGTGTTGCCAAATAGAAGTGAAAATGTAATTTAATATATATATATATATATATATATAAGCTTTAACATATAGATATAGTTAGTTAAATGTTAGTATTTTATTTAGACGCTCGAACAAAAATAAATTCTAACTGAACATTTTAAGTCCTAATAAAGTATTTCGGCTAATACTTTTGTGTGTATTTTTCATTCGTCTATTAGATAGTTAAGTTAACCACATTAAATATGTTATCTCATTTAATTATACACATCAATCTCAAGTTAAAAATGCCTGAAGTCCTACGGAATACTTAATTACAATACGGTAACAATTAGTTTGCAATAAACAAAAAAAAAAGAATATTAATTATTTGTTATGACAGGTCTCTTATATTATTCTTGGTGGTTGATTTCTTTCTCAAGGTTTTAGTAGAATAGATTATTTTTTTTCATTTGGGGGTTCAGAGTTTATATTGAAGCTTCGATTAAATTTGAATTGTGCATTATAAAACCCATTCAGAATAACGCTTTCAACAAGATATTTTTGCTTAATAGATTGAATATTCCAGATTTTATTTTCTCTTATCACAACACTCATGAAATATTTAGATATTAAGCACGTGGATTAGATCTGGAGCAATTTAAGTAGAATGATCGAGAACTACAAAACATATATTCTCAGTCTCAATTTACGTAATATATTTTCTTTTTTAGTAATAATTTATTTTTGAAATATTCATTTTATATTTTACAAAATGATTTTAATACACTTATTTTAAATCACAAATATCAAAAATATTTATTTTTTAAACATCACATTAAATTAAATAATATCATATAAATTACGACAAAGAAAGTATAAATTATCTAGTATATATAGCTGGAAGCAACTGAATCTCTAGAAAGTTGCTTCTTAGAATTCTTTTTTTTTTCCTTTCCATTTCAGCTCATATCTTACATCCATTAAAAAACATATAATATATAGTAGTATATAATAATAATAATAATAATAATAATAATAATAAAATACCAGAATAAAAATGAAGTGACAGCATGCACCAATCAAACAGAATAATAATATTTAAGAATCTTAATCATATCATGAAGTGCCAATAGCTTACACACCGACACGTTTTTGGCAATAGTAATACTACTAATTTACTGTAATAGATACGGATTCAGAATTTGAATTATGTCGATTTTTACATTAACTTTAAGTTAATATTTTCTTCGTTTTATATTATTTGGTTTATATACATTGACTAAAAAAATTACTTTTAAAATATTTAATTAGAGGTATATTTTTATGAAATTAACTTTATAGTTATTTGATATTGAGGGCTCATTTGACACGGTAAATAAGGGATAACTAATTTCAGAATTAATTTTATGATGAGTTTATTCGTTGAGGTAAAACCACATAATAAATTATCTTATAATTAGTCATCTTGAAAATGTATTGTTATGTACATACTAAGTTTCAAGTATAATTATATCTTAAAGGGAAAAAATTATATTCAAATGGTGCACATCAGTTATGATCATAATTCATGAGGAAAGGTTAATGATATTTGCTTTTTTTTTACATTCATATTCTTTCTAAATTTTTGCATATTTTTGTCTAAAATGATTAAATAAAATCTAAACATCAAATATCAATATACGTATCCTTACAGTAGTCATTAAACTTTCAGACAAACACAACCACGATAAAGAGATTTAATATATACTGATTAACATGTATAAAAGAATGTTTATTCAATTATATCATGATAATTACATATAGCTCCCCGTAATTTGTGGCAATAATAACCCCTAAAAACAAGGCAGGTAATTAATTAAACCTTATATTATTACCATTATAAAGCTATATTTTAAGTTGCAGCTTGAAAATTAAAGTGGGAAAATTACAACATCCAAATTGGTTGATCATGACATCCATTTCTTAATTAAGTTTAATCCAAATTTAATTACCAAGTGAGATTTTTTTTAATCATGTAAATATTTGAACAACATTGCTTTATCATATCATGGATAATTAATTCATTTCTAGCTAATAAACATTTATGAATATCTAAATCCTCATCAAGAGATTCATAATTTGGATAAATTAACTTGGATTAAACCAAGCAATAATAAATCCAAGAAGAAAATGTTGTAGTAATAATGAGAGAATTAGGAAGAAATTAAACAATATATCACCATATGAAATATACACATAATATTGAAAATACAAAAACTCCATAAAATTTCAAACATGAAGATATACCATTAGAAATGTTAGCCATATGATCATCTTTACAGCCCAACACCTAGAACCAAATTACATTGAAAATTAGACCTTCATGTCTACACAAAAGCTACCAAAAAAAAAAAAAAACTCAAAAAAAAGTTCACTCCAAACATGTTCTAACACATTACAATACAAACTACAAATAAATCTAAATAAAACACTTGGAAAAAAAAAGAACTACCAAATCTAGGGTTTTCAGATGATCGATTGATATTCTTTTGTTCCCATTGTTCGAGTTAATTCCATGTTCACTAGATGCTTTTGTTGATAAAACATTTCGACTAGTGAGTCAATTCATATTACCAGCTAAGACCTCTGAATGACCGCTGAGTGATAAAAGAAGATTAGTATAAGATTTGGCTCGAATTTCAATAATTATAAGGCATTACTAGGGGAAGAAGAGCTAAAACTAGCTGAAAGATCACTCCAAGCATTAGCACTAGTATTCCAATTTTCATTATTTCCTTGAATCCCCAACAATTGCCTTGATAAAGATGATTGATCTTGATTATTATTATTGTTGTTATTGTTGCTGTTGTTGTTGTTGTCTTCCATCTTCACCGAAGCCATTTGATTTAGCATTGAAGTTGAGATTTTTGGCCTACTAATTTGACTCGTACTCTCACCACCAAGGTATTGTACTGCCTCGTGCACCCCCCCTTGAAAGGGGTAAGAAGAAGGCGAATTAGATGGATCAAATCCACCTAAGAAATTAGGGAATTGTTGTTGCATCTTCCAATGTTCAAGGTTTCCACTTGATAAAAGCGAAGCAACATGACCCCCAACCCCAACACCAGCACCAGCACCAGCACCAAGCATATTGTTGTTATTAACCATCATGCCTTCAGTGGTCCCACCTAATATGTTACCACATGAACTTGTAGAAAAATTCAAGTTCATATGGTTACTCGGAGTAAAATGGTGGTGGTGATGATGATCAGAACTAAATTGACCTAAAGGAGACATGAAACGAAGAGGCGGAATTTGAGGACTCATAAGCCCTAACAAACTAGTTGCTGATGCTGGACCCGAAAAACTGTTACTATGAGATGAAATTGTAGTTGAAGAACCCGAGTTGTTAGTACCTTGACGACCATCAGTACTAGTACTAGAAGCCGGAGATTTAGAACTATTATTGTTGTTGTTGTTGTTACTGTTCTTGTTGTTGTTATTGCTTCTTTTGTTCCTCCTGCATCCTCCACCCACGGGTACACTTCTCAAAGCGCCACCTCTAGTCCAATACCTGTTAGAAATATTTTGGAAAATATCGAGGAGAAGTACTCTCAATCAATCATTTTCTCATAAAAACTAAAATAATATATTTTAGTTCGTCTAGCTAATACATATATTTTTCTTCATAATAAATAATAATAATTATTATTATTATTACCTTTTACAAGCCTTGCAAAAGTGTCTAGGCTGTGAGAGACTATAGTTGTTGAAGTAACAAAACTTAGTGTTTGCTGAATCACATCTAGGGCATTTTAAGGCTGTTTCAGGCATAGGTATGTTAGCCATCCGGGCTCGATCAGCCATCGAGCCCGGTCTAATAGAACCTGCACCACCGCCGCCATGAGGCTGCAGTGGTACTACTACTGGAGAAGGTGGTAGTACTGGCGGCGGTGGTGCAGATGTAAGTTGTTGTTGTTGATGATGATGATTTTGGATAGTACTTCCACTTTGCTGAAAACAAAAAAAAAATGAGAATAATTATATATCTAAGTATATGCAAGAAATTTAAAGATGAGAAAAAAAGGAAGAATTTTTAAAAATAATTACAAAAAAAGTGAGGAATATTTTCTTTAATGCTTTTTTGCCAAAGAAACACTTGATAAAAGCATAAAAAAAAATTAAATACATACTTGTTGCCAGTTGGCTGGATCAAGATAAGCTGGAATTGAAGAAAAATTCATAGCAAAATTCTTGAATATGATCTATAAAAATTCTCTTTTATAAAGTTTTTTGTTAGTGGAGAATCACATAAAAAAATTGAAGATGTAGTAGTAGTATTCAATTTTGGCAAAGGGAAAGGAAGAAAGATAGAAGGAAAGTAGAGAGGAATATTTTTGATGAGAATAATAATGGAGCTCAAAATAAAGTGAAAGGCTTTAGTAGCATATATATACTACTACACATTATAACCTATAAATTTGTTCTTACTATTATGTCCCATTTTTTGTATTTTTGTTACTTTTTAGTAGTTCGAGAGAGTAGAGTACTAGTAATATCTTTACTTTCTTAACCTTTAAGCTTCTTATTATATTAAATTAAACTTGTTGAGTTGCAACCCCCCACCCACCCACCCCACTTTGGTTAGTGAGGCAATTTGATACACAAAATATTTTATGTAAACAGAGTTTAGGAAATTAGGGTTATATTATTCCAAGAGGTGCAAATATGAGTAATTGTTTTCACGGTAACTGTGACCTATAGATCACACAGAGATAACTTTGTTATATATAGAGAGGGGAGGGGGGCTTGGATTTTCTAGCTTTGCTTACGAGATATTTGGATGAATTATTTATATATATATAATAAAAATTATAATATAATTTTAGAGTTTCAATTAAAATTATTGTATTATGTTGAACTCGTAGCTTTAGGACAAAGAGGGGGTAAGGGAAGGGGGGACGGGGCTTGGATTTTTTTAGTTTATGTGTATTGAGTCAAAAAAAAAATGTTGGCTTCCAAGATATTTGGATGAATTATTTATATATGTTAAATAACAAATTGAATATAAATATAAAATTTGAACTAAAATTATTATATTATGTTAAAAATTCATAACTTTAAGTCCGACTCCGCTCCTATATATAATGTGGTGGCTGTCATATCTATCATGTTGCATGCAGGGTAAAGTAGTGTTATTATGGGATACATGTTTGGAACAAGATATATATGTAGAGAGATTTAGTTAAATGTGTCCCTAACACTTTATAATTTTTTGTTAAATAACATGCACTTTTAATTTCTAGTTTTTATTAACTTATATTCATGATATTAATACTACAATTTATTTTTGCATGAATTTTTACTCAATTAATAACTAGCTATAAATAGGTACTTATATAATACTAGTGCTATATAACTTTACTGTATTAGTCAATTGACTAATTTCTAATCCAAATTAAGGACATCAAATACAATATTAACATCAAATATATACACACAAATCACAAAGTGCTCTTAAAAAAGTAGGGTTTAGGATAGTAACAAAGTCAACATTCTAACAAAATTCTATCGAGGAACTCAATATCTTTTTTTTATACCGTATAATTTTTTAACAAACGTAATTCATTAATCTTCGTTCATAACATAAGCTCTGCCACTAAATAGGACCGAGGAGCGTACTGCTCGAACCAGTAACTATAATAACAATAAATGTACAATTCAATCATTTACATGCATAGACTATATTACATATAAGATGAGTAACATAGTGTAAGTTTTTAAGATATATAAAATAATACTAATAAAAGTAATAAAGCCAAATTAAGAATTAATTAATTAAAGAAAAGGTCCTTATTAATTATAGACAAACATTCTCAGATGTGCTTTCCTCTACCCCACCCCCAACCCTACCCCCTTACTGCTGTGCATGGCAGTATATTTTAATTAATAAATAATTAAAATTGTAAGCTTTACCTACCGATATTGGATAATAAAAAATGAATATAATAGAGAGAAGGAGCCCACTTTCACATTCTAAAAAGGTGAAAAAGAATCAGACAGTGTGATAAGTTAAGTGTTACAACACATTATATAATTTTCAAAGGTCTCTTGGGCTAAGCAACTTAGCAGTGTGGTAAACAAAAAACACTATTAATTCAGAAACTTCTTTTAAGAAAAAAAAAAGAAAAAGAAAAAGAAATTCAGTTCTTGTCTTATGAATTTTGTATTTACTTTTTTATTTTCCTGAGAGAACAACTTTTAGTGGCAATAAATATGTATATTAATAAAGAGAACTAAAACTTTTATCGGTATTAGTTAATTATCATTGGATCTAATGTCGCTATAGGATTTAGAGACATGTACAAGAGTGTTAATTGCCTTAAAAAGTACATATTTAGTGCAATTAAGCTATTGTCGTTAATTAATTACCGCTAAAAACCTGAGCTGAAAGTTTTTAATAAGAACACTTATAGTGTATTTAGGTACTCAATTGGAACAACCCATAATCCAAAGGTCTAAATAAAATTTAATGACAAATTTAAGCAGCAGTCGATGTGCCCAAAAGAAAACATAAGATACAATAAGAACATTTCTATTCACCAAAATCTTATACCACCATTTTCCAGAAAACTAACAAAGGCATGGTGTCAGCTTATTTAGATGTTTGCAAAATACAACAAAGATGAATACCAGCTCTTTAACTTCTACATAAGTTGTGTAAATGCCATGTATGACTATGTATCCTGTTAGGTACAAATACTCCGTGACGAGTTCTGGAGTCTCTACGTCGATTGACAAAGTATCATTCGAGATATGTCAGTTCCAGAGTTCCAGTAAAATGATCAGTTGCCTCCTGAAGCGACATCAGGACTAGCTACACGATGACTCGATGAGTGTGTTTAGGATGTTTGAGATACACTTTCACTCTCCAAGAGCTCATAGTTGCGCATCAGTTTTAGGACATAAGCATCATCGTGCAAAGAGAAAGGGACGCTGCCAAAGTATCAACAAGAGAAGTCATGTTTAGAAAGAACTCGAAAAAGAAAATGCTGGTAAATTGAATCTGCATTTCTACAACAGATAATGCAGAAATATTGAACAGAAATTTTTTTATTCTTCACGATGATGATGATGATGATAACGATAGGCAAATCCTAACTACTTATGGTCGGGAAACTAAGATTTGACTTGAGGAAAAAGAATGTAATGGTACTATTTTCGTCTTGGATTGTCCCGTAATTCTCTCTATTAACACTTCTCCATACTTTTCATGGTTCTAATAGTTCCTAAACAATGTTTAAATTCTTCAAAAAGTCAAAATTACCTTCATTTTTGGATCCACTTTCATCTAAAATCATAAAATATATCTCTTACATTGTTAATCGAATTCAAACCAGAGGAGATACCTAAATTGGGACGGAAGAGGATACATGGTTTTTTGCATAAATTGTCAAGTTGTGGTGATTCACTAAGTTGCTCGAACTCTTCACTTTTGACGCAGCATCCGTGTCGGATTCTCCAAAAATACACTACTTTTGGAGATTCCGAGACGCACTCGTTGACATTTTTGAAGAGTCCGAGAAACATAAGTGATTCATCCCCTTTCTCCTCTCATTATCATCTTTCTCCAGATTTGAACTCCTCCTTTGGTAGGTTTTTGAAATTCCAACTTGCTATTTATACTTAACGTCAAAGATCATGGACATGATCTTCAATAGGTTTCCATGTGACATAAGATTTTGAGGTTCCAATATAGACCTCCACAACCAGCAGGGATCGACTAAATATTGAAAAGTTAAAATCTGCTGGGAAGCCTTGGAGCAACGGGAAAAAGCTGTTTCCGTGTGACCTATAGGTCACGGGTTTGAGTCGTGGAAGTAGTCACTAATGCTTGCACTAGGGTAGGTTGTCTACATCACATCCATTGGGGTACGACCCTTCCCTAGACCTTGCTTAAGCATGATGCTTTATGCACCAGGCTGCCTTTATTTTTTACTATTGAAAAGTTCAAACTAAAATTGAAGGTGAAGATTCACTACTATCCACCACCCCTCCCACGAGATCTACCCTACGCAACCTACGAAGTATCTTAATCTTCTGATATCAATCGGCTTTCTGCAACTCTAATCCAATTAGCACAACGCAAAAACAGGTTGCATGATAAAGAGCTGCTTTCTTTTGTGGGGAGAATCTATTATCGTCCCTATGAGGATGACAACAAATTCTTACTGTATACAAAATTTTAATCACATGCCAAATGATATATATCAGTTGGCCTTTGAAGATGTTCACGTACCTGTTGAAGTCAAAGTGGACCAACTGCATATCCTCCGAGATCTCAACTTCAACCGTAGCATGGGGAGCAGTCTATATCAGTATTTTGGCAAATAAGAAACAAGTCAGAAAGGTTACTATCCGTATCAAAATTCTTTGGTAAGTTAAAGGGAAACTCTGCAAATTATATGCATGTAGTCATAGACATCTCAGAAGTTCAAGAGTAGTTTACAGAAAGTCACATATATTTCCAATAATTACGGTGAACGTGGACTATCCATTTGTCTTGAGGTAACCTTATTAAATTAGTATGAGGTGGGTGTGAATATATTGGACAGAACCTTAAAAGTTATACTAAAACAGCTTGCTACACACTGGAAATGTCCTTAATGATACTTACAAGCCCTGTACCTGATAGTTGATACATACCTCCCATGCCCATACCAAAGTCCATGAACATAGTCGCGTTCCTTTTTAGTTTGTCCCGAAAAGAATATTACTTTTCTATTATTAGATATAACTTAACCTTAATTCCTTGTTTACCCTTACTGAAATGATTTATAGCCGCACAATGCCTAAAGGACTGATTTAGACCACAAATTTCAAAATTCAGAAGTCTTCCTTTCTTTTTCAAACTTCATGCTTAGTCAAACAGTGCCACATAAATTAGGACAAAGTGAGTAAACAACTAGCTGAGTGAACTGCAAGTGATGTGTCTAACAAGTAGGGTGCTTCCAGTCTTGGAAATCCTAAGTTCGAATGGTGGTTCCAACTCCAAACACCCACCAATCAGGACTCTTAACTCATGCTTTCTGTGATAGATCTACATGCTTTTAACAAATTCCACACCAAAATGCATTTTATGCAAAACTATTTGGGAAGTAAATACAACAACAACATACCCAGTGTAATCCCACGAGTGGGGTCTGGGAAGGGTGATGTATGTGTAGCCTTATCCCTGTACCTTGTGAAGGTGTTTTGGAAGTTAATAAGAATATTATTTATTTCATATTTCTGTGTGAGCTTTGTGGCTCAGCCAAAGAGCTGGACATAATAACACATCATTTGAAAAATAGGGAACAAAATCATTCTCATGAACAGTATGAAAAACAAAAATCAATAACATTATAAAATTGCTTGCAAGTCTAAAATGTTTGTCAAAGGCTTTAAGGGAATTTAACGTACAACACTACTAATACAAAAAAGTAAATGAAAAGATACGAGTCAAAATTGAATATAAACCTACGCCGTTTGACAAAAAAAATATGGACTTTATCGTACAATATCAATAACACAAGTAGTAAATTAAAAGGTGAAAGATATAATTAAGTACCATTAACTTTAATCATTGCATAATCAAAGTGTCTACCATGTAAATAAGTAGATGCAGTAATTTTGGAGGAAAAACTAAAGCCTTATACCTGAACAAGTATAAATGGCAAAGAGAATCCTTGTGACGGGCCACTTGTAGATTTACACGACTGTTCATTCCGCAGCTTAAGAGTTTGCAGACTTGCAAGCTTTCCCAATATTTGCAGAAAGTTAAAGATCATTGCAACAACTCAGTTAGGTGTATGTAGTGTTTCTTCAATGTTGATTTGAAGAGATTATGACATTAGTACGAAAGGAGTAGACGAACATACTTGCTCTTCCAAGTCTTTCAGATATGAAGCTTTCTTCCCAATCTTCGCCAGTAACTCTGCATGCCCCTTCTGGAAAAGTACAGAATTTTTATATAATATCATCTAAAGACACGGCGAGTCTATACAGAAATGTGGTAATCAGTTGTAACGCAGGCCCGCTTCTCAATGAGGCCAAGGAATTAAGCATTCTTATACATCTAAGATCAGTTACATATATACTTTTAGACTGCCATTGTGCTCATCAACGCAGTTTAGGCATCTGTCACAATTACTGTTTCACCCTTAGCAACTAAAGCAACCGCTTTCAAACAGTCCAAGATTTCCATCAGCATACGATCATAAAGCTTAAGCCTTATGCATACATACAAAAGATAGTGAAAAATGACAATAAATTTTTAAATCTTAAGCTACCTGCTAACCTTAGTTTCATCCATGTCCCTTGCATCTGAATTAGGAAGCCCCTTCCAGCGGATCTCCTTTCTATCTCTTTCAATAACATCGAGGGCCATAAGGACATTGAGCGAATCATATACTCGTCTACGTATATTCTTCTCATCTGACTGGAAAGGTTATAAAGCATTCTATTCAAATCATAGTTGACGGAGAAAGAAAGAATAGACATCTTGAGATCTGTACTTAACCTCATTAAGGGGAACAGAGGAACTGTTTTCCATTGTCATTAACTCGGCTATGATTTCGTCTGCAACCTATATAACAAGAATTATAATCTATATGTCATATGCATAATGCATATACTAGGAAAATCAAGAAAGAAGAACAAGAATCAAGACAAGTGTCACTAATTTACTTTCAACTGCATGTCAATTTAGAATAACCTAAAAGCTTTGCCAATCATCGGTCAAGAAATATTTAAGCAAGAGGAAAAAAGGAAAGTTTTCACATTAGCAAGGATGAATTGTGTAAGTAAGTGCCTAAAGTATCTATGGCGGTACAATGTTTTTCCTTCTAGTTTAAGATTCAATACCACCATTTCTCTACCAAAAAAGCAATCTTATATATGGGCTTTCTCTTAAGCATGACGAATAATATTCAATATTGCAACATTTCATTGAACGAGCAATAAATTGAAGTTCAATAATCCAAGCAGTCATTTTATCGTTTATAGGCCGTAGCAAATATGCAGCAGAATAGAGATACTAGGAGGTAATTCTTAGTAAAATAAGTGAAGATAGAAATGTTGTGAAGACCGAGAAGGTGTGAGTACTTATGATGTATAGGATAGATATCTACTAGGTCAACCTTCACCGAGACTCTTTTTCGAGTGTATAGGTCATTTAGTCTAGCAGAATAAGGGTCAAACTTACCTCACTGTATGTGATTCGTCCCTTATCTTCCACCTTCTTACAAACTGCAAATTGACAAGTTAAAAATGAAAAAATCAAAATCGTTATCCAGAACGAAAGGAATTACCCAAAAAAGGCCATAATGAATAGAACATTAAGCATTCCTTAGATTATCACCGACCCATTATACTGTATTGTCTTAGACCTCCTCCGACAATTTTTGAGCCTTTCTTCAGCTTTGCCGTGTCACTTTACAAAATTTCAGAAAAATATATAGGAATTAGAACATTTTATAGGTCTTCATAACCATATAGAAAAACAAAAGAGGAAGAAAAGCATCAGTTAATTAAATCACCTAGTCTGAGCATGCTGGTTAACATGCAAAGTTTTGTTATCATAATCTGTTGTAGCTCGGAATGAACTTTTGCCCTCGGAACATCTCCGATTGAATCCTTGAATAGTGCTTGCAGAGATTTTGACATCCATCATACAAGCAAATTTCCTTGTGGCAAAAAAAAGGAAAAAAAAATATGGCGTCCACGAGTTAGTACACCAATTTAATTCACGTACTCCTTTACAAGGATACAAAGGATAAATATAATTGATCCCAACTTGTTTGGGATTGATGCAGTACAGTCAATGACCGATGCTTTCATAGGTCGACTAGAACAACTCAGTAGTACAATTCTTCGCAATTGTAAGCAAGAAGATACGAAGCAAAAGCCTCAATAACGGTTGGACAACAGTAAAGATTCATAGCAAACTCAGTAGCTACTTGTACTAAAAGAACAAGTAAGCATAACTATCAACAAACAATAAAATATAACGATGTCGGGAGGAACATGTATTTACTACTTATATCATCCGCAATTGCTTGAATCTCAAGACGTTCTTCGTACCAATCATAA
>NW_006238947.1:792841-807069 GCF_000226075.1 Solanum tuberosum
AAACCCCCCCCCCCCCCCCTCTAAGAACCGTATATGAGACTTTCAATTCGTAAACGTTTAAGCTTAATTAAAAAAAAAAAAGATAATAGTCAAAAAATACACCTGAACTATCATTTTTTTTCCCACGAGTTTCACACCCCAACTATCAGTTTTTCCCTTTTTCTACCAGAACTATACACATCTACGTATTAAAACACACCTAGTTGACTAGACGGTAGTTCAGGTAAAAAAAAAGAACAACTAGTAGTTAGCCTAAATAGTTTTAAGGTGTATTTTACGGTGATAGTTCAAGTAGAAAAAAAAGAAAAGGAAACAACTGATAGTTAGATGTGAAACTCGCAAAAAAAAGTGTGTTTTACCATTTAATCAAACAGTAGGATTGAAAAAATTTATGAAACAGTTACTGAATCATAAAATTCTACATTAATACTCACAAATCCAAAATGCAACCTCAATTTGTGTAACAGAATCAGAAATTACAAATTAAACAACAAGCAATTGAATTTAGTAAAGTTCCCCTTTTTTGTTAACACAATTTACAAAACAAATCAATTGAGATATAAAAGTACCAAATTTCACAATTGAATTTCAATCTCAAACAACAAAAAAAACCCTAGAATAATTTATCCAAAAAAATAAAAATGGAGAAAAAGTGAAGAACCTGAAAGTTGAGTGTCCTTGAAGACAAGAATCAGTAACAACACTAAAATGGTCGAAAAAAGACAATTATTATTAGTACCAGAAAAAAAAGCAGACAGTTTGACCAAACAACGACCTTAAAGTCAAAGGCTTGTGTTCCCGCTATTTCATCCTCTATTGCCTTTTACGGTTTTGCCCCTCGGTTTTTCGATACTGAGATGGTTTGGATATGTGAAGAGGAGATTCATAGATGCTCCCGTCAAAAGGTGCAAGAGTATACCTATGATAGGACTAGGGAAAATAAAGGCTAAAATATATTGCGAAAATATGATTAGACAATATATACTTGTTAGCAGATATTCTAGTGTTGTTTAATTTTTTCTTATCACTTACTATTATTAATATGACTCTCCTACTATGTATCTTATTTTTTGATTTATGTAAAAAAATGTTGTTTCTTTTGTTTCGATTATCATGTTAGTTGTTATTGCTACAAAATGTTGTCTTCGTTATTTTCGATGTGACTTATTTATTATTATATGTTTTTTTCTATATGAATTTGATGTGCTAGACATAAGCCGAAGATCGGTCGCAAATAGTTCACAAGATAGGAATGACGTTGCCTCAAACCCCCATTTATGAGATTACATTGAATAAGTTATTATTGTAACATAAATTTTAAGATTTTAAACTTGTGAGTTGTGGCAGATAGAGTGATTGTGAGCCTATTGATATGAACATTTGGTGGACCACTTGAACAGTCTATCGAAAACAATTTCTCAACTTTTACAAGGTAGGGATAATGTCTACGTATACACCGCTATCCGCAAACCACTCATGGATCACATTAGGTATATATGTTGTTATAACCAAATAACAAACAAAAGGATTCTCATCATGCCAAATAATAATTATACAAAGCAAAGAGGCAAAAAGAATATGAAAAAGAGAAGAAATATTTTCAATAGGAATAAAAAAGTATGTATAATTTATTTACATTGTCTTGACCTGAAGTTTTCAGTATCAAGGAGCTTAAGTACAAGTTTCTCTAGGCTTCTTGAGCTTGCTGATGGTTTGACAGCATCTATACTGCCATAAACTATACAAGGATCTTTACCTAAAGAAGAAGTTCCCACACACCAAGCCCCTGGCGAAAACACGCCATGAGATCTTCTTAAGATTTCCTTGTCAATTTTATCAAGAACTGGATCATTAGTAGCAAAAGTACGAGCAAAGGGGACACCGCTCTGGATCATGTCCTCAAAGTGCTTGAGTGTTAAATTGATAGGATACTGCCTTGGGGGATTGTCCCATTTGATGTAATGTAAGTCGTGGTTCACTGTCGTGTTCTGGTAGTCTTTGTGATTGCAGACAATGGTGTGGAAGTAACCCTCGAGAGAATACAAGAAATTTGTGTAGTACATCAGAAGAGTGCGCGGTAGATTGTCCCAACCCCAAATACAGAACTCAAGGAATGGCCTTGAGAGCATCACCCATTCAGACCCTGGAAGTGAAAACAAAACAGCAAATGGCTATTAGGGAAACAATTTTTTACGAAAAAAGGAGCTAACAGTTTTAGCATTGAGCTATACGACTATTTGAGTAGTAGTAGTATCTCTTAGCACACCCAAAAGCAAGCTCAAGAGGTGAGGATTTCCCAAGACAATATAAAAAGACCAACTTCTCCTCATCCCACCGATGTGGGACTCAAAACCTCCTCACACCTAGTACTGGACATCTTGGGGTCTGGCTCGAGTACCATGCTATGGCCTTAGACCTAACTCAAGCCCGAAAGCTAGTTCAAGTGGTGAGGATTGCTCAAGACCCTGTCAAGAGACCAATTTCTCCTCATCCCACTGATGTGGGACTCAACACATATTCTACCTTAGAATATGCTCCTTAATATATATATATATATTGTTGGAAAGCTTAACAAGTGTCAATTAGTCATCAAAAGAACGGCCGTAACTCATCTATGTTACACAACTTTTTTTTTGCCACACTATTTTGCTCAGAATCTGGAAGGCATCAAGAATCTCATTTTGATACAAAATCATCAAGAGGAAAGCAGATTCCTGATCCAGCAAACTCACTCCTAGTTTGATTATATACAGCATTTATGAGAAAACTGTTGGAAAATCATCTTGAAAGCTATATACTCTCCGAGTCCAAATTTGTGTATCCTGACATCTACATGTGTTTTGCATTAGAAGGTAACAAGTAATGGGATCACAACAGAAGATGAAAAATGGTTAATTAAAAAGGCAACTCAAATAAGATGATGGAACTCTAGTCCCACGACCCCCTACTCAGGCAGCTACACCCCTTCTTCCCCCCCTCCTCACTGCTGTAAAAAGGTGAAGAAGTTTGTTATCCAAGTTACGTCAAAGTAATCATTGTCCAACATCTGTTAATTTAACACTAGATACCAGTAGGAAGCATGTTATTCTGTTTGCAGCATGCCCTAAGAGCTCTGCGTTTTTCTCATTTGCCCTTGCAATCCTTCATTAGAAACTTCTCACTAGGACCCTTTTATTCTGCTATCTACCTTAAGAGAACTTGTGAATAAATGATTACTGATCTCTATTTTATTCCCAGTTTCCTTCCCAAAAACAAATCAATTATCTATCGGTGGAGTAAAATGAAATGAATCACTACAATGTAGAACACACTTATGCATGCATATAATATGTGTGTATCCAGAAAAGGAAGCAAATCTCGAGCAGTACCCATGAACACCTTGAAAGAAGCAGGCACAGATCTTTTCTCCTTAGCCCAAAACACGCCAGATTTCTTCAGATGATATAAACCAGGGTCTATTATAATAGGCCTCACCCTTGAAAACCTAGAAAAACAGAATAGGTAACGAAAAGTTACTCAACAGCAGTCATCAAAGACAAGATCTGTTTGTCTCAGAAAGAGAGATCCTATGAAATCAGAGTCAAGTGATAGTATGCTCACTCTTTATAACCAATATTACTTGAGTGCTCAAGAAAATTCAGATCCCTAGGCAAGTATGAGAAAATGTGGAGTATATCTGAAAGAAAAAGAAAAGAGATTAGATGCATACAGATAATTGTAACAAATGTCGATAACTGGAAACTGGAAATTGCTAAAAAATTGACCATATCAAAAGAAAACAATAAGCAGTGATCATCTTTGACTAAGACTAACAAAGAAGCCGGAAAATGATAGCAATAATAAACCTGGGAAAGAAATAGAATGACCAGATGAAAAACTGATAGAATGCTAGTGGTCTTTTGTTTTCTTTACTAAATACTCGAGGCGAAATAGAACAGATTTAAATTCATTGAAAATGATAAGACCTAGCATTTAACCATATAAGTAGAAGTAACACATGATGCTTTTGCGTTTATTTGATAAAACAATGTATTTCTAAGGTTACAGAGAACATACACATATAATAACTACTGAACTCATTTAATCTTGTCGACTGTATAATGTTCCTTACATACACCTACTTGGACATGAACCTCAAGATTACAACGCTTTAGCAGAAGTTACAATCACCTGTATTAGCAAATAAACTAAATTCCTTTCAAAGACTTCACTGTGGTGACAATAAGATTCTCCTAACTGTAACATATTAGGAATAATCAACTGAAGAAAACTATATAAGCATGTGATATAGATTCTTCAAAACCTTCCAATTAAAAAGTGCAAGAAATTAACTAAATTAATAATATTACCCTCCCTTCCTATGTACCATAAAACAACTTCTAGCTAAAAATAGAGTCTTAATTCAATCAAACTTGAGCGAGATATTTCCCAGCCACTTAATTTCTCCTTAGTCCTGCATTCACCCAGTATAGCCTAGCAACTTCATATCAACTCCAAAGAACATAACTATGCTGAGCCAATCAAATTAAAATTTTGAGAGTCCTGCTGAGGAGCAGTATTTGGATCAAATTCATTTTCATCAGGGCGAACTCAGATATAACTACATCCACTACTCTGTCATGTCAATAAGGACTTAGTATAAATGTACATACTTCAAGCACTTTCAACAATATATACAATTCTAGCCAAGAACAGTTGGTGCACTTCAAAACAAATTACACCCTCCGATTATTATTCTTATAAAGAAAACAAAGGGAATAGAGTATGAACTCAATCAAACTTAAGCAAGCTATTTTCCAGCCACTTACCTTCTCCTTACTCCTAACATCCACCATTTATAGAAACTACACTTCCTATCAAGTCCAAACAACAAAGTAGGGAGTTAATATCTCAAAAGATCACTCAACTTAGAGAATTTATCTGGTAAAGTCATTGAACTTTGTTTTGTTTCACTAAAATCATTGAACTTATGTTTTTGTATCAATAAAATCACTGAACTTATATTTATGTATCAATAAAATCACTGTACTAAATTTATCATTAATTTTATTGATTTACGTGCAATTAGACTCAAACATTCACAATTATATCCATTGACCCAATTAAAAAAGCCCAACACTTCTTCATCTTCCTGCAATCTCCATGCATGTTCATTTTGAGTGTGGTTTTAGTTATTGCTGAAGAAGTCCCAATTGCAGAAATCTTTGCATGGTTAAGCTGGCAATATAGACGACCCGTTTCGAAGTGACACGGATAATAACGAAAACATGTTGCATAACCCACTATCATCGTAGACAAATTGACAGTTATCTATACTAAAATTTCAAGAACCATCAATTTATATTTCAAGATTTTAGGTTTTATTACTGAAAAATTTACAATCTTCAGTAAAATCTGAAGCTGAATAAAATATGAATGTGAATTTATGTGTAACAGTAGAGGGGAAATCTGTGTGGAAGTGGAAAAAAATCGTGTAGATAATATGGAAGAGGAATAACGGGACAAATTAGAATTTGGTTTTGGCTATTGTTGAAGAAGTGTGGGTTTTTAATTGGGTTAATGGGTAGAATTATGAATGAGTTTCAATCTAATTACATGTGGATCAACAAAAATAATTTTATATATTTATAAATGAATAATAATTTTAGTTGAATGATTTTATTGATACAAAAGCATAAGTTCAGTGATTTTACTGATATAAAACAAAGATCAATGACTTTACTAAATAAATTCTCAAAGTTGAGTGATCTTTTGAGATATTAACTCCAAAGTAGGGTGAGCCAATCAATTTAAAATTTTGTGCGCGCACCCTTCTGAGGAGCAGCATTTGAATCAAATCAGTATCATTAGGATAGATTCAATATTTTCAGTCAGTAGGAACAAAGTATCACTCCATTAACTGCTCCTTCATGACAATTAGTGCAGACTTAGTACAAATATACACATTTCAAACCAACAACAACAAAAACAAACCCAGTGTAGACCAATAAGCAGGGTCTGCGGACGTAGAGTGAACGCAAGACCTTACCCCTACCTTGGAGGTAGAGAGGCTTTTCTAGAAGACACTCGGCTTAAGTAACAAACATTAGAGCAGCTAAAAGAAAAATACATATATAAATCAGACATAGAAAATAATAGGAAAAATATAACATAGCATTTAAAAGAGGAGCAATGACAATAACCAACTAATATGATAATTGAAGCATAGTAAATAACAAGGAGTAACAAAAGTCATAACACAGGCAACTACAAGAAAAATGCTACTAGTACTGTCTACTGTTATAAGCAAGGAAATAGGTACAATGCACCAAACTACCACCAATCCTATCGCGCTAGGAAATGAGACAACGTTCAAATACCTACTAACCTTAGACAAAGTTCAACTACCTAATAACCTTTTATCCTAATCCGCGACCTTCATAACCACTTATCTAAGGTCATGTCCTCGAAAAGCAGAAGCTGCACCAAATATAGTTTTTACACTTCAAACAAGTTACATCCTTTCAAAGTAAACAACAGGAAGAATCAGAGTACTAACCATCTTGAGTCATAAGGGGATAATCAGAGGCACTAAGATTAATAAACCAATCCCAACTCTTAGGCAGCTTCAACAGAATAGCAATGGAATGTAACATAGAAGCCAACATAGTAGGCCCTTTATAAGTAACCAGATCTGATTTTCCCACAACCTTAACATTCCCAAAATCCCTAAACACAAATTCCGACTTAACATACTTAGCCAGCTCCAATCTCTCACTATCCAAACTGTCCAAATCAAGATGCAACAGATAATAATTCCTTGGATGGTACACTGCCTGAAGCAGCCTTTTCATCTTTACTCCATCATTTTTAGTACCCGAAATCAAGTAAGCTAATCGAGGCAACTCAGGCAAGATTTCATCAAAAATAACTGATTTTGAATGTGGGGTTGATGATTTAGGCTTAAATGAGGAAGTGGGGTTGGTTAAAATTAGTAAAAGAAGGAGTATAACAACAAAGATTGTGAATACAATAATGGGTGTTGACCATTTTTTCTGATGAATGAATCTAATGTGAGCTCTTTTCATTGATTCTTTGGATGAAAAAAAGTTAATTTTTGGGTTCTTGATTCTGTGTTACTGTTGAAAACTTATGTTTAGCTTAGATTTGAAGAATTTGAAGGGGGGAAATGCAGGTTAAAGATGGAGGTTGGATAGTGACTGGGATTTTGCTCAGAGGGGAAGAAATTGACATGTTGTCTGTCACCAATATCTTTCAGGTTTTTATTAGTAAAGGAAAAAATCTCGTTCCGATTTATTTGTTAAATTTTGACTTGATATAGAATAATAATTGATATAGTAAATTTATCATTTTAATGTTATCTCTGTCCAACCATACTTGATTTCACAAAGTAGACAAGTATAATTGGACATTTAAATTAGTATAGTGGACAACTATTGTTGGACGGAGGGAATACCATACCGATAACTTTATTTGTCTACTATACTATTTTGAGATATCCAACAATACTTATTTAATTTTAAAAATTCAATGAATAATTTATCATTTTGTTTCTATTAAAATAATTTATATCAAATATTTTAATGTTGTAGTTTTGATATTATGGTATTTGGTGTGGTATATGATATACAGTTTAATTTTTTTTGGTATTTGGTATTTGATACAATATTTGGTATTTAGAAATAACATATCGAAATATCAAATACCATACCGACATATATAGTTACATGAATAACATAACTATATTCTTAAAATACTAACAAATATGCAACCTAGTATTAGTATAAACTAAGGGGCCGTTTGGTTACGGTATAAGTTGCATTTTATCCATCTATAAAAAATTGCATTACTTTTACCATGTTTGGTAGAAAATTTGTATTAGGTGGAAAAGTCAACATAACTTATACCATGTTTGGTTGGTAGAATTCTAAATGTTGTATAAAAGTTATTCATGTATTAATTTTATACGGTGTTTGGTTGTGTTTTTTGTAGTCCTACATAATTAATACCAACATAACTTATGAGGGAATCTATGTATAAGTTATGCAGGGTAGAAGGTGAAATAAGTTATGCAGGTATTAGTTATACATGTATTAAAATAGTAAATTACACATTTACCCTTATTGATTTATTTTTAATTATTTTCATTGAAAATGTTATCCAACTATGCTATTTTCCTAACTTTTTTTTAATACACGAACAACTTTTTTTTTCTGTTTTCATTTGAAATCCAAATGTAATATTTTATTAATATTACAAATTGAATTGTATATAGCGTTATATATTATTAAATATATTCCACTTCTTTAATTAACATGTATTATTATTTTGTTTAGGATGTGAATTTATACACAATTCATATATTTGGTATATTAAAACTGTATAAACAATATATACAACATATTGATAGAATATTTACATTATATAAAATAGGATATTATAATGTACTTGAAATATATTAATCATATTTTATTTTTATAAGTTATAAATATAAAAAAAATTGCAAAATGAAAAAATAGCAGTCCCAATTAAGTATAGAGGGAGAATTTTTTTTCTTTACTTTTTATTCAAAAAGAGGCGGAATTTATACTATTTTCTTACTTATTTATTTGTAAGTAATATATATTAATTTACAACAAATTCAATATTTATTAGTTAATAATTTATGCATTGTGATCTCTACATAATTAAATAATATATGCATAACTAATACTTGCATAACTAATACATGCATAATTAAACCCTACATAACTAATACCTGCATAACTAAACCCTGCATAACTAAACCCTACATAACTAATACCTGCATAACTAAACCCTGCATAACGAAGTTTAAACTTCAATACTCTATTTTGATTGAAATGTAATTGATTAACAAAATAGTTGTTTTTACTTTATTTTGAATATCTATTTCTATATGTGTAATGTGTTAGTATGATATAATTGAGACATTTTTTTTATTGTTGAAGTCATAATACTCTATTATACGAGTATATAATAGTCGAAGTTGAACAAACTATGGTTACCAATTTAACATACCGTAGAATACCAAAACCAAACTCCAATATACCAAATTAAATTGGTATGATAATGATATAATGTTTTAAAACCCGAATACCAAAATTACGACATCAAAACTTTCAAATATCGTACCATACCATATCATGTCCACCCCTACTTTTACTTTTACCACATGTATGAGTCATTCACCCGATCAAATATTGTATCGTACTGTATCATACCATACCATCCCCACCTCTACTTATGAACTTATAATCTTTATTTTTTACGGGGAAGTGTCATTTTTTGTGATTTTTTAAAATACTTGTGTTTTCCTATAAAAATGTTGTCAAAATAATTAAATCGCTCAAACGTGAAAAATATTACTTTTGAATGTATCTTGTTTGCTCCGTCCCTTTCATAATAAATTGTGTTCTTAGTTTTTTTATTATTATTTTGATTCAAAATAAGTGATTTCTCACAAAATTAAGAAGGTATTGAATTTTTTTTTCCTCTTCCAATATTATTCTTAAATAAATAAATATAATTTTATATAATAAAAAATGATTAAAGAGCTATTTCTTTTTTAAAGATATTGATTAAGAATAACTTAGTAAAATTTTATTTACTTTTTTAGGAGTCAATAATTTTCTTACGAAATACATTCAAATTCAAATTAAAAATATCACTTATTATGAAACGAATAGAATAATAGTTTGAAGTTCGTTGGACTATGGAAAGAAGCAAACTTCAAAATGAATTTGCATTTGGCACATTGTCACTTCACCGTGATGGACCTCACCTCTTTTATTTTTTTTAATTATTATTATTTCTCTTTGATTTATTTGGACTATAATTGAATACCCCACTTTAATTAATTTGACAATTAAATTGAAGTACTAATTTATTTCGATTTCACAATTTTTAAATTTTTTTTTACTAGACATGAATTCTAAGATTAATAGCTAAATAATCCATTTGTTAAGTTGATAAAATTTGGTTATTTGATGCATTAACTCAAATTGCAACAAAGTATGTTAGTAATTACTTAACCTTCTTTAATTAGTATTTAAAATTTACTTATCTAATTAATTAAAATTTGTATCGTATAATATCGATAAATGGAAATTGAACTAGTGATATCTTATTACATGAAAAAAGATTGTTTGAAGTGATAAGTACACTTTCTCCTTAAAAGTAATTCACTTTATTCTGATATTATTTGGTTGAACAATTTAAATTTCTAGGAATATATATTTATTTTCTTTAATAAGAAATCTCAAGTTCTAACAATTCATATAAAATCATTAGAGTGCTTCCTTCTAAGGCTATGGAAAAAAAAAACATTTCACTTTTAAAGTTAATTAAATCCAAATACAAATATAATTTAAAAAAAAGGCGTAATATGTAAATGTGTCGTTAACAGATATTTATGTCCTTCAATTTAGGTATGCACATGTACAAGTAGATATTTAAACTATCATAACATTAAACAAGGAGACACACACGTTAAATATGCTACCTGACAACTCGTATAACACTAAATCAAAATAAATATATAAATAATCTAATTCTTCACATATATATATACATAAATTGAAATCGAAAATAATAAATTCAGTTGAACAAAATGTAAAAATGCATTACAACAATCAAACTAACGCAGCAGCATCCGGCAAACCGTGCCGGAAATCATCATCGAAGTTAACCGCCGGCCGTTTAGGCCGTTTAACGGTAACGGCAGCACGGCAAACAGGACAACTTGATTTAGAACAAAGCCATTTATCAATACAAGAAAAATGAAAAATATGTTTACACGTCATCAATTGTCTAACTTCTTCTCCGTCAACAAACGCCGTCAAACACACCGGACACTCGTTGCCGGAATCTTCCTCCTTCTCCGGCGAAGTTTTTTTTTCATACTTTACAGTCGATAACATATCCGTATGATGTGTAATAATTCCGGTGGTCGACTCACCGGAACTTTCGCCGGAGCTTCGCCGGAAAACGTTATCCGGGTGTTTCATAGCGTAGATGAAAGCGTATACAATAGTCGGTATGATTATAAGTATGATCAGAGAGACAATTGCAAATAAAGGGGACATGTCGGAGCTCCGGTGAAGACGCCGGCGCCGGTGAAGGGGAGAGGTTTTTGAAATTTTAGTGGTAGAGGAATTGGGCAAAGATATTAATTGATTATGTATTATTAAGTATAGTTGCCATTTTAAAAAATAATAATTTTGTTTGATTTTGGGAATTTAAGACAAGTGTACAATGCATTATAAGAATATTATATTGTAAAAATAGTTTTTTTTTTTTGGAATTATTGAGATATTAATGAGGATTATTAAAAGGGTAAAAATAAACGACAAAATAGTGTAAACATCATACTTGAGATAAGATGAACATTTTCTTAAATATATATAATAAATATTGTTTCAATTTATTTATCTGACTTAAACTTGACATGAAGGTTAAGAATAAATAAAGATAGATTTAATTTTATGGTTTTAAAATTAATAATATGTGGGATGTATCAGAAAAACAATATTCATCTTGTAATTTTTAAACACGTCAAGAATCGGAATTTGAAGACTTTGAGTGCATCAATCTAAACTTGAAACAAAAACAACAGAATATGGCTTTAGCTGAGTTTGAACCTTGGTTTCAGGGTGGTACCTTCGGCTTAATATACCAACGAGTAGAGACACAAGGCTCTACTACTTTACTCCTCATGATTGCACTATTAATTATATTTCAGTTTCTGCTAGTTTTTCAAGATAGATATGCATATTTACATATGATTTTTTTTCTGAACTTAACGAGTGCATGTGCACCTACAACTTTGCATGTGGATCCGCCTTTGTCTAGAAAGTCAAAACTAAAGAATGGTTAGAAAAGAAAATAAATATCTTTTTAAAACATACTAAAAAAAGAAGTAGGATAAACAAATAAAATAAAGACATGACAAATATTTTTTTAATATTACTTCCAAAGTTTCAATTTATATGATAACGTTTGAATTTCAAGAATTAAAACTTTTTAGTTTTGACCGTAGTTTGAAAAGTATCACGTAAATTAAGACGAATGAGTTATCAATTATTGAGACACTGAAATGTTAAAAAAAAATTCACAATTCGATTGGGAGTTCGATATACTTACTGATTTTATGGCATTATTTTAATTATGATTTCTTAAAACAATTGTGTTTGATGATGCTTTGGTTTATACATGGAGATGAAATGTTAAAATAATTTTTTAAATTATATATGCCTTGATGATACAAAAATCTTTACAATATCAGTGTAATTTAATATGTGATAATTACTTTTTTATTATTTTTATTAAGTTACTATATATATATATATATATATATACCTTATAAGCGATTTTGTTGCTGTTTTATAAATATATTTTTACATGTTAGTGCATAAAATTTTATAAGTACTCCACTAACTCACTTCATTTCCTATATTTAACTAAGCATTTGCTCATAAATTTTTAAATATTTTTTACAAAATAATATTTGAGTAAAGTTTGGATTGAAGTTTCAACGTGTGTTTGACTTTTAGTTTTTGAAAATATAGTTCACTTTTTTAATTAAAAAAAACACGAAGCATGATTCATACCCATAAATTTGACCTAAAATTATCATTTTTTTTAATAATAAACTCAGATAATACAGTATCCAAAAATCATAACATGATATTTTAATTTTAAAAAAAAACGGTTAATAACATAATTACTAACTACTATAATTTATCAAATTACAATTCGTTCAGAAGATCCATCAATCTGAGTAATCTCATAAAAGGTATTGGGCTTGGAGTTTGTGGACCATATAAATGGTCATTTGGATCTTTTCTATTAGGCCCATATAGGAAATACAAAGATGTATACAAACCAAAACGCACGTAAACATGTTCATTCTGAATTCACAGACTCTAAGTTATGAATTTGTCTATGGGACTCCGGCAACAAACCTATTAAACGTTGATGCGGAGGAGCCAATAACGTAGTATCCGCACGACAAAGCGGGCAATTTCGATGAGAATGTAACCACACATTTATACATGGTACATGAAAAATATGCATACATTGAGACAATACCCTAACTTCATCGCCTTCCAAAAATTCACCTAAACATATAGAACACATATCTTCTTTAGTATCTTTGTTGTACCTCGATAAAACAATCAATTGCACCATCGAATTACTCGTGTTCGTGCTACTAGACGTCTCTTGCTGAGCTCTAGCACGAGATCGATTTTGACTTTGACTTACTGGGATAGTCGTGTTTTGCTCTGGAGGATCAGATGGAGTATTTTTACACCATGATACTATTATAAAATGTATAATAACAACGATTATAGCACCAGCTATGTATATATATATATATATATATTTGTTTATATATATATCAAGTTCTTACTTGGAATTTTAATTTGTTATATTTGTTAGTATATATTATGTATAGCGTTAGAGGCACGTTCTAGTTACCATATAATATTATATAAGTTGGACTCAAAAGGACTATTATTATGGAGCAAGATGATCATTTGAATTTGCATTACTTGGTAGAGTTGCCTTTTCTTTTTGTTTCCCATTCGATATCTTATTTGAATTTTGACTAATTGATATTCGTGTGGAGATTTGAGAAGTTCTAATTTGAAAGTAAATCGTTTACTACTAAAGTCATTTACTTTTGTCTTGTTCTATTTTGAAAGAAAATTGCAAGGCATAAATTGTGAATTAGATACTATACAATTTATATCGAACAAGACAGAAGTTCTCTAAATTTATGACTTGCGAAATTAAGTCATAGTAAGAGTACTTTAGCGTATAAATTTTTTATTAAAGGAGCAGTCAGGCAAACATTTCAGAAGTATACAACTGCAACCTTCATAGCAAATGAAACTATAGCTATGGAGCGCAATTATTGAAATTATAGCTATAGAGTCTTATTATATTTATTATGTTTGTTATTTCTAATATTTTCTCTATATTTTTTTTATTATTCTTATACACTCTACCGAGCGACCCTTTTAAGTACAATAGTCATACTAGTCACTTAATACTTATCTTTACATTGCTCACAAGTAATATCACATTCGCAAACAATATTGAGTCAATTGTTTTAAAATGTATTAAAGCAACTTAGGTCCTAATTTAAATCATATTAATACAGATAACCAATTTGCTATATTAAATATTTTTAAAATCAAAAT
>NW_006238947.1:807646-809076 GCF_000226075.1 Solanum tuberosum
CCTCCCCAACAAAAAAAAGTAATGATTCATGTTTCCACAAATTCATTTTGCTTGCATTCCAAACAACATTTATTTGATCTTAATAATTAATATATATTATTACTTCTTTCTTTAAAAAGAGATAAGAAAGTGAACTCATTATTAGATTAGTATTTGTACCAAAAGCTTAAGTGGAAAATAATTGAATTTATAAGATAAATATTTTGACATATAAGTAGTGATGAGAATTATAATCAATAATTGATATGAAATGAATTGACATTTTGACATTTCTCTCCACTTGTTCCTTCTTTATTTTTAATTAAAAGTGATATTTACTCTATTTCCTTTTATTTGTCTAGTTTACATTTCAGCTTACAAACAATATTAATTAATATATGTTAGTGTGGCATTTTAATATTTTAAGAATGCATTTTAATATTTTAAGAATGTATTGCCACATAGTCATTGGTACTGCCGTTTGGTTGACTTCTTATGGAATGTTAATGGCAATATTGATTGCTACATTACTCACTAGTGCATTACTCCATTTTGGAGTTACAATATTTGTTACTGTTGCAGCTTGTCAACAAACTAACGGATGGTTTTTGACCATTAAGCCAAGAAAAGTTTCATTGTCCATTAAAACTTTTGTAACCTTTCATACATTATTTCACTAGTTATTCTTCATTATAACTTGTAACCTATGTAACTCCTAAGGCCATTATCTTCACTATTTACTACCCCATTATCTTTCTATTCATTGCTAGTCGGTATTATATTCTTAATTGTCTATGTGATAATTTTTATGATTATTATTATAGAACTTACTCTAGTGCAAAGAAAATTTGGAAAACATTGCAGAGTACGTATGATACCGAAGAGGCGGGAGCGAAAAAATATGCGGCTAGTAGATTTTTTCGTTTCCAAATGGTGGACAATAAATCAGTGGTGGACCAAGCTCAAGACTTTATAATGATTGTTGGAGAGCTTAGGTCCGAGGAGGTTAAAATTGGAGATAACCTTATTGTTTGTGGCATAGTGGATAAACTTCCACCTTCTTGGAAGGAATTTCAAAAAACTATGCGCCACAAACAAAAAGAAACCTCCCTTTAAACCTTGATAATGAAAATCCACATGGAAGAAGAGGCAAGAGGCCAAGATGCACTTTTACAAACAGAAGAGAACAACATCACAACGAAGGTAAATTTAATTACTTCAAATAATGCTACTCCTGAAACTCACAAAAATACTTCTTTGAAGCCTAAGAAGAAAAAGTTCAAGAAAAATAATGGTGAAAATAACCAAGCATAAAATTAACAAGTTCAAGACAAAGGACCGGGCTTTGTTTGTGGCAAGAGTGGGCATATTGCTCGATTTTGCAGATTCCGGAAACGTGGTCCTAACCCTCAGGCAAACGTTACCGAAGAACCTTTTGTGGCGGTGATTAC
>NW_006238947.1:812649-831657 GCF_000226075.1 Solanum tuberosum
TGTTGGAGATCAAAAAAACAAACTATAATTGCTAACTCTACTATGGAGGCTGAACTAATTGCTTTAGCTTCAACTTCAGCTAGTGAGGAAGCGAATTGGTTAAGAGATTTGTTATTTCAAATACCTTATTTTGAAAAACCAATTCCTCCTATTTTAATTCATTGTGATAGCACCGCTGCGATTGGTAGAGTTCAAAATTGTTACTACAACGGTAAATCCAGACCTATAAGGAGGAAACACAGTAATGTAAGATCATATTTGACAAATGGTACCATTAATGTTGATTATGTCAAATCTTGTAATAATCTTGCAGATCCTCTAACTAAGGCCTTAACAGAGAAAAGGTCTGGAGCACATCGAGGGGGATGGGATTGAAGCCTACAAATATGTGAGTCATATATGAGGAAACCCAACCTGGGGACTAGAGATCCTATAACCAGGTTCAAAGGGAAAAACTAATCATATGATGACTTGTTGTGAAAAATGCACTATCTTTTTATTCCCTCCCTATGATGTGAGTGCAGTGTTTCCTGTAGTTTGTGAAGGTTGAGTTGATAAAACTCTTAATGAATAGTTGTAGCCCGTATGGGTGGAGTGCTAAGCTTACAGGAGCACTCTCGACAGATTTCACCTATGTGATGTGTGGAAGTAGGTCGCTCCTATGAGAATTGGGCTTATTCTCAAAAGCACTCATGAAACTGGGATAGCACATGACCATAACGTGCTGGCTTTTAAAGCTCATGTCAACACCTTGATTATTATGTGTGAGCAGTGATATTTTATTTCCCTTAAGCAGTTATAGTTCAAGTCTGAGACCACTACAACTCTGGAGTAAAAGTTACTGTTTCACTAAGTGGAGGTTCAATGCAGAGCACACCTTCATTATGCATAGTAGTTTTCCTTCGGCTGATAGACTCTGTTGTGAATATTAAAATGAGTGGGGAAATGTTAGTGTGGCATTTTAATATTTTAAGAATGTATTGCCACATAGTCATTGGTACTGCCGTTTGGTTGACTTCTTATGGGCTGCAGAATGTTAATGTTAATATTAATTGCTACATTACTCACTAGTGCATTACTCCATTTTGGAGTTACAATATTTGTTACTGTTGCAGCTTGTCAACAAACTAACGGATGGTTTTTGACCATTAAGCCAAGGAAAGTTTCATTGTCCATTAAAACTTTTGTAACCTTTCATACATTATTTCACTAGTTATTCTTCATTATACCTTGTAACTTATGTAACTCCTAAGGCCATTTTCTTCACTATTTACTACCACATTATCTTCCTATGCATTGCTAGGAAGACTTCTTCTAGTATAAATAGTGGTGGTCTTCATTTGGTTTGGGATTACACAACATATAAGAAAAATATAGAGTGAAAGAGTTAGTCAAAAGAGAGTTCTTATTAGTTGAAGGGAGGTGTTCTTTTTGTGGAGCTTTGGACTCAACTCTTGTCCAGAGTTGTTGAGTTATACTTTGTGAAGGTTGTTGTATCCTAGAGGGGACAAGTCAAAGAGGACTACTGCTGGACCGGTGAAAACATTTGCTGCAGTGGGCTTGAATCTCCTTAAAGAGAGCGAGATATCTGCGCCTCAACCTGAAGAGATTTCTGTTTCTTCATTTTATTTCAATTGTAATCTTGTATTTTTTATTATCTTGAAAGTTTTCACTAACAATATATTATTTTATTAAAAAAGAGTTAATAATACTTTGAAAATCCAAATTTGATTATTAGTAATTCAGTTAATGGAAAATGATTATCTAATTAAAAAGGGAGCAATTCTTAATTTGCTAAAGTGAATAAGTAGCTTTTATTGAACTCCAATTTGGTTGCTGGACAGAATTATGCATGTAGTATTAATGTAGAGATTAGTTATGTAGGGATAAAATTTATAAAGTTTAATTATTCATTGTATTAATTATTTTATTTTTTATATTGCATAAAATAATATATAAATTGATTCATAACTTATACATATTTTATTTATGAAAGATTGTAAAATGATAATCAAACACAGTACACTTTCCCTTAATTATTGTAATTAAAAGCAAAAGGACAATCAGTCATATCACTTATCTTAATTTTGTTCCCTTTTTCATTCTAATTAATTTAATTGAGTGAATCATGCATTATCATAATTTGCCAGTCTTTAATTTGTCTTTGATTATAATGTTATTTAATCATTAAAAAAATGTCATTTAGCTCCCTAGAAGGTGATAGTCCTAATAAGGATGCACATCTTAAAACATTTATTTTCTATAAAAAAAAACTAAAAAAAAATTCTAAGATGTTTCATTTTAAGAGTCAGAAATAAAAAAAACCTCAGTGCTTTCTGACGTTTTAGATTTTCTCTTTTAAACTAATTTATTTTCATGTTGGGTAGGTAAAAAAGAAATGAATCTCAACTCAAGAATTGTCCAAATTCATATAAGAAAATATATTATTATTATTATTATTTATTCAACGTGATACTCTTCAGTTCTCTGTTTCACATTCAAGATTGGATATCCAGTGCATGAGTAATTTAATCTGAAGGTTCGTTCATCAATAAACATTGATTACAATAGGTTCTGCTCTAAAATCGTGTAAAGAAATGAATCTTGAACCTAACTCAATCCTAAAAGTTAATTTATTCAAGGAAAAATTTATATATAGTTTATGGAACACCTGAACGTATAATTATTCTATATAACTAAATATTTTATATACATATTTTCTAAAACTGATCTAATGTTACTTGGGTTGATATCACTATATAAAAAATTGATAATGCGCTTAGATTAAAGGCTCAATTATTGCAAAATTCAATTCTCACTTATTATATTTGATCAATAAATATCTCCATTTATAACTATTGTGTACAAAACTTTTTTTTGTTTTTGCTCTTAGGACAAGATTTGATCGAATCTCGATCCTATACATTATTTTTTTTGATTTATTATGATGTATGTTATTTCTATCTCTAAAATATATGATTAAAATGTGCATGTACATTATATCATTTTCGATTTCGTGAAATTATATTGAATGTATATTTTTGTTATTTTAATTGTATGCTAGTTAATTTATGATTCCTAATATAAATAATAAAAATTTACCCACACTCAATATTCAAATCCAATTAAATAAAATAATTTCAACAATTAAAATTTTAAATTATACTCCCTCCGTCCACTTTTATTTGTCATGTTGCATTTTCGAAAGTCATTTGACTTATTTTCAAAGTTAAATTAGATTACATTAATTCGATTTTTTAAACAAAAAAATTAGATATTCAAAAACTATACGAAAAGTACTACACATTGCAATTTTTTACCTATCAATATGATGAAAAAATATATCCTAAAATGTTAGTCAAAGTTTTTATAGTTTGACTCTAAAAATGGAAAGTATGACAATTAATAGTGGACGGAGGGAGTATATATAGAGAGAGAAATATTGAAAATACCACTAAATTTGGTGCGAATTATTAGTTTCGTTTATGATTTATTGACAGTCTTAAGAACACTCCCTACTTGACCAATTGAACTTAAATGCATCATTGATCTTGCCACATGGGTGATATACACTCCTAAATTCAAGTCTAGGAATGTTTTTAATACTTCTCTCGGCATTTTATTAAGAGTTTCACGCTCTTACAAGAGTTTGATACTACTTGTTATGTCATGTGGCAGACCAGAGACATATTTAAGTACAATTAATCAAATAGAGGAGTATTTTCAAAGTTGTCAATAGTTTGGCGATGAAATTATTCGTACCAAATTTAGAGGTATTTTCAATACTACTCTCTCTGCATTTTATTAAGAGTCTCACACTCCTAAAAGAGTTTGAGATCACTTGTTATGTCATGTGGCTAGGGCTGCTTATTGAACGAATTAGGCGGATAATTTTGCTTAACGGTTTAGCTTATCGGATACATGTTTTTAGATTTACTAATCCTCTAGCCAACCTATAAGACATCAGTTGGTTCAGTAACGGATTAATAATTATCGGGCGGTGTATCAGTTAACTTCTAATGTCTATGGTACTTTTTTTTCCGATGAATGCACCTTATAAAAAAAATGACATTTTAGCAATAACAAGATCAAATGGATAAATTGATCCAGACTTTCAATTAGTTGTCCCATTTTCATTGTTCAGTGGAAGCACTTTGTCAATGACTCGATAAATTGCGACATACTTTTCATGTACATATCTTCAGTGCTTTTCTGGTTTTAATGGTTTACAACTTTAGTCTTTAGGAGTTAGGACTAACAAAAGAAAAATATATAATCACTCTTATATATTATGGTAAAATATTAAATGAGGCTAATATCTAAAATAAAAATGTAAGTATGGTAACTCCTAACGGGTTAACAGTTTACCTGATAAGAAAATTGAATAATCCACCCTCACAGCAATAAGCAGTTAATTTTATAATATTTCAATCTGTTCTCCAACTGTTTATCCGTTAACTCAATCCCAATAAGTCAATTTTACGATTGATTTATCGATTACAGTTCGGTTTCGAACACTCCCTACATGTGACAGATCATGAATGTAAATAAGTTCAGTTATTCAAATAGATAATTATTTTTAAAAGTTGTCAATAGTTTCAGGATGAAATGATTCACGCCAAATTTAAAAGGTGTTTTCAGTACTTTTCTCGACATTCTATTAAGAATTTTGGGCTCCTATTAAGAGTTTAAAAATTGAGACTACTTGTTATGTTATGTGACAGATTAAAATTTAAATTCAGTTAGTCAAATAAATTAGCGAACGCAATTAAGGAAACACGGTTGGGAAACGGTGATGATTCTTGATTTTTCTGTGTCAATCTCACCAGAAACCAACAAATCTGTCCCCTAAACCTCACAGACCCCATTTTCCAGCCTCCTCCTCCATTTGTGTCTCTGTCTTTCTCTCTCTATATTCACTTTTCTCTCTCTATATATCTCTATCTCCGCCCCCTTTAGCCCCTTTTGTATTGTGTGTGTGTATGTACGACGAATTCTTAAGAGAAAGACAACAAAGACTCAGTCAGATACAAAAACAAAAACAAAAAACAAAAAAAAAGAGATAAAGGGGTAAGAGAAGAAGAAGATGGGGGTGTTAATTTGGACCATTGATTTCCCTTCTTCTCTCTTCTTTGTTGCTCCTGCAGTTTTAAGGTATTCTTCCAAAATCACTTCAGATTTGGTACTTTTCTTGGGTTTTGGCTTCATTGATTGGTAATATACTATACATCCACTATATTTACACCTTTTGTTATTAAAAAGTAAGAAAGAAAAAGTATACTATATAGTGATAAAGATTCAATTTTTATACTGTTTGTGTTGGAAAAAAAAGCCTATGCACTTTTACAGAGTTGATTTTCTTGGATTTGGGATTTTGTCATCTATGTATAAATAGGGATTTTTTGTTCCTAAAAGTTCATTCTTTTGTTGCACAAGAATTTGGGGTTGTGTGGGATTTCCCCTTTTTTGGTATTTTGCTGATTTTCCAATCTGGGGTTTTGTTTGTTTGATATAGGTTTGTTGTTAGAGAACTTTAGTATAGTTGTTGTGTTTGTAAAGATTTAGTCTTTTTGTTCAAGTTGTTGTTCTGGTTTGTTAGTTTTGAAGTTTGTCATTAGCAATTGTTTGTCTCCCAAAGAAAAGGAATTGTGAGATAGGAGATACTGTTTGGTGTTGTTGTATTGGCTGTCGATGGAGAATCATCATCCTTCGACTCGTTTGTCCATGGATTCGAGTGCATCTTCTTCACATGATGAATTAGACCTCGAGATGAGTAGACAAGTAGTCATAACTTGTCCACCTGATATTAATTTGCCTTTATCAGCTGAGCGTAGCCCTCCTCCGCAGCCATGGAACTCGGAACATTGTGATATTCTTGATGTCGGGCTTGGGACACAGGTTTATGAGCCTGAAAGTTCTATTAGTGCATCTAAAGTTGGAAGGAAATGTGCGAAACGTTTGGATAGTATTTGGGGTGCTTGGGTTTTCTTTAGCTTTTATTTTAGGCCTGTGTTAAATGAGAAATCGAAGGCAAAGATGGTAAGGGATAGTAATGGATATTCCGGGTTTGATAAATCTGATCTCCAGCTTGATTTGTTCATGGTTCAGCATGACATGGAGAACCTGTATATGTGGATTTTCAAGGAAAGGCCTGAGAATGCACTTGGTAAGATGCAGCTCCGGAGTTACATGAATGGGCATTCTCGTCAAGGGGAGCGTCCGTTTCCCTTTAGTGTTGACAAAGGTTTCGTTCGATCTCATAGAATGCAGAGGAAGCACTACAGGGGGCTGTCGAATCCTCAGTGTATTCATGGTATTGAGGTTGTTTCATCTCCCAGTCTTATGGTTCTTGATGAAGAGGAGCGCAAAAGATGGATGGAACTCACAGGTAGGGAACTCAACTTCAGTATTCCACACGAAGCAAGCGATTACAGTTCATGGAGAAACCTCCCCAACACTGAATTTGAGCTTGAGAGACCACTCCCACCAATTAAGAGTAATCCGCATTCCAATCCAAAGAAACTGGCTAATGGATCAGGGCTTAATTTGTTAACTCAGCCATCCAATCACAACAACGGGGATGCAATGGATCTACTACCTGCGAATGGCAAAAGGAAAAAGGATTTCTTCCCTCACGGTAACGAAGATGAGTGTTACCTGCAAGTAAATCCTCCTTCCTATCAAACTCCGGATCTTGAAATTAACCCAACTGAACCACATTGGTTACATGACTTTAGTGGGGTGATGAGGGATGTCTATGGGCCTGTAACAGCTGCAAAAAGCATATATGAAGATGAACAAGGTTACTTAATCGTACTCAGTTTGCCATTTGTAGATCTTCAAAGGGTGAAAGTTTCCTGGCGAAACACGCTCACACATGGTATAATAAAGGTGTCTTGTTTAAGCACATCTCGCATGCCATTCATCAACAGACAAAACAGAACTTTCAAGCTTGACGAGTCATCCTCAGAACACTGCCCTCCAGGTGAATTTGTCAGAGAAATTCCCCTGTCAACAAGAATCCCAGAAGATGCCAAAATTGAAGCGTACTACGACGAATCAGGAACTGTGCTCGAGATGTTGGTACCAAAACTTTGCGAAGGACCTGAAGAACATGAAGTTCGTGTTTGCCTCCGTCCTCACCTTGGGGGAAATGACCTCATGTTGACCTAAGTGGAGATGTACTAGTGCCTGTTAGGGGAAAGTGTGCTTCATTATGCACCAACTTAGTTTTCATATGATGTGGTTTTATGCAATTGTATGATCTATATATTCCATTTGCACACACTAGATGTTGTTGGTAGGTTTTCCCAGTCTAGCTGTAGCTTCTCTTGCAACACTATTTGCTATGATATTTGATACCCTTTTTTTAGTAGGGAGTAATTGATATTTTGGTAGAGTTGATTGAAACTAAGTCTATGTAGATGATGTTCTGTTGGTATTGAAAAAAAGTATTACAATCCTATATGAACCTCAATCAGTGAAGATATTGGAGAGCCTATGTTGTATCTAAGGACCACAAACCCAAGGCAATGGAGTAATTGTGGTCACTGGTCAGCATGTGACAATTAAAATGAAGAAAGCTGAGTCAAATTTTGCTTTTTGTTTCTGGAATAGTGCATGTCATCATCAACTTGCAAACGGTGTGGTCAATGGTGGCAACTGCTACCCACTGGTTTTATTGGTCCCCTCTTCAGCGGACTACTTTTCCCTTTTAGTATTTTATGTAGGAATAGTCAAAAGAACTACGTGCTAATTTCATATTCCACTTGTATTGAGATAGTGGGATAACTGAAATAACTTTCAAACGATACAAGAGCTATCAATGGATAATCGACCTTTCAGATCAGAAATCGTCCAATTATCATACTTGACATTTCCTTTATCACAAACTTAGGAGTGAGTAAACAATATTTTATCCACTAACAAACATTTCGTAGGGCATCACAATAAACAAAACATGAATTCATTAGACAAATGATCGAATGTTACTTTTAATCCTGTGTCTATCTTCAATAAACAAAGAGAGCCAGAACTAGTAGCCAGAAGCATCAATATCACAAGAGTGGTCACAGAACGAATAACACAGTGAATATTAAGGCATAGATATTAGATTAAACGGGACAGCAAAGCTTTTTAGCAAAATCTGAAATTATAAATCCGAAAAATGATAGTATACTTGATAAACAAGTTCAAGCCAAAATACGCAAAAGTATCACCATTAACTAAAAACTACGATGCAGAAATTATAAAATGGAGTTCTTAAGGATAAAAACTAACTGACGAAACCAAAAACATGAGGAGCAGAAACAGCTTAGTCGACCTCCTCGATCTTAGGACCGGCACCGCTGCCACCACTAGGAGCAGGACCATCATCACCCATGTCAGCACCCATGTCACCACCAGCACCTTGGTACATCTTGGCAATAATTGGATTGCAGATGCTCTCCAACTCCTTCATCTTGTCCTCAAATTCATCAGACTCAGCAAGCTGGTTGGCATCGAGCCACTGGATGGCCTGCTCAATGGCTTCCTCAATCTTCTTCCTGTCTGCCTCAGGCAGCTTGGATGCAATCTTCTCATCCTTGATGGTGTTCCTCATGTTGTATGCATAGTTCTCCAAAGCATTCTTTGCCTCTACCTTCTTCTTGTGGTCTTCATCCTCAGACTTGTACTTCTCTGCTTCTTGAACCATCTTCTCAATCTCCTCCTTGGAGAGCCTGCCCTTGTCGTTGGTGATGGTGATCTTGTTCTTTTGTCCAGTAGTCTTGTCCTCAGCAGAAACATTCAAGATACCATTGGCATCAATGTCAAAGCACACTGTGATCTGAGGAACTCCCCTGGGAGCAGGAGGAATACCAGAGAGCTCAAATTTGCCAAGCAAGTTGTTGTCCCTGGTCCTAGTTCTCTCACCTTCATAGACCTGGATCAACACACCTGGCTGATTGTCTGAGTAGGTTGAGAAGACCTGTTCTTTCTTGGTTGGGATAGTGGTGTTTCTAGGGATCAATACAGTCATGACACCTCCAGCAGTTTCCAGTCCAAGGGAAAGAGGGGTAACATCCAACAACAACAGGTCTTGCACCTTCTCGTTACCTTCACCACTCAAAATTGCAGCTTGTACAGCAGCACCGTAAGCAACAGCTTCATCAGGGTTGATGCTCTTGCAGAGCTCCTTCCCATTGAAAAAGTCTTGCAATAGCTGCTGAACCTTGGGAATCCTGGTGGAGCCACCAACAAGTACAACATCATGGATAGAGTTCTTGTCCATCTTAGCATCTCTCAAACACTTTTCAACTGGTTCCATACACTTCCTGAACAGATCCATGTTAAGCTCCTCAAATCTAGCACGGGTGATGGTGGAATAGAAATCAATACCCTCATAGAGAGAATCAATCTCAATTGTGGTCTGAGCAGTGGATGAAAGGGTCCTCTTCGCCCTCTC
This sequence comes from Solanum tuberosum, assembly GCF_000226075.1. Taxonomy (NCBI): domain Eukaryota; kingdom Viridiplantae; phylum Streptophyta; class Magnoliopsida; order Solanales; family Solanaceae; genus Solanum; species Solanum tuberosum. The sequence goes on from NW_006238947.1 coordinate 822,095, forward strand.
ACAAGCAGTTCTCAACCTTCTAAGTGCCCTAGGGTTACCGCTGATATCCTTTTTGTTCTTCCTCTTAAATTCTTGAACAAAATGGGTGACCATCCTGTTGTCAAAGTCCTCACCTCCAAGATGAGTGTCTCCAGCAGTAGCCTTCACCTCAAAGATACCTTCCTCAATGGTGAGGAGAGATACATCGAAGGTACCACCACCAAGATCAAAGATCAACACATTCTTCTCACCAACACTAGTTGCCTTCTTATCCAGACCATAAGCAATGGCAGCTGCTGTAGGCTCGTTGATAATACGCATGACATTCAAACCAGCAATAACACCAGCATCCTTAGTGGCCTGACGCTGAGAGTCGTTAAAGTAGGCTGGCACGGTAACCACAGCATTCTTGACAGTGGAACCAAGGAAAGCTTCAGCAATCTCCCTCATCTTAATGAGCACCATAGAAGAGATTTCCTCAGCAGCAAACTGCTTTTCCTCACCCTTGTAGTTAACAACAATCATTGGCTTATCACCAGGTCCAGGAATGACCTTAAATGGCCAGTGCTTGATGTCACTTTGCACTGTGGCATCACTAAATCTCCTACCAATCAACCTTTTTGCATCTGCATTATAAATAAATTTGTTCAACATATAGATCTTAAAACAACCTAAACATTAACCAAAAATTTTCTCTACCAAATATTAATTACTTGAAGATGCAAATTTCAATACATTATTTATTACTTAAAATTAGGTTTTCCAACAAAAGTCTACTTGACCAATAAAATGACTATAATATTATGCAAGTAGTTCAGCAATCAGAAAAATACAACCAAACCTCACCAGACCTCTCCAAGTCAGTTCTCCAGACAATTTTCCACTATAATAAGCATAGATATCAAGATAAAAGAAATTAACTAGCTAAAATACAAGGACAAGCATTGGACTTCAGCAAGAACCTAGATAAAACAATAAATTAAGCAGAATATCTAGCACTGCAACCTTTTCTATTCTTCATACGTACATGTCAAAAATATGACGGACTTCAAAAACAGTTTCAAACTCCGTATGGACATGTCAAACAAGATATGCCACAGAAAAAGAACTTCAAACAATGTCAAAACTTCAAATAGTTAAGAATAGTTTTATGCAGATTCTTATATATAAGAGTAAAGCTTTCAATATGAAAAGAAAATTCATCAAAGTGCAAATAAACTCAAAAGTTACAAGGTCAATTCAACTCTATATAAGCACAAGCAAATACTAGAACATAAAAATAAATCGCTCATCATCTTCATAAAAATCCAGTGGAGATCTAACTGGAGATCTACACTAGGTAAACTTACAAGGTCAACATCTTAAACTTTATTTCAATTATCAACAAAGACACGAATCTATAGATATCACTGGACTAATCAAAGTAGCACAACTTCCAAACTTCCCAATCAACATATCATATACAGACAGACACATAGCACAGCACCTAGAAAGTGGAAACCATATCACAAACTAGTAACTATCATACTAGTCATGAAACTTGTAAGATATGTCTAATACTCTTCATCTACTTACTTAATATCCAAATCTTAATTGAAAAGGACTAGATCTAGACTATCTATATCCAAAAAATTAGAAACTACACAAGTACTCATGAAAATATTAAGTAAATAGTGTTTATCTAGCCTCGGAACATAAAAACTAAAGCTTCACAGTAAATCTAGTCAGATCTAGCACGATAAGTAAGCTAAACTGATTATCAATAAGCAATGAACATCCAACTAATTAGAACGACAGCAACAGTATGAAAAACAGAGATTGATACAGAATCATAGATCACATAACGTCAGCTAAACTGATTAGAACGACAGCAGCAGTATGAACATACAGAGATTGATAAATCATCATAGATCATGAATGAAAAAACTTGTACAAAGAGTAGATCGAGATCTTACCGAATACAGTGTTGATAGGGTTCATAGCGACCTGATTCTTAGCAGCATCACCAATGAGACGCTCAGAGTCAGTGAATCCAACATAAGACGGTGTAGTCCTGTTACCTTGATCATTAGCGATGATCTCAACACGATCATGCTGCCAAACACCAACGCAAGAGTATGTGGTACCAAGATCAATACCGATAGCTGGACCTTCACCCTTTCCAGCCATATCTACTACTGTAAATCTCTGCTATTCTCTCCTTCGCTTAGTGTCGGCGAGTTTTTAAAGAAAGGAGAGGCAGCAAAAGAGCTTTGAGGAACTAGGGTTTGTAAGGAGGAAAAATGTAAAGAGAAAGACGAGACTTTATAAGGAGTAGAATTCTAGAATGTTCCTAAACCCTAAGACTGAGAATGTGTTTATAGCCGTTAGATCTCTGATATGATGCTTTAACGGTCTGTGATTTGTTTTACTTAATCCCGCTAGCCAGATTTGACTAGTTTTTGTTGCTTCCCACTTGGCCAAAATAGTTTGGCAATTTTATGTTTTATAGTATTTTTTATTTTTTTGACATAATATAAATAGCATAACATAACTATTCAAATTCTTCAAAAAAACAAAAACAAATTTTATTACATTTATAACATAATAAAAACAAAACAATATGTTACGAAATGAAATATTTCATTGTATTGTTAGTTTAAATATGATATTTGTTTTGATTGTTACTTAAATTCTATTGTATCGTATCGTTTAATTCCATCGTTATGTAACGATGAAAAGAACCATTTTATATAGGGAAAATTATGCGGTTAGGCTAACATAGCTACAGTTTGCATTAATTATGATTCGAAACTTACTTCTAGCTATAATTAATTACAATTCGAAAATTATACAAATACAAATGTATAATTTGTGTGTGTTTGTACAAAGCAATAGAGAGACTGGATATACAATACAAATAAATATTTATCTATCCTATACACTTATAATTATACAAATACAAATCTCTCTTTGCCCAATTCTCTTCTACCTCTCTCTATATATACACACACAATTTATACAAATACAAATGTATAATTTGTGTTTGTATAAAGCGAGAGAGATTGGATATACAAATATAAATGTTTGAACTCGATTCAATTGTATACGGATACAAATTGTATGTAGATAAACAAATACAATTATTGATACATATACATACTAGTTACATATATACAATTATCTACCCAATATACAAATACAATTCACCTCTCTCCACTCTCTACCCTTTCTCGCTCGCCTCTTTCTTCCCTCTCCCAATCTCGCTCGCCTCTCTCCTCACTCTCTCAATCTCGTTCACCTATCTCCTCCCTCTAACATGTAGCTACGAATCGTAATTGGCAAACTATAGCTATAGAAACTAATTGAATTATTTTGAGTGACTATATGTGAAAATTTCTCTTTTATGTAAAGATCGATTTGGTATGATCGCATCGTTACCTTTATATTTTCTTCTTGTTTTGTCTTTATTTATTGTTTATTAATTATATTTCATCTTTTATCCATACATTTAAATAGTAGTTGTACCTCGTACCCTACTTTTTTTTGTAGATTTATCATTCAAATTATGGATGTATGACATTATGTAACGACGCAGAATGATACAATCTATCCAAACATTGTATTCATTAAAACTATATAGTATTATAGTACAATACAACAAATACAATATAATAGGATACATTATGAAACTATATGTAACAACCATCTCAATTAAGGGTAAATGGATTAATTGATATTTTTTATTCTTTATTAGTTATTACTATCATTTATCTTCCTTTTTAATAACATCTATATTTCTCACTTATTTATAGCGCACATCTTACGAAATTGTGACAAAATTTTAAAGCATTCAGTAATATTAAGACTCACACATAGTTTTTAGTGTAAAATTGTGATAACGATAAAGATTGTACGAGTATAATCATATATCATATATATATATATAAAAGAGAATCTTAGGCCCGCATACGTGGCGCAACCACAAATCAAAATTCTCTTTCAATTTATTTATTTATAAAATTAGTCTTCCCCTTTCATGAAAAGTTGTGAAATTTATGATAAATTGTGACTTTTATAAAAAGTTGCAACTTTAATGAAGAGTTGCGACTTTTAGAAAAAGTTGTGACTTTTATGAAAAATTGTGACTTTAATGAAGAGTTGCGACTTTTATGAAAAGTTGTGACTTTTATGAAAGTTTGTGACCTTTCTGAAGGGTTGCAACTCATCCAAATAGTTGTAACCTTTCAGATAAGGCACAATAAACATTTGTTCACACTATCTTTTGTTGTCTATAAATAGAGAGATTTCCTCTCATTTTAAAACAATGAAAATTCCGAACCTCTTCTTCTTTTTTCACAATTAAATATTTATGTACTTTGATCCTGTTGAGTGACTCACTGACACATTTGCTTATGTAACATATCCTGGTATGTATTTATACAGTCATTAATTTATGCTTATGTTATTAAGGATAAATGATAAGATGTAAAAAAATTATTTTCCTTTACATTATTAATGTTTGTTACTACGTAATCTTATATGTAAGATAATATAGTGTTTTAGTTTTAATGACTGATAGATTTTAAATATTATTTTATAAATTCCATGATATTAAATTTCCGCCCGAAGCGCGGATAATTTTACTAGTATAGATATAATATAATAAGATCCAGAGCTTACCAAAGAATTTGTGGTTCATATAAATTTTAAACTTCATCGATGGTTCTATAAGTTTGATCTTGTTTTATTTTGGTCTGTTTCATAATCTACGAGATATCAGATTCAATGAATTGTAATCATGTGTGAAAATCCAGCAAAACTTCTTATTATTCCATTTCTTAATTACCATCCTGGTCAAAGGCATTATTGAACTAGTTAAAGGTCTCTAAGATGGTGTTGTAGTTTTTTTATTAGCTTTAGCAAAGGTGAGAAAATTTGGGACATGCTCAATTGATTTTGATTAGGAATCAAACCTTGTTAAGGTAACTTTCAATTGATCAAGATTGAGATATAGTTGTTACTAACACAAAATAGAATAAGAGCTCGTTTGGATTGACTTATTTTAAGTGTTTTTAAGTAGGCGTTTGGCCATGCGATACTATATCACGATATGGTGTCGTGAGATGGAATCAGCGTTTGGACATGAGATTTTACGCTGATTCCATCTCATGATTCCATATCATGAGAGGTAATACCATATTCAATAATTGATCCATGAGTTTATATTTTGTTAAAACAACCCCACATTTATATCTACTAACCATTTGTTTCACATGTAAATAAAATTTATAATCACATCATTACTTTTTAAAATTTATTATTACTTTAAATTTGGTGAATATAAATGATAAAGTAGAAATTCATTTGGTGAATATAAATGAGAACGAAGGGAGTAATACTTTTTTGATTTTTCATAATAAAAAAAAACGTCTTAATCTTATGACTAAGCATAATATTGATAAAAGACAATTTTTATTGGCGGTGCCGCACTTTCTTAATCTTAGTATTTGCAAAATGTCCGTTCATATGACTGAAGAATATCAAGTCCAATTGATTGAGGACTTGGGAAAATTTGATCAATTAGTTATTAATATTTAGTCAAGTGGACTAGTTATAATTTTTTGATTAAATTTTATTAGAAGTGTTTTTGACTCAAACTTGTGGTAACTTTTTAAAATTTTGTTATTCAATAATATTTAACTATTGATTTTTCTTGTACATAGTTAGAAGTCAGTGATGTTTGTTAATTTTTGTCTCAGTGTATTTAACTTCTAAGTTAATATTTACTCACTAATGTATGTTTTTTTTCTACTTTATAGGTTATTTGTAAGAGTAGTTGAGAGATATGAGCATATCAAGTATAAGTTATGTTCAATTTTTTTAATTAAATTAAAGTGAGATGAAACAATTACTTAAGTGAAGAACAAATAACTTTGTAATAATTTATTATGCGATTTTATAATTTTTGTTTATTTGATAAGATTGAATAAACAATTGGGACTATTTTAATAGTTTTATAACTTATGAGATTTTTATGTTTATGAGAAAATATACAACACAAAAATTCCATATCGCATGTCCAAACAAACCTTCAGTTTTATCTCATGATTCCATATCATGTTACCATATCATGATTTCATATCATGATACCATATCGCATGGCCAAACGGGCCCTTTTTAAGTCAATTTTGTTTTAAAGCACTTTTGAAATGTTTGGCTAGCTTAAAAAAGTGCTTATAAGCGCTTAGTTCTAAGCTAAAATGATAAAAATAAATGAGAAGTCACGGAATCAGAAACAATAAACAATATAACATAAAAATAGTCCATACCAACTAAACAATAAAGAAAATAAATTGCAGGAACCAAAATTCCCTATTTTAACACCATATTTCATCTTTGTTTCCACATCTTTATGGTCTTGTCACCCTCACAAGTAATAAGTATTGTACCAGTAACATCATATGTGAGAGCATATATAGCAGCATCAGTATCCATAGATGATCCAGGTTGAACCTTCGTTCGAGCTTGCTGAAAATTGTGACCGCTTGTCCAATCCCAAAACCACAAGCTTCCATTGTCACCTCCGGTAGCCATTACACCTTCATCATTCACCGCCATTGCATTGATTATCGTCATCTGTTGTGGAAGCATGTTATGTAAAAGTTGTCCATTCGGAAGGTTGAACTTTTTTATGTTGCCATCCGTCGATGCTGAAGCAAAAGATGAACAATTTCCCTTAGGATGATGAGCCATCGCGCGTACAGTTTTCTTGTGATGAGTGAGTGTTTCCATTGTCTTACCATATCTTATATCCCACAACTTTATGGTTGAGTCATGAGAACCTGTTACAACTACTTGAGGATGCGCGGGGAGAGTCAAAATAGACGAAACAGTGTTTTCATGTCCAGAAAAAGCATGAACGTGTGTTTTAGTCCGAATATCCCAAACCCTGCATACACAATCCCTAGACCCTGTGAACAAAACGTCGATTGTAGGATGAAGAGCCAAGCAATATACACCATGTAGATGACCATGAAAGGAATGAATTACCTTATTTTGTTCGAGGTCCCAACATTTAACTTGTTTATCCTCGCCACCTGAGAACATGTTTTTGTTGCGAATAGCAACGCCTCTTATTTGCCCAACATGACCCGTCAACGTAAGCTTTAGCCTACCACTTGCTAAATCCCATATCTTGATAGTATGATCCGCGGAACCTGTACAGAACCAAGTATTATTAGGATCTACTGCAACTGATCGCACCCAACCCGAATGACCACTAATAACCCTGTAATTTCTCCAACCTCTCTCCATTATGTCTATATACTACCAATAACGGAACCAGAATTTTTAATAAGGAGGTTCAAAATCTGAGAAGTAAACACACGAACTACTCCAAGGGGAGTATAAATGTCAGATTTTGATTTCATAATCTCATAATAATACCCATATTTATAATAGTACTCTGTATTAATGACCTAATTTGACTAAAATTAGAAAAACAATTACCAAATCCTAAACAATTTAGGATTTATAATCTTCCAAATTTGTTTAAATTATTACTAATTTTTAAATTTGAATTTAAATTTGAATTCGAACAGAATTAGGACTACCTCAACTGTGCGTGTAAATTACGAATAAGAGTTAAAAGCTTTTATAAATATTCCGCCATTAGAGCTTACCTCTGTATTCTGATAAATCAATGGAGAAGAGAATTCAAGAGCACGCTATCTGCAATGCTACACGCCTTTTTTTATGGAACGAGAATCTCACAAAGAATCAGATTTCACCTTCCGAAGGCTTATGCATCTGTTATATTCGAAGTACATTCACCACGATTCAGCCTTGTATATTCGATTACAAGTATAAAAAACTCACAGATTGGAAGCATTCTACCGTCATCCCGTTTGATTTATCAAAGTTACTGAACAAAGATGCATCATTAGGTACATTGCTTGTTTCTTCTACTCTTCAGTTTCTGCCGCAAACTATCAAACAGTTAGGGGACGATATCTCTTTTTCTCTATTCACACGATTTCAATTTACTCAAGCTTTTCTTAAGCCATCGCCACGACCTACGTACGTAATAGTTCTCGAAATCTCACATATTCGTTGTTGCGATTTTCGTCCTCCATTTGATTTAGCCTTACCGCCCAATTTCCTACCTCCTCTTGCTCCGTCTCATCGTCGATTTGAAAAGAATTGGAACGATGTGGCAGCTTGTGTGAGTAATGTTGAATTTGTTAACGATCCGTATAATCGATATCGTGGGGATGTTGTTGCGTATCTGAGGAAGTTAAGGGATTATACTGGTGAAGGTGGGATTTGTCCAACGAAACCACCTATTGCAGTGGATGTAGCTAGAGGATTTGTTGAAGTTGAGGTATGTTATCGATCGTGGTGTCCAGGTTCAGCTTATTGCATTGAGGAATTAGTAGATGAGAGTTGCCCTGTTTGTTGTGATGAGTTTAGAGATGAGAATGAAGTGATTGCAACTTATTGTTCGCATGTTTTTCATATAAAGTGTCTATTGCCATGGCTATTGAAGAAAAACACTTGTCCAACTTGTCGAGCTGTTTATCCTTTGCATTATTCGCCTATTTTGGATCGTCAACTTCAGTAAAAAACGATTCTATAGCAAGAACTTGAACCTGAGACATTAGTTAAGAGGAAGGAAGGAATACAGGAATGTGCCAATCGATTCGACTAGTTTGCCTTGAGTTAGGATACAACCAAGATCTCCTCTTTGATTCTTAGGCCGTTTCAAGTTTAAGTCTATCCATGAGGTCCACTAAAAGGTCACCCTCATCTCCAAGTTATATTCGGCAACCAACTGGGGTCATGTGGATCCGGCCTCCCATCTGCCCCCCTTGCCTGGACCTTCCATGACGGAAGTACATAAAACGTAACCTTGATCTCCTTACTTTCTCCTTTAATAAGATCGAGCTAAGGAGTGACCGAGGATCGACTTAAACTTGAAACGAACCGTAATTTTAGATGTATTGCTTTGTTTCCCTCAAATTAGGACAATGGAGAAAAAGCCTTTTGAAATAAAGTTGTTTTGTTTCTCTCAAATTCTCAATTACGGGCTGTTTTGCCTTTCACTCAAGGTTCTTATCAAATATTTAAAGATGATAATTTAATAATATAAATACTTATTCACATATAATGTTTACATCAAATTAATACAATTTATAACGATTAAGTGATTTAATATAGTAATTATGTACGCCAATCAATTAATCATGAATAATTATTAATTATATACATTCAAATATATATCTTGCATCCATTAATTATTGGGAAAATTGTATATAATAGCAAACTATTAATTCAAATTAAATGCTATAAATATACTTTGATTTAATTGTACCCTACAACAAACTAGTGCTATTTTCGCCACTCTCCCTGGTGGAATCTCGCTCGCCACTCTCGTTTGGTGGCAGTCTCGCTCGCCTCTCTCACTTTATACAAAAACGCAAATGTATAAAATGCGTTTGTGTTTGTATAAAGTGAGAGAAAATTGTATATATACATATATTTTCGTTCCCCTCTCTCCCCTCTCCAAGATCTCGCTCGCCACTCTCCCAGATCTCGCTCGC
>NW_006238947.1:831782-831879 GCF_000226075.1 Solanum tuberosum
CTCTCCTACATCTCGCTCGCTCACTCGCCTCTCTCACTTTATACAAACAGAAACAAAATGTATAAATTGCACTTCTGTTTGTATAAAGCAAGAGAAA
>NW_006238947.1:832081-856554 GCF_000226075.1 Solanum tuberosum
ATTATACAATTGATCTTTTGTATACAATTGCTTTCTTTGTATATGTATAGCGAATTATACATATATATGTTTGCTATGGAGCGCAATTATGCAAACTTTGTTATAACATACAAATATGAATTTTGTGTTTGTTATATGTGAAAGTTGCTCTTAATTATTTGATGTAAACATCCCATACAAGTAACTTTTCAGGAAACTTCATTGAGTTAAGCGCTTTATAAATATTTCGCCATTAACACCTTGTTTGGATGGTTGTTACCTGATGTATTTTATTGTATTGTTAGTTTAAATACAATGTTTATTTTGATTGTTACTTAAATTCTATAATCATATCGTATCATTTAAATCAATTGTTAGATAACGAAGAAGAATCCCAATAATCACATTATTACTTTACATCTTATTTGGATGGTTGTTACTCGTTGTATTGTATTGTATTGTTTTGTTAGTTTAAATACAATATTTGTTTGAATTATTACTTAAATTCTATTGTATCGTATCATATCGTTTAAGTTCATCATTAGGTAACGACGAAAAAACCCATTTTATGTAATGACCGATTTGGTGTGATCGCATCATTACCTTAATATTTTCTTCTCATTTTGTCTTTATTTATTATTTAATAATTACATTTCATCTTTTTACCTTACATTTCCATAGTAGCTCTACGCAAACCTTACTTTTCTTGTAGATTTATCGTTCAAATTATGAATGTGTAACATTCTATAACAACAACAACACATAACAACGCAATCCAATACGATATATTACGAAATAATAGTAACAACCATCCAAATTTTATGTTTCACCAGTAGCTTTTCATAGTAGCTCTACTCGTCATGAAAACCATACAAATAAGGGGAAGAAGTATTTTATTGCAGCCCTTTTGATCTACCGAAGTTACGGTACAAAGAAGCTTTATTGGGTTCCTTGTTTGTCTCTGCAGCATACTATCAAACAGTTGGGGGGAGATATCTCTTTTCTCCTTTTCACTGAATTTCAAGATTATGCTTCTCCCAGTTTCACTGGATATCTTCCTGGTGAGTGCTGCTGATTCAGTATCTTGACATGTTAAAAAGGATTATACGGGTGAAGTTGGGATTTTCCCAATAAACAACACTATCCCAATTTGTTTAGCTGTGTATCCTTTGCATTATTCACCCCTTTTTGGACTGTCAAGGTTAATGTTTGAAAAATGTGTTCTTTTTGGTAGTATCATATTGTAGTGAAGTGATTTTTCATTTGCTGGATAATGTGTTGGCTAATGTTAATATGATAGTGAAGTAATGATTTATTTTTTATGACAAGGAAAACCCCAGCAGCTACCTTTTGGATGCGCACAAGGTAAAACGCCCGCTCCTATGCAATAACTCGTAAACCACATAGGAGAGGTAACCCGCACTAGGCAAGCCCGGTGCGACTAGCTTGACCTAGAAGCAAACCCCTTGCTTTCGCTGGCAAGGGGTTTCGAACTTGAGACCTCCAACATGGAAGTCCCAAGTCCAAACCACTGGCCACCCGAAGGGTAGTGAAGTAATGATTTTCATGTGCTAGAAGGCATTCAGTATCTGGTTGTTCTGTTTCTTTCGAATTCTTAACTAGACAGTAGTGACAAGGTTTGCTCAGCATAACGATTTAAGCATTCTTAATTCTTTTTGTTTGCCTTTTCTCAAGGTCTAGTGAACCAACTTATGTGAAGATCAGTCCCCGCGTTTGAGATGCAAGCGAATGTGAAATGCAGAACTTCATGTGTTAAAACAAGTTCCTATCTTCATATGCAAACGGTATGTTCCACAGTATAAGGTTTGCATCTGCTTTTGATTACTTTAACGCTGTGTAAACTGTATTTCTCCAATCATCACAAGTGTTTTTTTTTAAACATTCATTTTAATCATATGAATATTATAGTGGATGGTTGAAGTGCAAGTTTAATAGAGTCTGGATGAGCCCTTAGTCATGGCAGTTGATGTTAAAATTAACTTGACCTGAGTTTTGCAGTTAATTCTATCCCATCTTTGCATGATATGTTTGGTACTAAAGTATAAACTCCTGGAATTCAGCTGCTAAGCTGTATAGTTTCTCTCTGTTGAGCTTTATAATGGCTTATCTATGTAACTGGTTACTGTAAAGCTGGAATGTAGTACTCCCTCCGTCCCAATTCAAGTGTCTTACTGTCCTTTTTGGTTTGTCCCAAAAAGAGTGTCTCTTTCTATATTTAGCAAGTTTTCCAATTCCAACATTCTACATGGCAAGTTTAAGACCACAAGATTTAAAGGACTATACATATCTTTAATTTAAGACCACAAGATTCTAAAGTTTCTTCAATTCCGTGTCTAGTCAAACTAAGACACTTAAATTGGGACGGGAGGGAGTATGATTTTATCTTGTAAATGTCTTTTCTTTTAACAACAGATTCAACCATTGATATTTTTTCATAGAAGGGGCATCAATGTCTGCTTATGGGGGCAACAATACAATATTTTCCCTTCTAAGGATCAACCAATAGAAGGACATTGCTGTCCAGATTTTTCCTCTTGCTTACACTATACATTTCATACTTCGAATCAATATTTTATCTCAAAAAAGAGAATGCCGATTGTTTTATCAAGCATTTGGTACTCAACTTCATCTCATATGATTTCAAATCATAATTTCATTTCACATGGCTTAATGGGCCCTAAATATATATAGTCCAAAATAGTTGTCATTTTAGAAAGCGAAGATATAATTGAGTACATTCTTTCCATTTTGTCCTTAGTAATAATTATTTTTGAAAGTTATAAACATGATACAAACATAAGTGAAGAACATATACACTTAATCCAATATTGTGATTATTTAGATTAACTCTCTTTTTATTTATTGAAGAGAGATTATTATTTTAAATAATTAAAAATAATAAATAAGGATATGACAATTAAAACACATAATTTATTAAGTAACACGTAAATAAAAAACGTGACAAATAAAGTGGTCAGGGAGTGTATGATGGGCCATCCAAGTTGGCATGGACAAGTTAATCTTTTTTTATGGAACTTGGATTAGAACAACTTTAGGATTAACTTGACTGTGCATATGTGTAATATACAAGTACCTTTTTAGGAAACTTCATTAAGTTAAGCGCTTTATAAATATTTCTCCATTAGTGCTTATCTCTGCATTTTGATAAGCAAAATCAACAAGTTTCAATGGAGAGAATCATTGAAACTGCTGACTGCAAGTCACTTCGGCTTTTCTTATGGAACGAAAAGCCAGCGAGGAACCAGATTTCACAGTCTGAAGGCTTATGCTTGTTCATAATCAGAAGTACATTCATGATGTTTCACCCTTGTGAATGTGGTTGTTATAAATCTAAGTACAGCCGCTACACACTTGAGGAGAAGAAGTGTTCTACTGTCATCCCTTTTGATCTGTCAAAGCTACGGAACAGAGAAACGTCATTGGGTTCCTTGCTTGTTTCTGCTACTCTTCAGTTTCTGCCGCAAACTATCAAACAATTGGGGGACGACATCTCTTTTTGCCTTTTCACTGAGTTTCAAAATTCTCAAGCTTTACTGCCACTGCCAAGGCGGACTTACGTAGTTGTCGTTGAAATCTTCCAGACTCGCTGTGTCAATTTTACTGATAAAGTTGATCTTGACACGTCCCCCAATTTCACAGGGTATCCTCCTGATGCCCCATTGTATTGCCGGTTTGAGAATGACGACAAGGAAGAGGAGGAGGTTGTCACTGTGCGCAATGTGAGTGCTGCTGATGATAGGAATGATCCATTTTGTAAATACACTGAGGATGTCCTTGAATATATTGACATGTTTAGGGAATGTACGGGTGAAGGTGAGGGTTATCCAATGAAACCGCCCATTGCGGTGGATGTAGCCAGTGGATTTGTCGAAGTCCCGCCATGCTATAGATCTTGGTGTTCAAGTCCAGCTATTAGCATCAAAGATCCAATGAATGAGACTTGCCCTGTTTGTCAAGAAGAGCTTAAAGACGAGAATGAAGTGATTACAACTTGTTGTTCGCACATGATTCATACAAGCTGTCTCCTCCCATGGCTATCCAAGAACAACACTTGCCCAACTTGCCGAGCTGTCTATCCTTTGCATTATTCACCCCTTTTGGACCATCAGCATTGTAAGCGCACACGTAACATGTTGGAGGCTAGTGTTTGAAATATGTGTTCTTTATCTTTTTTCAGCTTTTTCTTTTTTTTGGTAGTAGCATATAGTAGTGAAGGGATTTTTCCTGTGCTAGATAATGTGTTGGCTAATGTAAATATGATAGTGAAGTAAATTTTTTCATGTGCTAGAAAGCATTCAGAATCTGTTGTTTTGTTTCTTTCAAATTCTTAACTAGACAGTAGCGACAAGGTTTGCTCAGCATAATGATATAAGCATTCTTAATTCTTTTTCTTTGCCTTTTCTCAAGGTCTAATGAAGTTGGGAACAACCAATTTATGTGAAGATTAGTCCCCACATATGAGATGCAAGCGAATGTGAAATGCAAAACCTCATTCGTTAAAACAAGTTCCTATCTTCATAGGCAAAGAGAATGTTCCACAGCATAAGGTTTGCATCTGGTTTCCATACTTTAACTCTGCGCACAGTGTATTTCACCGATAGTATGTTCCAAATTACCTACATCCGTTTGTTGGAACCTGTAATGGTTGAAGACCAGTATTAGTGTTGCTATTAATGAACTGACACACCCTTCGGGGTGGTCCAGTGGTTTGGGAATGGGACTTCCATGTTGAAGGTCTCAAGTTCGAAACCCCTTGCCAACGAAAGCAAGGAGTTTGCCTTCTAGGTCGAGCTCGTCACACCAGGCTTACCTAGTGCGGGTTACCTCTCCTATGTGGTTTGCGATCTATTGCATAGGAGCGGGGGTTTTACCCTGTGCGCACCCAAAGGGTAGCGGCTGCGGGTCAACCCCCTGGAGTTGGAATGTTAGCTTAAATATAACATTACTTGATTTCTATGCGGTGCTAATTTGTTGAACTGTCCCAAATATATAGCACTTTTAAAGTTTTTTATGCATTATAGAACTTACAAAAGTGCTCAGTCTTATCATTTTTATCGTCAACACAAGTTTTTCCTTGTCTGTAACTAAAGTAAGAAGTAGGGTGCTTATTGGTCGGTTATGTCCAGTCTGGTTTATCGGTTTTCGATTTATAAACACGCTAAACCGATAACCAAACCAATAATGTATTTGTCAACAATTTTCGGTTAATCAATTTTTGGTCCTTGAAAGTTCTTTTCGATTTATAAACACGCTAAACCGATAACCAAACCAATAATGTATTTGTTAACAATTTTCGGTTAATCAATTTTTGGTCCTTGACAATTCGATTTTTGGCTTAACCATTGAAAAAATGCTCCTTTAATTTTTTTGTTCTTCCTTATTTGCAATTTTTCATATATACACTGGCTTCATGCATAAATTCTACACAAACTACATGCAGAAGCAAATTCAAATACGTTATTGCTAAAACAAACTTGTTTCTTTATGGTCAAGTAGCAAACTTGGATGCAGTAACATTTTAGCAATCTCTCAAAAAGAAAAACATGTCTAGTTCATAGTTTACATTGATGGGTAGTACCTTACCAAACTAATGGCTTCATAAAGAAAACAACAACGCCAAGAAACCAATAATTTTTTTTTTCAGTTCTGTTTATCGGTTAAACTAGTCTTTGCACACCCCTACTAAGAAGTTACTATTAGCCTAGTCCCATATCCTCCTATCATCATAAATTGTAATGCTATTGCATCTTTGGCATGATATATTTGGTACCAAAGTACAAATTGTTTGAATCTTGCTGCTTATCTACCTTGTTTCTCTCTCTTGAGCTCTATAATTGCTGACCTATGTAACTAGTTGCTATCAAGCTGAGACGTGGTTCGATTTTACTGGTAATTATCTCATCTTCCAATAAGAGATTCATCCAATGTATAATTTCACACAGGAAAGGGCATCTAAGCCCTGAGGGCACAATCGATAATTCTCCCTTCCATGGACCATTAGTAAATGGCTACTTCTGTCCAGATTTTTCCTCTTGCTTAGACAATAGTATTGCGGCAAATAGTATATGAATGATACTCCCTCCATTCCAGTTTTATGTGACAACATTTGCTTTTTAGTCCTTTCCTTCAAAATAAAAAAACAGCTTTTAAAACTATTTAATTTGAACTTCTCATTTTTATCCTTTATGAGAAGCTTTTCTGGCCAAACAAATGTTATGACATGTTTAACACCACATGTTTCATAAGTTTTTTCTTTTCTTCATAAACACTGCGTCCTATCGACAAGAGGGAGTTGCAATGCCATTTAAATTGAAAGCGAAGGAGTAATTGTTTATCAAGCACTTGGTATTCAGCTATATGATGTGTTGTCTGGGTGTACTTCGGGACAAATATTCTTGATATCAAATATAAATCTTTAAATTTGATTGATGAACACTTCCAAGTTTTCTATTTCGCTATATGTTTGGAGACGTCTAGTCAGTGTAGGAGCTAGAAACAAATGGATGAGCAAACTGAAAAGTAGCTTAGTGATTCCAGGACTTCTCTTTATCCTCTTGCTGGTGCAGCTCTTCCTTTATGTCAACATTTCATTTCATGACAGGAAAGGAGAAGGAATTGGAGATCAATCAGCTATAACTGATGACAGGTTCCTCGTAATTTGTTTGCGCTTGCATCTCTTGCTTCCTTAGTGTTGGTATTGGAGATTCAATCAGCTCTACTTGATCAACATGTCAAGAAAAACTGATCAAATAGGGGCAGACCCTGAAACTTCAACTCTGGCACATTCTCAAAATCCTTTAAAGATCATGAAAATGCTCTTTTTCTACCAGGGGATAACAGTAAAAAAAGAAATTTATAGATGAGCCTTTTGAGGCATTGAAGGATGACTATGAAACTATTGATAAGATTGGGAATTTTTTATTACATTGTTGATTTTGCAACAATTGTAGAAGGAAGAAGAACCAGCCTAGGATAATATGCAGAGTAGCTTATGCCAAAAATAAATGTGGGAGTCTCAGTCTCCAAGGTTAACCTATTCAGCATTTCATAAAGATGTCGAAGTTGAAACTGCGAAAAGCCGAAAATACTACTGAAGGGAACAAATCAGTTAAAAAGTTTGCAGCAGAAGTTTCTAGTAGAGGTCTTTGAAAATATATCGAATTCAAGAGGTGAAAGTATAGTGTTCAACAAATTGAAGCTCAACAGGTGTAGATACTGAGAGTGAAGGAGAGATTGCATTTACTGAAGCAGAAAATGTCAATGAAGGCATAAGAAACTTCATCATATTTCTCTGAAAAGTCATCGTGAAGAAACAGAAGAGAGTGAGTGATAATCATCCAGAGAAGGAATCCTGTGAAGAAAGGGATATGCGCTACTGGAGAGATAGAAGGTACTAAAATAAAATTTCATTTTTACTAATTAGTATTGCTTTCTTGGTAGTTAAAAATAGTTTCTAAGCAATTGCCTGCCTAAGATTATGTATTTCTGGATAGAATTATGTGCAGAGGGCTATCTATGATCTTCTATGCCAGTACATGTGAAGTATCACTGCTACCCGTTGCTCCTCTATGGTAGTGATGCTGATTTTGTGTCTATGTAGATGATGTAGGAAATTTTATCTCGTCTTTATCTATAGCTAGGAAAAATGCACGATTTAAGTTCTTTTCACCGTAAATAAATGGATCTTGAGCCTAACTCAACCCAAAAGTTAGTTCATGAGAGGAGGATTGTTCAAAACTATATAAATAGACCAAGTAATCCTTAACTCACTCATGTGGGACTCCAACACCCCGCATGGCCAGGATTGGACATTCGGAGCCAGAGGCGGTTCCAGGTTTTGAAGTGTATGGGTTCATATTAATTATTTCAAGTTAACGTAAAATAATAAATGGGTTCTCACTGGGTTTCCCGTGAACCCATACCTCATGAACCTTAGGCCTAACTCAATCCCAAAAGTTAGCTCATCAGGGGAGGATTGTAAGACCATATAAGGAGACCGAGCAACCCTTAACCCACCGATGTGGGACTCCAACATTCACTATTACAGTAAGTTTATTAGCTGTGAAATTTTCCCACAGTATATATTAGAAATCAAGAGTAATAATTTAAATTGAAGAGATGTAGGCACAATGTGTAGTTTAAACCCCTGAAATAGTGTGGGTCGAAATAGTGTGTTCTCTTGAATTAATAAATCTTGCAAATTTATGAAATACCAAAATAGCAGAGTAGTTCCAAAATACGATGAAATCTGAAATATAACATTTGTATTATACAATAAAGTTTGCACATTACATTTTGTGCTTCATAATAGGCAACGTAACAAATACATTCTATTTTTCTATTACATCAAAATTGAATTTATTTTTATTGTATATAAGCAACAATAACAGTAATATCATCAACTTTTCCTCCTTTATGTCGTCCCTTAGATGCTCTTGCATGTGGTGTATCTGCAAATCCATCCAATGAGTTGTACAATGCAACGTTAACAATTTTCTTAGCCAACTCCCTTGCTTTCAAATTCTTGTTGATCGCTCTCCGAACAATTTCTTCAATTTCACTATCATTCATATTATCAAGCATCCCGTCCGTCCCAACCATCAAAATATCATCTTTCTCGATGTTTAATTCCATCTCTTGAGCAACACTAGGATTATCAGCATTGCTGTTTCCCAATTGATGCGGACACCCAAATACTCAGTTGTATCGGTGACTTGTATATAATAGGTAATGGAAAACAATTTTGGGAACTTTTTTAATGGAATATTTGGAAAATGTGTGTAGTAATTACTCCTAGTCCTAGTTAGAAAAGGATTGGGAAACAAAGTTTTGGTAACTAACTGAAATTGTAATTTTTGGAAACTATGTAAAACAACTAGAAGTAAGTAATCCTCACGCGTACAGGCGTGAAAAGAAAGTGAAATTTTAATCCAAACAAGATACTTCAAACATTAACTTTTTTTTGATGTAAGCAAATGTGATACTTCAAACATACTTAATTGATGTCGTACAAGATGCTAAACCAATTGTTTAGCATTCAAGGGTATAGCCTAGTGGTCAATGAAGTAGGTGGAGAACCATGAGATATTGGAGGCAAAAAGCACGATGTGATTTCTTCGCATCTGGACAAGTCTTGGTAGTCAGAGTTAATCAGTGTCTCTATTGGTGGGAGGTAGCAACCTAGCAGGTACCTGGTGGAATAGTCGAGGGGGTGCAAGTTGGTCCGAACACTACTATCATTAAAAAAAGAAGAAGAAAGAAAGTTACTGAGAATAGCCATGTTGCCCGTTGGTAAAGCGTAAAGGTTTCATGGGTACCCTATTTGGTTACCATTATTTAACCTGAAGCAAGTTTTTAAACTTTTTTGCATGCCTACCACTTCGCAACTAGACCAAATGGCTTGTTCTTCTTTAGACCACCAATAGGGAATGTGAGTTGGGTTTAGACCGTCTTGACTCGTGAGACAGGTTAGTTTTACTCTACTGATAACAAGTGTTGCAATATTAATTCAACCTAGTACTTCCTGTTAAAAGTTTGAAGTTTAGTCATGCTTCAAAATCGTCACCAAGGGTGATTATATTCCACATTTGAACAATGGCTATGGAATGCAGAATGACAGAAATCAGTGACGATTTTGAATACCAGTCTTCAATTCTCTCCCTCTCTCTATCAACGGTGGTGTCTGAACCAGTTTAGTCACACCTCTACCATTCTACCGTACTTGCTACCTCTCAGTGCTCCTACCATCGCAACGCGGAGCAGGACACAGGTACATGGTCACTCTCTTTTGTTCTTGAATGTATTCATCATTCAAATTTAGTATTTTAGAGGTGAAGTTTATGGAAGAAACTTGTCAAAGGAACTTTTTATTTGATAGGTGTTGTTTGGTTGCCAGGAAAGGAAAATAGTCAAAAGAACATTTTATTTATTGCCTCTGAAAAATGATCCTTTTATTTTACTTGCAATTTTTTTATCTAATAACACCTTGTTGAAGGTTAGTAGGTAATCAAGTGTTGTCGCACTTTATGTGGTAGAGGCAGAGGGCTAGCCTCATCTCTCCTCCTTTTAGTAGTCACGTAGTTTCTTATTCTTCAATGTATATTACTATTTGTTGCTTCATTTGTCTTGCATCTTGTTAGTTTGCTGTCATATTTTCTTGCAACACTGCTTCCCTAACTTCTCTTTTGAGTCGAGGGTCTATCTAAAACAACCTCCATATCCCACAAAGGTAGGAATAAGGTCAGCGTACATCCTACACTTTCCAGACCTCACTTGTGGGATTACACTAGGCATGTTGTTGTTCGTTTATTTAACTTTCTGCATCAGTTACAGTTCACTCTTTGCATATGTGGAAATCGAATGATATCTGCATCTAAACATTGAGTTTTGTTTGTATTGCAATTCCTTCATATTATTAGGAATATATTCACAATCTCTACAAGACACTGCAACCATATCTTTGTATCGTTCCTACTGTTTACTCACTTACTGTCCACATACTCGTTGCACCTCACAATGGGTTCTAATTACTAACTCACATGTTTTTCGTTTTCAGAACATCACACATGAACAGTTTTTTTGGGGGATAATCACTCGGCTCAAGAGACCTCGCGTATGAGGTCATGTAGAGTGTTTTGGAGGAGAATCACTCAACTCGGAATCTCCCGTGTGAGGTCAGGTGATGTATATAATTCTTTGCTCCACTTTGATAAATGCTGGCTCTACAAGTAGACAAGTCATGTAGGTTGAGTCACATTTGGGCGGATTATGACCCAACCCGTAGAGTTGATATTGCCACCCTTATAAATGAGAATAATTAATTCAGTCATCAATAAGTATAGAGGAAAGTTCGAGAAGCCACGTATTTGTTATATGCAGCAAAATGATAAATGTCAGGACTAGTACAAATCATATAATAATAATTAATAATAATAAGATTATGTGGCTTAATTTACATTCCCTAGCAAAGAGGGAATTAAGACAATTGAGTAGGAAAGTTCAATGTAAATGTCCTACATTTAATAATTGGGGTCAGTCACCAGTACTATGTCCTTGAATAGATGATAAAAGAGAGAAATACTGCTTTACGAGATGAAATACCGCTTTATGAGATGAAGAGGTTTGACTGACAGAGCTTGATTTTTTTTCCTCTCCTTTCAGTCGAGTGACTTCGTACCTTTCCTCGAGACCGCTAACACTGCCTATTTGACAAGTAGCTAGAGACTAAAAAAGATAAGTGTATATAAACTTTATTTCTAAATTGTATAGATAGAGAGGTTGTTTTCGTTAGATCACTAGCTTAAAATAAAGCATATTCAAGCCGTCTGAGATAAAGGAATACAAATATAATAACAATAACAAAAAAAGTAAAATTAAGAGTAATACATTATACATAACATTCAGAAGAATAAAGAAAAAACAAAATAGTATTGAATAGGGTTTGCAAAAATACCTTTCTAAGCTTGTTGGGAATTAATTGCATACATACATCATACATACATACTTTACTCATACATACATCAAGCTTATAATAAATTTTATGACTTATATTATCATCACGAGAGTAGTGGGAACTGGGATCAATAGTTAGATTTCTTCACCTTTCACCAAAGATCTCAAGTTCGAATCGTGAGAATCAAGAACTTCTTTGTAGAAAGTGCTTTACCCTCATTGGACGCGAGTCTGGAATAGACGGGGATTCAGACAATAGGTTCTGGATACTTATAAGTGACGGAGTTAGTCAGTTACAGATTCGATTGGATGCATGAATTTTGATTAAATCTTATATATATCTTAAAAGTTCATTGAATATGTACGTTTTATTAATCTAGAACCAATTATAACTTTAAAAAGGTTTGTGGATGTATAGATGCCATACACCAAATGAATTCTTGGACAATAATGACACACAAGTTGAATATATCGACATTAATGTCCATTCTATTATAATGTACCTTGCAAAAAAGGGAATTAATTCCATTTTAAATAATTGGACAAGATTGTGAAAAATCTAACATTATATTTTGCGTCAAAAATTAACTTTTGTGTGTGGATTATAGGTACTAAAATTTTAAAAATAATAGTAACTTTTTTCTTATAAAAATTTTGACACCTTTATTTACAAGAGATTAATGTAGATTCAATAAAATTCAATACTAATTTTGATTTCAACGTGGTGTATTTTGTGTTAAGATATCATAATATATACAAAATATTAAATTCAGAATTTAATAACTAATATTTGGGATCATCGTCCTAATTAAAGACAAGAATTCATAAAGTTCAAATTTTAAATTTATCGATATTGTACTCAATTATAGGAGTGAAGAATTAATTGGTTGGCCTGCTTTATTTAAATTTTGGTAGAATTTAATTGGTAAAGCTTAGTTGTACTAATGGTGATTACTTGTCGTATCACATAATTATTTATTTGATTGCCAAAAGGAAGAGCTACAAGTTAGACAAATTTAATTTGGTTTATTTATTTTATTAATCCTAATTATTAGTATTATAACTTTTTCATTTTACGCGTAAAAAATTGAATATTTAACCCCTTTTATATTTGATTTCTCTATATGAGAGATCGTCTATACCCATTTCGAAAGTTACCCTTCCCTCTGTAAAAGATTACTCCATATGTTGGAAAGTTTGATCGTTAATTCATAAAAGCAAATCTAGCTCATTTTTATAACGATATGATCATATCTGACCCCAATTATATATTCATAGAGGAAATTCTAATTCATTATATGGCATGAGTATTTATATATATGACTCTTAACTATTAATAATGAAGGGCATATGACATATCTAGACTTATTTTGCAAAGTTTAGGAGAAAAAATTGAACATTTTCCCTTGAGTGATTAATACCATAAAATTTCTCTTTAACTTTGGTTTATTCAAATTCTATATAACAATGTAATATAAATGGAAAATGACTTTTTCTTTTCAAATTAAAATAAAATGTCATCTTCACACCATCTCACTCTTATGAATATTTTAAAGTATTGATGATTTGTTAATTAACAATCCTAGCTCCAAGACTCTTGGAATAAACTTTTAATTTGTTGTGCCTCATAAAATGGCCAGTGTGTTTGGCCATTTTCTTTGGATTTTATCAAAATTAGAAGTGCAATGCCAAAGATGGGAAGAAACAAAAAAAATATGCAAAAAGTATAATTATTAGTACATCATTGTCATTGATGTAATAATTAATAGACCTCAAGATTAATTGTTTTTCTATCTTCTTTAGTAGAAATGACTTTATTTATTGGCGAAATGGTCTGATAGACCCTTGTACTTAAAAGTTTGTGAAGAGTTTTTTAAGTTTTTGAACAATAACAACAACATATTCAGTGTGATTTTATAAATAGTCGATCGAGATTGTTTCCGAAGTTTTTGAAGCATCTAGTAATTATAAAACAATATGTTTATTGTCTAAATGTTAAATAAGAGTGTATAATTAAGTTGTAATCATGAGGCATGGTGAGTAGTGAGAGGTTCACAAAATTTAATGGTTCCCTCATTGAAAGGGTAATCATAAGAGCCTCACAAGTTTTGTTGAGGGTCTACATAATTATTTCTGATTGACATAATAATTTAATCATTTCTTTGGAATTTGATAATCAAAACACTACTTATAATTATAACAACAATAACATATCCAATGCAGTTTCACTAGTGAAATCTAGGAAAGGTGAAGTGTATAGACTTGACATACGACTTTTTCCTTTAGACCCTCGACTCAAGAAAAAATAACTTTCCAGAAGAGTGCAATAACTTCACTTTCTTCTGTATATTCTTTTGTCCTTCCATGTAAGGAGTTGATACTTTAATTTGCTCTCTTTTCTTCTCTTTTTTGTTTTTTTTGCAGTGTTTTACTCTTTAACTGATGTAAAAAGTTGGATTGTCCAAATGTATGAGTGTGACACTTTAGCAATTCTATAAATACTTCCCTTACTCAAGCCTAGAGAGGACCACTTCTCTACTTTGTCAACAACCTGCTGAAATTGGCATGAGCCTGCTAACATAAATTCATCCTATTTTCCTCTTGTGACATTTGCATTGTGCATGTCCATATAGTCATTTAGTCGTGTCTAGAAAGTAGTCGTCTTGTTACTGGAAGGCGAAAGTCTATACATAGTCGTTTAGTGGTGTGTTGATGAAAGTAGTCATCTTGTCACTACCATGTTGAATGACATATAGCCATTTAGTGTCGTGCTGAGAGTTGTTGTCTTGTTGCTGGTAGGTGAATCTTCTAGTTCACCATTTAACTAGTGACGTGTTGTACTAGTCGTCTTGTTGCTGGCAAGTGAATCTCCTGGCTAGCCATTAATTAGTGATGTGTTGAGAGTACTAGTCGTCTTGTTGTTGGCAGGTGAATTTTCTGGCTAGCTAGCTTATTTAGTGGTATGCATGAAGTAGTCGTCTTGTTAATCGTTTAGTGGCAATAGGTGTAGAGAGTAGTTGTCTTGTCACTAGAAGGTGAATCTTCTAGATTATTAATTGTTACCCTCATCATGCCAACTACCATGGTGGCGAAACGAGCTCGTGTCATGTGGTGGATGAGGCTACACTCAGCTATTCGAACCGCCTTAGCATGCATCATAGTAGGGTGTGTCACCCTCTATAGTCCACCTTCTCTTGCGAAGCAACTAGCATTTCCTTCTTTTTCCTACGTGACGTCGATATTCATAGTATCCGACGCCACGTTAGGCCATGCCCTAAGGGGATGTTGGCATGCATGTCTTGCCACACTTCAAACCATGCCACTTTCCATGCTAGGCCTATGGCTTCATAATTATGTCGCCACCGACCACTACTCGCCCGAGGTAGCCGCCCTCATGGTGGCGGTGAGCGCGTTTTTGGTGGCGTTACCGGAGAGTACCGACTTAATGTGCAAGAGAATTGCCTTTGGACAATTTGTTATAGTGTATGTTGATGCTGTTATTCATGGGCTTTATGTCAATTCTCCTATGATGCACCCTCTTAGAATTGCTTTTAGCACTTTACTTGGAGCTTTGGCTTCTATCTTAGCTTTGTTGCTACCCTATCCTTGGCTAGCTTATCATGAGGTATGTATATATATGAACTTCATCGCTAATCTGTCGTTAAATCGCTTCACATAATCTTTTTGATAATTTTTTACCAATATTCGTTGCTAAATAGGATTAGTGATAGGTTTTGTTATTTATCTACAAAATTTGTCAGTTGCTAATTTATGTTGTTTATTGTTGTTATATTATATTATGACATTAATAAATATATATATTATAATCTTAAGTGATTCTGAATGCAATGACATTAACTCAATTGCTGCTAATTATTTTGACGATTGCTAAAAGAAAATCTATTGCCACTAAAATGTTTTTATACTTTCGATGTAACCAAGGTTTTCTAAGCTGTTGAAAAGTCAAATATATAAACACTTTGTTTTAACCGTAAGTTCTTCATTTAAGTATATTATTTTAATTTGCTCAAAGTTGGTATAATTTATCTGTTATAATAATATTATTTTTTCCTTTATAAAATTTATAAGTTGAAAATTAAAGTTGTTGTCTTTTAGTCTGGTCGGACATGAAACTACAACAATGAAGTTAAGTTAATTTGGATCTTCAAGGAAAGGTCCATTTGGTGTAAATATTTATAAATCAATGTTTTTTTAACAAATAATTATACCAATTATTTTAATTTTAACTTGAAATTAAATTATTTATATATAGTGACAGTATGAACATATGTTTATGTTTACGTATATTATTGGTGAAGTTACTTTATGAGTGACTTCATTGTAATGTTGTTTTCACGGTTGTTGTATATATCTTAAGCTCAAACTTTAGTTCTTTAAAGAATTACATAACTATAGTGCAATAGAAAAGAGAGAAACTCGTCACGTGAAATTAGGGGTGACAAAATCAGCTCATAACATCATGATTTGTTCAATCCATTTAGGTTTGAGCGTTAACTCAATTTATTTTTTAACCTGTTTAATTCATCTCATTTTAAAACTAGATTGATACACTAACCAATAATTAATCCGTGAGAAACTTTTGTCTAAATATTTTTAAAAATACATTTTTTAAGTTGATATGTTATATATGGTCATAATATATAATAAGAAAATTTTTATTTGGTACTCAAACAATTTATAAAAAAACAAACAAAGAATTTAAAACTTAAATTTAGCCATTTCAACTCAAACCGTTTTAGACTAAGTAAAATTCAAGGAGGTCAATGAATCGTCAATTTATTAACTCAAACTATTTTGATATCCGAGCAAAATAATTTTTTTTTATGTTCAACTTGACATATGCCTACTGCACTTTTTTTTGTGGTAGATATAAGTTGCCTTATTCTTATGACAATATGATTGATTATATTATTTAATTTGATTGGTATGGTATGGTACTCTTTTATGGTCCATAATATAAACTTCACAGATATTAATTTCCAGTCTGTTTGATTAAAAATTGTAAACATGGGGAAAGAGATTATGCACATTTTGGAGTAAATATGTGTGGGGTTTTGTACACATATATAGTTGTTGCATTACTTCATTCAATGTTTTGATAATTGAATTTATAACATCATCATGTCATGTCACTATTGTGGAAAAACGTGTAAAGATTTTCACATCATACAACTCCTCGAGGTCACAAATAAATAAGACGTAGGACCAGAAGCGAAGCTAAAGTGCCAAAAATTCATTCATTTGGACCATAAAAAAAGTGCCAAAAATTCATTTATATTGATTGCTAATGTATATGTATATAGTAATAAATATTGATTTATTATGACAGGTGAAAAAATTATACCAAATTTATGCAGAAAGTGCAACAGGAAGAATAAATTTATATTTGAAAGCCATTCATACTCAAGATGATCAAATAACCATGGAGCTAATTTCTCAAACAAAGCCCTTTACTGATACAGGAACTAAGCTTCTTGAAACTATCAAATTCTTGGAGGTAAGTTAAATACGATCACTCAACTTTATCTACTATAACAGTAAAGTTACTAAATTACTTTTTCACATTAAAAAATAACTTAACTTTAATCATTATAACAGTAAAGTCACTAAACTTAACCGATCATAATGACAAAACCTATCCTGACTTGATTGTTACTGTCATAGTAGGTAAAGTTCAGTTACTTCAAAATGCAAGTAACAATAGTTTTATGGTGTTCTACTTTTAATATGTCTAAAGCTAGTTTGTGACTTTATTGTTATAACGTAAATAAAGTTCAGTATCCATACGTGAAATGAACATGTTATTGTTCAATAATCTAAATGGTCCCTCTTATACTTATAGGAAGGTTTGCAATGGGAGAAACCTTGGTTGAGATACTTGAATCACAATTTCACAGATCCAGGACTTGGTTTACAAAACATGGATGTATCAATGAAAGGAATGGAATTGGCTATAACTTCTTGTCCAATTTTTCCCACAAGAATGATAGATAAAGAGCTTTTTAAAGTCACACATCATGTTATGATGTTTCTTGGTCAAATAATGGGGCAAGAAAGATCATTTTTACCACATAATTCAGTAACAGAAGGGGAGTTTGAGAAGGAGTACTCTTCTAGGCATTCTAATGAACCAATCTTACCAACAAAACAAGATCAAGCAGCACTCTTCTTCTTATCTTGTTTCAGAATGTGCACGAGTGACTCTGAAACGATCACACCTATAAACGAAGGACTTAGAGCCACAACAGAAAGAAGTAGTAGTAGTAGTAACAGATCGTGTTGCAGACGAGTCTGCATTGATAGGACTATGCTAATAATCAATGAGAGAATGGTGGTATTCGCGTTCAAGTGTTCACTTTCATTAGGCCTGGCTGTGTTGCTTGGTCTGCTATTTAATATTGAAAATGGTTACTGGTCAGGCCTCACAATAGCCCTCAGCTTTGTTACAAGGAAACAAGCAATTTTCACAGAAGCAAATGCAAGAGCACAAGGAACAGCTATAGGATCAGTGTATGGTGTACTTGCCTGTACTATTTTTCAAAAAGTCGCGCAAATAAGGTTCTTATCTCTTCTCCCATGGATAATTTTCACCACATTTTTAAGGCATAGTAGGATGTTCACTCAAGCAGGGGGAACAGCAGCAGTAATAGGTTCACTACTGATTTTAGGCAGAAAAAGTTATGGTCCACCTAGTGTATTCGCAATTTACAGACTCACTGAGGCCTTCATTGGACTAGCTTGTTTCGTCGTTGTTGAACTTATCCTGCAACCTACAAGTTCAGCAACTTTAGTAAAAAAACATCTCTATCTAATCCAAGGAACACTCAATGAATGCACTGAACACATGGTAGTTGATTCAAGACAAAAGGGGTTAATGGAGAAGCAAAGGAATCTGAAATCTCAAGTCCAAGACTTGGAAAAGTTCATTAAAGATGCAGTCTTGGAACCTAGATTCTGGTTTATTCCTTTTCCAATTTCTTGCTACCAAAAGCTCCAAATGTCTTTGTCAAAGATGGCAGATGTTCTGTTCTTCATGTCCTGTGATATCAAATTCCTCTCTCAAGCGTTCGATAGGTATTATCCTGATAAAAGGGAGCTTCAACAATACATTAACAACAACTTACAGCATTTTAATGATGCTCTATGCTCTTCAGTGAGCTCCTTTGAGAAAATTATTTCTATCAGACTGTTAAAAACTTCTCAAATCCAGCCAGAGCAGAATATATTGAATGATCTTGAAGAAGGGAATTCATCATGTCCAAGGGGGGATGTAATGTATTCAAGAAACGACGAGGAGATGGAGATGATTCTGAGTTCTTTTCTTCAGAACTCAAACGAGGTCAATGGTAAAGTGAGGGACATTGCAGGTATAGAGCTTAGAGGAACGATTGTCGGTTGTTTGTGTTCTTTAGAATTTTGCATGAGCTTTTTGGAGAAGGAAGTAAGAGACATCGACAACGCGATAAAAGAATTGGTGAAGTGGGAAGATCCTTTGGGTGAACCAACTTGTTCATAAGAATCTGCTACAGGATTCTGAAGTTACTATAAGCAAATCCATATGATCAATGGACACAAAAGCATAAAGTTGTAGCTCTAATATAGTTGTCTCTCTAGTTTCCTTAAATCCAAGGCAATATATTATTTTGAATCTTCTTTACATTTTATCAAACACATAATTATCTAGGCAATTTAAACTATAAATGACTTTATGGTCATAACATAACAAAGAAAACCATATTATAATAACAATCTAGATTAATGTTGCAAGTTCAAAATAGATTTTGCTGTTAATGTTTAATTCTTTAGAGGTGCAAATCACAGAGACAGCAATTTCTTTTGTTTCGAACAATAAACACTACTAGAACATTAAGCAACAGGGGAAGGAAAAGATATCATTTACTCTATTTGAAGCAATGTACTGAATACTGATCAATAGTTTTAGCCAAGTTTCTATGGACCAGAAGCAGTCACATACAAGTCCATGCTCAGTAATTATAAATGTTTCGCCACATCAAAATTCAATATCTATCATATAGAGCTGCCAAGGGCAAATAAACATAACTATTTTTGCCCAAGCTAATTCTAAAATAACAACTTTCAATTGCCTTCATATTTGGGATCTGCCATCACATAATGGTAAGCGACCACCAGCATAAAAATAAAGATACCAAGAAAGTTGGCAAAGAAACCCAGGTCCTGGTCGTCAATCATCTGCAACATTCATGCACAAACAAACAAACATATTAGACAAATCAACCGCCATTTTTTTGTCGCATAATATGTGAACAAGAAAACTCCAGAAAAGGATAAATAAAAGATAAGGTAGTCACTAGAAAGCAACTATCTATTCCAAATTTACGTCATTCTTACTGAAGTTTAAACATCTGGAGACTATTGCTGAGTCTCTTCTCTTGGCTACCCATTTTCCCTTTACCAATCTGAAATATTCTTAATCACTCCAACTTTAGAATTCATATTTACAAGTTTTTTGCAGCTACACACTCAAACTAACACCTGTGTTCTAACAATCTAGAAGACAAATCATCCAACTAGATTAGTCAGCCAAGCTGTTCAACAGACTCTAACAAACGCTAAAGTCAGCAGAAAAAAAGGCAGAATTAAAAAAACAAGGACAATATATTATCAACTGGCCAAAGAGTGCCTAAGAACTAAGATGCCAGCGAACCAAGAGACATGCAAAGCTGGAGCCAATGAACACATGCCAGCTCTTTCTTTTAAGGTACATGGATCTATCTCCTCTTTTCTCTTCCTAAAAGTCAATCCAACGGCAAAGTTAAACTTACTACTCTCTTCTCTTCTCCTTTCTTTTCCTTCCCTTTCATTCAAATAAAGTCCAAAACATCCTTTAGCGAAGTGGTTTGTAAAGTCTAACAAAACTTTAGGCTAATGAACAAATTACATTAAGTGTTACTGTCACATTACACATTACCTTCTTCCCTTTCCAAGGAAATCCTAAAACAAATACTTAATACTCTCCATCCCTCTTCCTCTCTTTTGTTTATCCTACATGGTCTTCATTCTTATATCTTTAGTCCAGACATTTATTGGTTGGAATAATTCAGGGCCTATATAGATGGCAGGATTTAATCCTTTGGATTTCTAGTTCTTAAGCTTGAATCCAATGCACCTGTTTGGATACCAGTTGATTTTAGCTATAAATTAGGATCATGTACACATGAAATGTAAAACATGTCCTTTGAAATCCCATCTTGAGCAATCCATCCCTTTGGACCATAGGCGAATGTACAAGCCAAGAAAAGCCTGATTCATGCTAAAGCTATACCAGTAACTTGAGCTGCATGATCCAAGTTAAGCTAAAATATTGAGCAAAATGCAAAGACCTTATCCACATCACCAAGTATCAATTTGCTATGATCAGAACCTTCTTGGCAAAACTGCTTAAGCGATCGAACTTAAATGTTTTCATGAGTAGAAATGCTAAATAATCTTTTGAGGTGCTTAAGGCAATATACTCTATAGGTTTCTTCACTCATTCTAAATATCACTCACTTCACCAATACTTAGGCAATATTTTCACTCGTTGACTCACAAAGATAACATCAAAAAATGCCAACATACCCCACTCCCAAATCTACATCATTATTGTATGCCACCAGACTACTCCGTAATTTCACTTCTACTTATCGGGAAAAAAATAATGCATGCCACCAAACTTCATGTCAATCAAACACCAGAAAATGATTTAAGAATTATTTTCCCTTGTTAACATATTCCACCTATAAGCATTTTGCATTGTTTTACATCATATGAAACAAACCACTTGAGTCTTCCCACTTTTTGCATCTCATGAAGCACTATATAAATGAAACTTTATTGCAGACATTATTGGTTTGGAATAATTTCGAGGCCTATATGGATGGAGGGATTTAATCCTGTGGATTTCTAATTCTTAAGCTTGAATCCAATGCACCTCTTTGGGCACCAATTAATTCTAGCAGTTAATTAGGATCATTTCACAAATGCCAAACATGTCCTTTGAGATCCCATCTTGGGCAAATTGTCTCCATCCCCTTGGACCATAGGAGATTATACAAGCCAAGAAAAACCTAATTCATGCTAAAGATAGACAGCAATTCAAGTTGTATAATCCAAGTTGAGCTAAATATTGACCAAAATACAAAGATCTTTCCCACATCACCAAGTATCGGTTTGGTATGATCAGAATATTTATGGCAAAACTGCTTTAGCTATCTTCAATAGCTTAAATGTTTTTAACGAGTACAAATGCTAAATAATCAACCCTACTTGGGAAAAGTAGCTTCAATCTTTTGATGTGCATAAAGCCAGAACACACTATAAACTTCTTCACTCATACCAAATATCACTCATTTCACCAATATTCAGACAATATCCTCAATCTTTGAAACTCACAAGGTTAATATTGAACACCACCAACATTACTCCTCTCCCAACAAAACTACTCCTAATTCCCTTCTACTTATCAACAAAAATTGACCATATGCCACCAAACTCATGTCAGTAAACACCACGAAATGATTTAGGTATTAACATTTTCCATTTACAAACATTTACATCACACGAAACAAAACCCCTATTAAACTCTTCCCATTGTTTGCAGAACTCCTTAACCACTATAGAAATGAAACCTATAGTCCCCTATACATTCTGTTTCATCTTCATAGCCCTCCAGAACCCTTGATCCATAATCTAGTTCTTCTACATAATTCACTTCACATCACAACAAATTCCATTTCCTTCGTAAACCCACAAACAAAACAACAATTCTCCTTTTTATACAATCTGATACAATGTACCTCATTCCTTATCGAATTACCGAAATTACAACAGATCAACCATTCAATTGCACGAAATAACAATAAATCACAAAAAATTAACCCCTAAAAGATAAATCGCGAACCAAAATCAGCTCAATCAAAAAGTACTCTTTTTTTTTCTGAAAAAAAAACAGGATTCAACAAAAATGAAATTGAATTATGCGAGGATGAAACTTACAGTGAAATTTGTGTAGAATTTGAAGAACCCAAAGGCTACGATCTTTGATTTTTCTTCCTCCGAGAGTGTCAGTGAAGACTTTAGATCGGACTTTGGAGCTATTTAACCTAGTGCTGATGAGGGTGGGTGGGTCATCAAACGACACCGTTTTAGTAGTTTGAGTATGTTATACTGCGTCGTTTTAAGAGTTTGAAGAAAAAAAATGAGATGTGTGGCTGCTGGGATTCGAGCCCAGGTCTCCACGGCCACAACGTGGAATTCTTACCACTAAACTACAGCCACATCTTGTTTCAAAATATAGGAACTTTTACAACTTAAGAGTAGTATTTTAAAGATCATGTGATGTAAAGACTAGTAATGTATTTTATCATAGACTTCATCAATTAGTGGTCTCCGTGATGAATAAGATGTGAAAAGCGAAGTTGTGATAGTTTGGACATGTGAAGTGGAGATGCCATACGCACTAGTAAGGAGGTCCGAGAGGTGGATGTAGTAGGCATGAGATAGGTAGAGGTGAAACAAAAAAATTAATTAAAAAGAGGTCTAATAACTTTAGATTAAGCATAATACATAAGTATGACCCTTAGCTTGGTGTCAGTTGGCAACTATGACCTTTAACTTTGGGTTTGCACAAGTAGACACTTAAACTTGTATAAAATTGAACAAATAGATACATTCGTCCTACATGGCACCTTACATGACAATTTTGTGTCCTACATGGAGTCCGACGTGTATTATGTCATATAGGATATGTATGTCTACTTGTTCAATTTTATACTAGTTTAAGTGTCTACTTGTGCATATACTCAAAGTTGGAGGGCATAGTTATCCGTTGAAGCCAAGTTAAGGGTCATGTTTATGCATTATGCCTTTAGATTATCTAGGAGATTACCTTAGATGTGAGGGTGTGTGTACTGAAAATCGTATATTATGATAGAAGGTTAATAGATAGTGGAGTGTTGTCATGATTTCGAGGGCTCAAAGCTTGTTGGTGCCTTTTATTGTACTAGCCTATTTTTTGTTAGTTCTAGTTTCTTACATCTATTTTCCTTTGTTTAATATTTTACGGCTATTGCATTATTATGTTGTTGTTATATTATTTTCTTATAGGCTTTGTACTACTTCTTCTACTAGTTATTATTTTTTTGTTACTATTTGCTCCTTCATATCTGAAATCATTGTATTTGTGCCGAAAGTCCTTTAGTAACAATCTTTCTGCCTCCCCAAGATAATAGTAAAACATACTTACACTATACTCTCAATATCCACCTATAAAATTTTATTTAATATATTATTATTATTATCATCATCATCGTAATTTAGCATCAATATATCTTTGTAATTATTAAAATATGAGTGTCCAAAACAAACTTTCAAAGTGAGTGCATTACACACGAGGTGTGTTTTCTAAACTAATAAGTGATAGTTTACCTAAAGTGAGTGATTTACACTAGGGGTGTGCACTATTCGGATTAAGCCGAATAACCAAACCAATCAAATCGAATTTTTATTTGGATTGTTTTTTTTGTTTTTCGGATTGGTTTTTAATTAATAAATTACTTTGTTTGTTTTTTTGGTTTGATTTCGGATTTTAAAAAATAAAAATTGAAAAACCAAAAAAAAACCGAATTATATATATATATATGTTTAGAGAATTAAGTTGGAGTTAACCACTTTTGTCCCTTTTTGGTTATTGTCTTTCATGATGATTACGTTTATATTTTATGTTTGAATTACATCTATAATAGGTATACTTATAAGGAAAAATTTTACTATGGGTGAGGCCCAACCAACCAAAGTTGGAAGAGGCTCCACCCATTTTTTGACATGTGGATCGTGGGGCCCAAATTATTAGTTAAGGCTAAAAAAATGAAACCAAAAGGAGAGAGAATGTAAAGTTTGAGTGGAAATTGCAAGATAATTGTGGGGCCCATATTGTACTTGTTTCATTTCCTTACTATTGG
>NW_006238947.1:857670-889404 GCF_000226075.1 Solanum tuberosum
TTTCAATATAATATTTTAATTTATTTAATTGAAGTTGACATGGATCCCACAATTATTTTGCAATTCCCACTCAAACTTTACATTCTCTCTCCTTTTGGTTTCATTTTTTTAGCCTTAACTAATAATTTGGGCCCCACGATCCACATGTCAAAAAATGGGTGGAGCCTCTTCCAACTTTGGTTGGTTGGGCCTCACCCATAGTAAAATTTTTCTACTTATAAGTATTGTGTTTTAAGTTTTACTTATGATTTATATTAGAAAGTATATTTAAGGGATTAAATATTATTACTTTGGTTATATATGTTATTAATTATTGACATAATCGAATAACCAAACTGAAAAAAGCCGAACCGAATAGAGGAAAACCAAACCAAATCAAATTTATTTTGGATTGGATTGGGTTACACTTTTACAAAACCAAAAATCGAAAATCCAAACCGAAAAACCGAATGCACACTAAGGTATGTATGAAATTCACAATCTCACAATAGTTTAGATGTCAAACTCAACAAAAAAAAATAGTGTAAGTGAGTTTTTGACGCTCATGTATAGCTTTTGTGGATATATACAAGTTTACAATGCCTCGTCATTATTTGCATTTTCCTCATCATCACGAATTAGTATATAGTATTATATGACACTCGATTTTCCGCGAAGTTTCATAAAGTGATTGAATATCAGCTTCTTTGTTAGTCAGTATCAGCAAATGTTCGAATCGTTTTTGGATTTGTAGGTTGAAGAACTAAGCAGTTTCTCGTTGAATTTGAGGTACTCTTTTTGATTTTCAGTGATAATTAGCTCATTATACATCTGGGATTTGATTGAAAGATGAGAAAATCTTGATGGGTTGTAGCTATATTGAAATTTAAGGCTTAATGTTTGAGACCCATTTGTTAATTTTTGTTTGTTCATCTCCATAAATGGATTTTGTTTGTTTTGGGTTTTGATTGCTTCATTGATTCTCAGATTCAAAATTATCAAAACTCAAGCTCTT
Source organism: Solanum tuberosum (assembly GCF_000226075.1). NCBI lineage: Eukaryota > Viridiplantae > Streptophyta > Magnoliopsida > Solanales > Solanaceae > Solanum > Solanum tuberosum. The sequence continues at coordinate 858,665 of NW_006238947.1, forward strand.
GACTGTGTATATCTCCTCCCTCACTCCCTTTTGTGTTTTTTTGGGTTGCTTGCTGTTTTTGATTCTTGGAAGTGTATTGATGCTTAATCAGTTGAGTTCATATATCTTCTTTCTTAGTTATAGTGTTTGATGCACTATGAAGTCGTAATTTTTAATGTTGAAGAATGAAAAAGTTCCCACATCGGTTAGGTGATGAGATGAGTGGTCAACTTATATGGTCTCGGGCAATTCTGCCTTCATGAGTTAGCTTTTGGGGTTGAGTTAGGCTCAAGATTCATTTCTTTACGTATGCTCTTTATTGAATCTCAGCTGCATCAGATGCTAGAATATCAGTGTTTTTGTTTGCACTTTCTTGTTTTTGGGTTGCTTGCGTTATTGATTCTCAGATGCTAGAATATCATTGTTTTTGTTAGCACTTTCTTGTTTTTAGGTTGCTTGCTTTATTGATTCTCAGATGCTAGAATATCAAAACTCAAGCACTTCGAGTGTGTATTGGATTATTTTTTGGGGGCAATTTTCTAGTTTTTGGTTGCTTGCTGTTTTCATAGTAGTTGAGTGCATACATCTTATCCCTTAGTTATAGTGTTTGATGCTCTTCACCACTAAAAAGTCATAGTTTTTATGTTTTTTTTCCCTCACTTTCTTGTTTTTGGGTTGCTTGCTTTGTTGATTCTCATATGCGAGAATATTCAAAACTCAAGCACTTGAGTTCATCATCTTATCCTTCAGTTACAGTGTTTAATGCTCTTTTCCTTTTCTTTTTATGCAAAGAACCAGGATACTCCTTTTAGTTGAACATAAAAGATCCTTTATATTTGTAAAAGTGGATAGCTTTGGTCCAACATATAACAGAAAAGACACAAGACACAGTTAAACTAAAGCCGATATGTAGACACTAACTCCTTAATCTTCCAAAATCCTAGAAAATTAAAGGACTGGTAGGCACTCTTTCTACCAAAGACAATCTACCAAAGTCGCTAGAAACCAAACAGCTAATCTAGAAGCAAGGAGCCTTAATCAACGATAGATGTATAGATTTCATTAATGGATCATGGAAGGATCTAATAAAAAAAGAATTGAAGTTCAATCGAAGGAAAATTGTGCTTCAAGCCTTAATCTGTGCAATTTTAAGGCTAAGTATATTAGTTTGGAAATTAGCTCTCAATTAAATCGTGTTTGGTGGCCATGCGATTACGAAAGTGGGTCTGTAGCAACTAAATAGAGATTTGTTCACAGTGAAAACTGAGATGCATTATACACTTCTTTGTTTCTGGTGCAAGAAGGAAAGTTTGGGAAGAAGTTAAAGTTCTCCCACTGTAAATGGGTTTTCTTTCCTTAGTGTAATGGCTTTAAACTAGATTATTACAATTCTAGTTTTTCTTTGTGCTATTTTTTTTTGCTTTGCTGTATCCCTGCACTTTGGCGCCAAAAGCCAAGAAAAGAAATTAGGGATTTTCCTCTTTACAACAGGAAAATTTAGGAAAAGGTTTCTCTCTGTCTTCTTTACATTAGCTCAACAGATGGTACTTTAGTTTGTGTCTTTTTTCTGTTAGTTTTAAGAAATCTGCTATAGCTTGAACCAAAGCTGTTCACTTTTGTAAACATAAGTATTTAACTGTATTTACGAGGGATCAAAATATTCCTATGCCCATACTTAAGGGACCGTCCTGGTTTTTCCCTTGTATGGTTGCTGCCTTTATTGATTCTTATATGCAAGAATGTTAACATTCAAGCACTTGAAGACATATATCGATTCCCTTCTGAACAGTGTTTGATGCTCCTCTTCTTGCAATTTCTTGTGGTCCATAGTCTACAATGGTGCTGTGTTTATTTTGCTACTAGTCTTTGGCTAATTGAATTTGTCATGCTTGTGACCAAAGCCCTTTTTAACTCTCTTTTACTGGCAATATACCAGGTTATTGCAATACTTTCTGTATAATCAAGTCATTTCTTTCTCTTCCTGTAGAAAGCATGGGGAGTCAAAGTGAAGCAAAACTCAAATTTTGTATCGACAGAGGGGGCACTTTTACTGATGTCTATGCAGACATTCCTGGTAAACCTGAAGGCCGAGTCATGAAGTTGTTGTCAGTTGATCCTTCTAATTATGATGATGCTCCAGTTGAAGGAATAAGGAGGATTTTGGAGGAATTTACTGGTAAGAAAATTCCCCGTAGTTCAAAGCTTCCTACCGATAAGATAGAATGGGTGAGGATGGGTACAACCGTGGCAACAAATGCATTGTTGGAGAGGAAGGGGGAGAGAATTGCACTGTGTGTCACTCGAGGCTTCAGGGATTTGCTCCAGATTGGTAACCAGGCTCGTCCACATATATTTGACCTCACTGTATCAAAACCATCGAATCTGTATGAAGAGGTTGTAGAGGTTGATGAGAGAGTTGAGCTGGTTCTTGATAAGGAGGGAGTAGATTTGAACCCTTCTCCATCACTTGTTCAAGGTATTTCGGGCGAGCTTGTCAAGGTTGTAAAGCCACTTGATGAGGAAGCTCTGAAACCGTTACTGAATGCTTTGCTGCAAAAGGGTATTAGTTGCTTAGCTGTGGTTTTGCTTCACTCTTATACTTACCCAGATCATGAGATACTTCTGGAAAAGTTAGCGCTTAGTTTGGGCTTCCGGCATGTATCTATATCATCTGCTTTAACTCCTATGGTTCGAGCTGTTCCTCGAGGTTTTACAGCAAGTGTAGATGCATATTTGACTCCCGTTATTAAAGAATACTTGTCAGGTTTTATGTCCAAATTTGATGAAGGACAAGGGAAGTTGAATGTTTTATTCATGCAGTCGGATGGAGGGCTTGCACCAGAAAATAGATTTTCAGGCCACAAAGCAATTTTGTCAGGTCCTGCTGGTGGTGTAGTTGGTTACTCTCAGACACTCTTCGGGATTGAAACAGACAAGGCTCTAATCGGTTTCGACATGGGTGGTACCTCCACTGATGTCAGCCGATATGCTGGTAGCTATGAACAAGTTATAGAAACCCAGGTTGCTGGTGCAATAATTCAAGCACCTCAGCTCGATGTAAACACAGTCGCTGCTGGCGGTGGATCAAAGTTAAAATTTCAGTTTGGTTCTTTCCGGGTGGGACCAGATTCAGTGGGTGCACATCCAGGACCAGTTTGTTACAGGAAAGGAGGGCAACTAGCAGTTACAGATGCAAATCTTATTTTGGGTTATGTCATTCCTGAATTTTTCCCTTCCATTTTTGGTCCCAATGAAGACCAGCCATTAGATATTGATGCTACCAGGGAAGATTTTGAAAAACTTGCAAGGCAAATCAATTCCTACAGAAAGAGCCAGGATTCATCTGCGAGGGACATGACAGTTGAGGAGATTGCACAAGGCTTTGTGAATGTTGCCAATGAGACCATGTGTCGTCCAATACGACAGTTGACAGAAATGAAGGGCCATGAAACAAGCAACCATGCTCTTGCTTGCTTTGGAGGTGCAGGTCCTCAACATTCCTGTGCCATTGCTAGATCACTTGGAATGAAGGAGGTTCTTATTCACAGGTTATGTGGGATCTTAAGTGCATATGGTATGGGGTTAGCTGATGTGGTAGAAGAGGCACAAGAGCCATATTCAGCTGTTTATGGTCCTGATTCTGTGATTGAAGCCTGTCGCAGAGAAACTATCTTGCTGGAGCAGGTGAAGTCTAAGCTGCAGGAGCAAGGGTTCGGAGAAGCAAGTATCACCAGTGAAACATACTTAAACTTAAGGTACGAGGGAACAGACACCGCAATCATGGTAAAGAGACCAATCAATGATGATGGATCAGGAGGTGATTATGCTGCTGAATTTGTCAAGTTGTTCCAACGGGAATATGGATTTAAACTTCAAAACAGGAGTATAGTCATATGTGATGTTAGGGTTCGCGGTGTTGGAGTCACTAACATACTGAAGCCTCGAGCCCTAGATGCTGCCCCTGGTGCCCCTAAAATTGAAAGTCACTACAAGGTTTACTTTGAGAGTGGATGGAATGACACTCCTTTGTTCAAGCTTGAAAATTTGGCATGTGGGCATGTTCTTCCTGGCCCAGCAATTATCATGAATGGCAATAGTACTGTCATTGTTGAACCTAACTGCAAGGCCATTGTTACTAAATATGGTAACATTAAAATAGAGATAGAGTCGACTTTCAATACGGCGAAGGTAGATGAAAAAGTTGCAGATGTTGTACAGCTGTCAATTTTCAACAACCGGTTTATGGGAATAGCTGAACAGATGGGGCGCACCTTGCAGAGGACTTCTATATCAACAAATATTAAAGAGCGGCTAGACTTTTCTTGTGCACTTTTTGGCCATGATGGTGGGCTTGTGGCAAATGCACCCCATGTTCCTGTTCACTTGGGGGCTATGTCGAGCACCGTTCGATGGCAGCTGAAGTACTGGGGTGATAAACTAAATGAGGGAGATGTTTTAGTCACCAATCATCCTTCTGCTGGTGGTAGCCACTTGCCTGATATAACTGTTATTACACCTGTTTTTAACAAAGGTAGATTGATATTCTTTGTCGCAAGTAGAGGGCATCATGCAGAGATTGGAGGTATTACTCCTGGAAGTATGCCACCTTTCTCAAAGTTCATATGGGAGGAAGGAGCAGCAATAAAAACATTCAAGCTTGTTGAGAAGGGCATTTTTCAGGAAGAAGGAATCACCAAGCTTCTTTGTTACCCCTGTTCTGAAGAATCAACTCATAAGATTCCAGGGTCGCGCAGGCTTCAGGATAATTTATCTGACCTTCACGCACAAGTAGCTGCAAATCAGAGAGGAATTACCCTTATTAATGAGCTTATTGAGCAATACGGTCTGGAAACTGTACAGGCATACATGAACCATGTACAGGCTAATGCTGAAGAAGCAGTGAGAGAAATGCTTAAATCTGTTGCTGGGAGAGTTTCCTCCGAATCAAAAAGGTCTGCAGAGGGAGACTTAGTGACTATCGAAGAGGAAGATTACATGGATGATGGGTCTTCCATACACTTAAAGCTTACGATAGATTCTCGGAAGGGTGAAGCATTTTTTGATTTCTCTGGGACCAGCACAGAGGTTTATGGTAATTGGAATGCTCCAGAAGCAGTGACAGCTGCTGCAGTTATTTACTGTGTACGCTGTTTGGTGAATGTTGATATTCCTCTCAATCAAGGTTGCTTGGCTCCTGTAAAGATTTATATACCTCCTGGTTCATTTCTCTCTCCAAGTGACAAGGCTGCTGTGGTGGGTGGTAACGTTCTTACGTCACAAAGGGTCACCGATGTCGTTCTCACTGCATTCCAAGCTTGTGCTTGTTCCCAGGGTTGCATGAATAATCTAACCTTTGGTGATGACACTTTTGGTTACTATGAAACAATCGGAGGTGGAAGTGGGGCTGGACCTACATGGGATGGGACGAGTGCAGTCCAGTGCCATATGACCAACACTCGCATGACAGATCCAGAGATCTTTGAGCAAAGATACCCAGTTATATTGCATAAGTTTGGAATAAGAGAGAATAGTGGTGGTGCTGGTCAACATAAAGGAGGTGATGGCATTATCAGGGAGATAGAATTCAAACGTCCAGTCATCGTCAGTATCCTTTCAGAAAGACGTGTGCATGCCCCAAGGGGACTCATGGGTGGAGCAGATGGGGCTCGGGGTGCTAATTTCCTCATCACCAAAGATAAAAGGAAGGTATATGTTGGTGGTAAAAACACAATTGAGGTGCAGGCTGGCGAAATACTTCAGATTCTTACTCCAGGAGGTGGTGGCTGGGGTTCAATATGAACAATCCCAACCAAAAACTTCTGCAAATCTCATGGATGCCATTTCAGAGGTTGCAGTTACATACTCTCCATGCCACAGACACATACACAGGAGTAAAAGTATAACACCAAATAAGGGAAATGAGGACATGAACTTGCTATTGATTAGAATTTCTCCGTTTTAAAGATGTGTGAACTTTGAATAATTTCATGACTTCATATCAGCTGTTTGGTCTATACATGCCTCTGTTGTCATCTGGGGGGATAAAGTGCCCTTCTTGTTTGTCTTTCGGAAACAACCTCTCTAATAAAAATGTTTCCTTTTCTTCGATCTTGGGTGAACGCAGGATGGTTTCGAAAATGAATTAATACTATATGTTATTTCATGGTAGTGCTTTCACTTGATAAGTTACTCTTTTATTCTCCCTTTGTTCCTGCATTTGAGAAGTGACCAGTAATATTATCAAAGAACAATATTTGCTGTTAGTTTTCAAAATTCAAACAACACTCCTTCCAAATCATATGAATTTTCTGTTAATCTAATAGCGCTAATAAAAAGGGTAAAACTACTTAATTGAACAAACATTCCTATAGGAAATACTATTCTACTCTATAGTTTGAAATAATTATACTGTATCATTTCACAAATTAATAATCTCTAATCAAATGCACGGTCAATAACTCAACATTTATCTTTTGATACTAGATACATGTATATTTGATACTCAATACATTCTGAAGTATAAGTACATAACGAGAGAGCCGAGCCGAGCCAAAAAGGCAAAAAGGCAAAAAGGCAAAAAGGCAAAAAAAATTGAGTGGAATTTCCTAAAGGGCAACAAAAATAAGTTAGAAACCAAAAGGGTAACGTTTAAACGGGAGGGGAGACGGCGTCTAAATTGGGGTTGCAATTGCGCCTGTTTTGGAACCCCAATTTGGACGCTGTCTCCCCTCCCGATTAAATATTATCCTTTAGCTTTCAAACTTATTTTTATTGCGGCTTTTGAAAACTTCACTCATTTTTTTTGCCCTTTTAACTCCGAATCTATTTGCATGTATCTAAAATACGAGTGTGAGCCAATTTTGAACTTCTCCCCAAAAGGAACAGCAAAAGGGGTTGTTGGGAATTGAGAGACAAGGAAGAGAGAGTGACATTCCCGCGGAAGAAGAAGAAGGAGGGTGGCAATGGCTTCTGCTTCAACTTGTCAAACTCAAAGGGTTGACGAGGAGAAGGAACCCAAAAGCAGCAATTCATCGAAATCTTGTTTTCAGCCAACAGTGAGTGTGTCTTTCGTAGCAATCCCTAAAAATTGATTCTTGTGAATTTTGATTTTGATTTTTTTGACAAAAAAACAGGTCTGTTTGAAAGATTGGTGGCTTATTAGGGCTGAAAGAGATTCTCAAGGAAGAACCCTTGCCGTTGCTGGGCTCACTTCTCGAGAGTAAACTTTCTCTTCCTTTTTTTTTCTTGCTTTCAAAGTTTTGTTGAAACTTTTAAGCTCCCATTTGGCCATAGATTTTGAAGTTGGAACATTGAGAATTTGAGTTTTTCAAGTTGTGATTTTTTTTTCTAGACCCCACTTGTGGGATTTTACCGAGTATGTTGTTGTTGTTGTTGTAAAGTTGTGATTTTGAATATTTGAAGTTGTGTTTGAAAAATCTGATGAAATTTTATGGTCAAATAGATATTTGAAGATAAATTTTCAAAATGTACTGCCGAAATCTATGGTCAAACGCTAGCTTATAGTTGTTTTAGGTATTTGGAGTTTGTGATTTTGGATTTACTATGTGGTCATGCAATTTTCTTGGTCACCTTGGACTTGGGTAGGGATGAATTCTTGACTTTTTTGGGGGTGGGAGGGGGTGTATTTAATGAACTATACTGCCTTCTCTAAATATTTTGACCAGATTGACTAGCATGAAGACTAGAAAATCGAAGTTTGAGGAGATTATCATTTTGGAACTGGTCATCAATGTGGTTAAAGAACTGGCAGATAGGATTATTTGTTGAAAAATGTCACATCAAAACCAGAAATGATGTTCAACCGGATGAGTTTGTAATGTGAGTTTGTTAAAATAGGAAATTGGCAATCGTATTAAAGAAGTAAATTACATCTGGAGTAAAAGGATGATGAGGCCAAGTAATTTATAGAAGCAGTACGTGGTTATATTTGGTTGGGAAATCCCGAGTTTTCTCAACTTAAGACCTCATTATAATTAAAGAACCCAACAAAGACATAGCTTTTCTGTACTTTTCTGTTATAGCTGACTCAGTAAGTGGTATTTTGCACTCAGATCCTTTTGTTTTAATCACTCTACTATGTTTCTGTAGGGGTCAAGCTCTGCGAGGATTCACGTCTGCACCAATTCTCAAGATATATGATGTTTTTAATCTTGAGACCATTGATGGGATATGCGTTGTCCTCAAAGGCTTCATAAACAAAAGTCGTTCAGAGGAAAATGGTTTTCCATCTGAGGTATGCTACGAGGGACATGCCGTATTTGTTTGCCCATGAAATCTTTTTGTTGATTGCAAAATGAGAATTTGATATAACCCTCCTCTTTTTTGCTCCAAAATAGATTATTTTGTTTTGTGTTATCCAATTAATCGTATTGTTTGATTAGACTACCATCACAAAGATGGATGCTCTCTCTAATTGCAGTAAGGATCTGTGGTTTCTCTTGACTTTAAAAGGAAAAGGAATAAAATAATAGCAGAAAGAACATACTTGTTTAGGTTCTTATGCTAGTACTGCACAATGATAATAGAATATAGAAGTAATTACTGATAGGTTAGAAAGTATAGAAGAAGATAGAGAGAAAAACAAGCTATTGCCTAGAGCAACTTCAGTTTATTTGAAAACTGTTTTAATCTAACTTTAGTCCCGAAGGGTCATGTCAAACCCAAACCCCTTTTGAGAAATTTTCTCAAAAAAGTAAAAGTGAATCTTTTGGATATCTCAATATAAAGAAGGATACAATAACCAACTCACTTTTCAATGAGAAAGATCTCTGTGATTGTCTTGTTTATACGTTGAAGAAGACAAATAGACACCCTTCTATCTTACATTTGAGCATTTGTATTTGTCTCAACCCCTTAACTGAAGCCTTACTTAGACAAGGTCAAGTTTAAGGAGAAACTTCATCGTTAGCTGAACTATTGGTTCCTGGTAGATAAGGCTAGAGCAGGTCCCTAGGAAAATCTGACGCTGGTAGATATAGAAACAGTCACACCCATTTGTAAATTGTAACTGGAGTAAAAATTTGTGAACACAGAAGGAAAAATGTGGTTTGGATATCTTACAAGTGAGAAGAAGTGAGACTTCGAAGGGCCTTCAAGACCAAAGGACCGCTAATATCTTCTAACAGCAGTTTTTGATGCAATATCTTCTCATCAGGAGACAGTCCAAGCTGTTAGGCCCTTGTGGGCATCTTTAGCCCAAGACTGTGACCATGGAGACTCAGATGGATTACAAAAATAAGAATTGCCAACTGTATGCATAGCATATCTAGTTATGAAGCAGATTTTTCATGACTTAATGTAGAGATTCATTTGATAAGTTGCTGAAATTAACTTCTTAAATAATGTAGAACAATTCGTTTGATTGCTCATAACCATTGCAGTGAGAACTGGGCTCTATCAAAAACTAAGTCTTTTGAGTAGCTAATTCAGTATACATACTCTACTGTTCTAGCATATTTACAAGGCTTCTCGATGCTAACCTCCTCTACTATACTACATTTATTAAACTATGATTCATCAGAAGGCCTTTATTAATTGGTAGTAAATAAAAAATTGGAAGGGAGAAGGTGTGTCCTACCGAAAATATTTTTTCCCGTAAATTGGTGTGTCTTCTGTTTTTTTTTTTTTAAGTTGACAAGAGAACACTTCCATCAGACTTGGTTAGAAAAGTAGCAAAGCTTAAATAGGTAGTTCATTATACTAGAATAATTTTTAGTTTGTTGTAAAGGTTAGATCAACTATTTTAGGGTGGCTATAAGTTTGATTTATCAGGAATCAAATAGCATTATCTGGACAAAAAATTGTTTTCTGTACAGAAATTCCCAAAAATTGTGAATGATGGATGAATTATCATCATCATTCATAAATGTGTCTCAAATGATTCTAGGAGTCCCGATTATTTGTAGTTTATTAGCATTAAATACAGATGCATATCTTGTTTTAATTTTGGTATATCATGGCTATTGCAAATGACGTTGGTGCTATAATTGTCTTTCTGAGCTCATTACACAATACGTAATGTAGCCTCCTGTTGTAAATACGTCCCATCATTTACTTATTGCTGAAATCAATATACTAGCTTCAACAATAATAATAATAAAAAGATTCTAGGAGTCCCAACATAGACAATGTCTCAATATAAGTGATAGTAGTTTATTTTTCCTTATCATCTCTCCTTCTGGAAAAAAGCCAGAAAAAAAAATACTTCTAAGGACTTGGTGCAGTTTTTTACACTTACGGATTTCTTTGTTTGATGAAGTTTTAGCAATCATCATATGCTGATGTAATGTAGCCTCCTGTTGTAAATACTTCCCAGCATTTACTTATTCCTGAAATCAATATACTATCTTCAACAATAATAATAATAAAAAGATTCTAGGAGTCCCAACATAGACAATGTCTCAGTATAAGAAAGTGATAGTAGTTTATTTTTCCTTATCATCTCTCCTTCTGGAAAAAAGCCAGAAAAAAAAAAACTTCTAAGGACTTGGTGCAGTTTTTTACACTAAGGGATAGAATTCAGGGATTTCTTTGTTTGATGAAGTTTTAGCAATCATCATATGCTGACCAAAGGCATTCAGACAATTATGTTACCGTCCCAAAGAAAAGAAAAAGAGATTTTTGATAATTATAATTGGCGATTGGCGATCCTTTGAATTCTTGTCAATGGTTCTGTCTTTACAGGTGATCGAACAGTTTCTTTTTGGTTTTCCTCCTCGATGGGAGACGTTCAATGAGAAATTCTTAGGAAGAGAATCTAAAGGTAAGGCTTCTGCAAGCGATGCCCTTGGTTTTGAAAAACCATCTGTGTGCTCAGAAAGTAAGTTCACTCTATGAACCTATTTGTATGTCTGAAAGTTGCTAAGTTTTTGTTGTAGTCTGCTTATACTTTCTCTGCAACCTGCAGAGGTTAAAAATCTAAAGAAGTTAGTTCAAAATGATCATGTAGAGACTACCGGTGAAACAATTCAGGATCATAATGGGAGAAAAGATTATGAAGTAGAAGACAATTTGATGAGGGACAATCAGAATGATGGAGAAGTTGCAAGTGAAGTTATTGTACAAAAGAAGACAAAAAGAGCAATGAGGTCATCGGACAAGCTTAATTTTACAAACACTTCTACAAGCATTGCAAAGGAGCAAACAATACTGGATCATAATGGGATAAAAGACTATGAAGTAGAAGACAATTTGATGAGGGACATTCAGAATGATGGTGAAGTTGCAAGTGAAGTTATTGTGCAAAAGAAGAAAAAAAGAGCAACGAGGTCATCGGACAAGCTTAATTCTACAAACACTTCTACAAGCATTGCAAAGGAGCAAAGAATACTGCATCATAATGTGATAAAAGACTATGAAGTAGAAGACAATTTGATGAGGGACAATCAGAATGATGGAGAAGTTGCAAGTGAAGTTATTGTACAAAAGACGACAAAAAGAGCAACGAGGTCTACGGACAAGCTTAATTCTACAAACACTTCTACAAGCATTGCAAAGGAGCAAACAATACCGGATCATAATGGGAGAAAAGACTGTGAAGTAGAAGACAATTTGATGAGGGACAATCAGAATGATGGAGAAGTTGCAAGTGAAGTTATTGTACAAAAGAAGACAAAAAGAGCAATGAGGTCACCGGACATGCTTAATTCTACAAACACTTCTACAAGCATTGCAAAGGAGCAAACTGCAGATGTTAATCGAACAACTCACTTTAAAAGTTCAAGCACGGAAAATGCAAAAAGAAAATTGTCATATGTCAGTAGGCGCTCATAGAAAAGTTATCTTAATTTTACATTATGTGTTCTTGTGACATGAAAGTGCACTTCCCATTTACATGTTTAGCAGGTTCTAAAATAAATTAGTGTTTTAGAAGCATGACAGATGTTGAGCCTTTATAACCCTCATGATTCTAGGTTTTTTTTTTTGATAACCGTGGTATCCGGGCCAGCTTGTGCGCACCTCGACTAATTCCACGGGATACCTGAGTGTAGCACGCACGCTCTATGCTTTTCGCCAGCTTTCCCTCTAGTAAAAGATTAGCTCGTACCCTCTCTCTGTGTCTAGGGATTCCTGTCACACCAGCAACCATGGTTCTAGGTATTTCTCAAACTATTATTTCTTTTTAAATTTGCAACAAGTTTTGTTAGTATGAGATTTCTAGGTATGTTAATATGGAGCTGGTATGAAGATTTAAACACGAGAGGAATGCTATTAAAAACAGTGATGGCATCTGCTTGTGTGAACACAATCCAAGCAATTCCATCTTCTTGTTTTCTGGGTGGGGGGTGGGTGGCTTAGTCCCAAAAGAGATCCGATACTTCTATCTTTTCTTGGCTGTTCCTCATTTAGCTGTTTATTTCAATTTTTATGGTCAAGTTTGTATTATTGCATCTTTTTTCTTGTTCCCTTGCTTTTATAATTGGTTAATTGAATTGAACAACTGATCCCTGGTAACAGTGTGAACTTGATATCTACTTCCAATGCTTAATGTGTCCTTTTATACTTTTTGATCATCATTGTTAGAAACAAATTCCACCCCCTATTTTTGGTTATATGTTTGATTATTTTTAAGTTTTTTATTTTTCCTTTGTTTACTTAGGGAAGTCCTCAGCAAGGGAAAGAGGCAGTTCGACTTATCTCTCCTGAACCTTTGAGTTTTAACAGATCTAGATCAGGTGCATTGGTCATCAGAGCTAGCTATTTCTAGGGTTCTCAGAATTTTTTTGTTTGTTTATGATTATGTATATATATAATGTAAAATTTGCCTGCATTTGTATTTCTGTAGGGAGAGTCCTACTTCCTCCGATGGCATTTTGGCGCAATCAAAGAGCAGTTTATGATGTGGTTAGTCATCAGATTTTGCATATACCTTTATATAACTCGGCCATGAATCTTGGACTATCATCTAATCTTATGCACTTTATGGTGCTACAGATTCTTTTCACCACAGGCATCTCATGTCATATGCATCTTTCATTCTTAGCAACTAGATTCTATGCCTAATTTGAAGCAGATTTATCATCTTTTAGGCTTTGGAATTTGTTAACCTCGGGTGTATGGAGGAATACTTGGGGTTTTCATTTGTGTATCTCCTTTCAGGCGTATTCTCATTTGCTCTTATTAAGGAGATATGTATCTCAAAGTTGGTCCATCTTCTTATAACTACCCTTATATATGTTTCAGGATCAGAGTGTTACAGAAGTTAAACAAGGCGACCTGAATCTGGATTATCTATCTAGAGGTGCTACACGATCTCTTTATTTTCCTTACGAGATGATTCATATCAAGAATTTTGCTTGAGTGAGGAGTGAAGAAATTCTCTTCTAGCTCCCAAACCTATTATTTACTTGTAAAATAGATCTTTCCTTGCTATTTTCACAGTTGTACTCTTCATGCCTGTTGCTTATGTAATTTATTGGATGTTTATGGCTTTGGCAGTGTGTAGATCTGAACCATCAAAAAAGAGACGGCAACACAGATGAAAGTTAAAGCTCCTATTGTCTAGTGGAAATGTAAAGGTATGTTAAGTATTCACAGTTAACATCTTTGAATCAGGCGCTCTTCACAAAACAATCTAAGAGTCTAATTGTTGTCAAAGGCACTCTTAAAGCAAGGCAGAAAACATGTAGAGCGCTTTGCCTCACTTTATAGGCGCTTCAGTGTCTTCAAGGCTTTAAGACATACTTTCTTTGCCAATGAGTGCAATCTTGAAGATGCGACACTAAACAATTGATATTTTACTTTATCATAATGTCTTTTCAATTTCTTTGTCCATATATTTATTATTCATGCTTGTGATTATTAATCTTGGATTACACGCCATTTGCACCTTTAGTCAATAAAAGTCCATGCTTTATTTGCGCTTATAGTTTAGAGCTTTTTTGTGCTTTTCGCTTTTGATAACACTGGAGTCTATGGTGATACTTTTTGGAAGGATTCAGAGTAACTTCCATCTTTGTTAACCAGAAAGTTGATCAACTCTGTACATCTTTTATACATGTTCTCTGGTTATGTTTTTGGTTAAAGTGGATGTTTATCTTTGCTAATAAAAGACAGAGCAAGAAACAAAGCGAAAGACCTCATGAGGGTTGTATTTGTTTTCAAAGAACTCAACTAATTGTTAGTACTCCACAACTCTTGACAAGATTCCTGGCTAGTCCTCTTTGTATGGGTCGACGTGATGCATATAAGCAAAAGTTGTAGAAAATCAGTTTCTGAACTTAAACTAAAAGGCGAAAAAAAACTTCTACTTTTATTTAGTTTCTGCTATTGCCTCTGTTTCACTGTTTGTTCAGCCGAGGGTCTTTTAGAAACAATCTCTCTACTTTCTCAAAGGTAGAGGTAAGGTTTGCGTACACTCTACTCTTCCAAGACCCCACTTGTGGGATTACACTTTGTTTGTGTACTTGTTTACTTTTATTTAGTTTTCCTTTCATAATCAAAGTTGCGGATTTTCTTGCTTAACTCTCTTTGTTATGTTTTGTTCAGGAACCTAAAGGGGAGGCATAAGCAACACTGGCACATTTGTACAAAAATGTGTGAAGGCTCTACAGTTTGCTAATGCCATTTTTGGATGCATATTTACTAGACAGATATCTCTTTTGTTTCTTAGAACAGCTTGTAAGCTATGATGTTAACTCATTTATGCAGCTAGTTATGCTAATATATAGGTTCACTTGGACTGTATCTTGGTATATCTGAAAGCAACAAACTTTTCAAACACATCATATGGTGTATTGTGTATCAGAAATAGTTTATCCGTCTTCACAAAGCAGGGGTAAGGTCACTCTCTCCAGACTTTTCAAACACATCATGGTGTATGATGTATGGTGTATCAGAAATAGTTTCTCCGTCTTCACAAAGTAGGGGTAGGGTTACCTTCTCCACTTGTGATATTACATTGGGTATGTTATTATTATGTCATGGTCACATGTTGTCTTCCAGTGTGAATACCATTCTTTTTTACTTTTTTTGGTTCAAGGACTCAAAAATCTATCTGTCAATATGAATCTCGAGAGTGGATGGTTGATTGTTGCCTCCTTGTCCGATAGGCTTTCCTATTGAGACTGTTATGGTCCATCAATACAAAAATATCCGTTAGCCTATACACTGAATAATTTTTTGTATCAACCAAGTTTAAGCAAATGTAAATTTGATTATTTTATCTGATTCTTACCTTCCTTCAGCACAAATATTGAATAACTCTGCCAACAAAGTTTAAGCAAATGAAACCTTAAATATTTAACATGATTGCTACTTTCCATCGACATGGGTACTGAATAATTTTGTCAGCCCGTTTAGAATGAACCTAGAATATTTTATTTAATATTTACCCTCCAACAACAAAGATTTCGAATGACTCTGTCAATCAAGATTAAGCAGATGAGACCTTAATTCTTTATCTAATTGTTATATTTCACCAAGATGAGTATTAAGTAACTCTACGAGTTGTTAAATTTCTCATGATTTTCACCCACTTCGTTGTTAAATAATCTATATTCTGCATTTATAAACAATATGAAATATTTCTTATAAGAATTTTTTTTTTAAAAAATAGTAAAATCGATTCCCCACATCCTGGACTTGTCTTTTGAGTACATTATATGTTTTTTTCCAAGTGAACGGAAAAAAAAAACTTTTTTTTTTGTTGAGATTTGTCCATGTCTAGAAGAAACAATGTATAAATAAAGCAATTATTATTGAACCTAGAAGATTATAATTGTTTTTTCTTGATGATTTCATCTTCCATAAATGTCCACTATAAAAAGAAAAAAAAAGATTGATAATTTACTATTTGAAAATGAAAGGACAATATAGAGAAATCATTACATCTATTTTCCACTTTGTAATTTTTTGTGGGTGATAAAAATTCTCAAACAAAAAATAATAAACTTACTTTTCTCTATGTATGGATTTAGTTGGGGAGGGGTTCATGATTCGGTTTGAATTGATTTACCTTTTTAAGAAATTAAATTAATTAAGTTAATTTTTTAAAATATTGAAACAAAATCAAATCAATTATATCATTTTTACAAAAAATAATAATTAAAATATATGATACTTACTTTCAAGTACATATTAGATTAATTATATTCCAAATATAAGTTATATATGTAGCCTCCTCCAAAAATTTGTATGGATGCATTGTATGATAATTTAACCATTATTAATTTCAAGGAACATAATAAAATTTTGTATAATAATTATTTTGTGCAAACAATTAAAGATTTAGTTGTAATATCTCAAAATATATATCTTGACAATAATTGAAGAAACAATGATGAATAATAAAGCACTCAAAGACAAGTTCTTTTGAATATGAAATAGATTCTTGAAATTATCAAACTAAAAATTATAAAATCAAACCAGAAAGTAAAGACAAAGAATTAGAATGCTATAAAAACAAATCATCTAAATCACGAACCAAGAGTGCAGAAGATTAATATGCACCATAATATACACAACAATTATAATTTTCAAATAAATATTTATATAATCGATTTAGTTTAATTTTTTTGATTATTTTCCGCTTAAAATCAAAACCAAACCAAATTTAAAAAATATTGATTTTTTTTCTTCAATTTGATTCAATTTTCAAATCTTTCATGAGCTTTTTTGAGATACAAAAATATTCAAAAGTCAAAACTATCCACAAAAATAGTTATTAACATGAAATAGACTACTCTATATATATGGCTTCCCTCAAATTTGCATACCTTTTTTTTTTTTGTGTGTGTGGAAGAAAATAAATAATTTATGTTTAGTGCGGCCAGAGCTATCCACTATTTTATGTTCAACAAGTACAGATTATAAATTCATAAGTGATGTAATTTTCTACAATTTTAATCATTATAGTGAAAGATGTACAATCCAATTTGGTCCTCAAATAAATAAATAAATAAACAAAGTTTTATATTTTAGTTGTTATTTGGCAAGTTTCGATCCATTTAATAAATTTGACTTTGTTCAATCATTAATTTTTTTGCTTACGACCTTCCACTAACATAGTGGATCAAATCGTATCAAATATTTTATTATTCTTTTCTGTTGTATCAGATTTCTACTAGACTATATATATATATATATATATGATCGATTCTACACATTGTAACTCTTAGTTTGATTCATCTGAGTTTTCGTTAATTACTTTTTACCTAAACTAAAATTCACTTTTCTCGGTTAGATTCTTTTTAATACACTAGAAAAGACATAATATTGTAATTATTACATAATTTTCAAATATATATAAAAAAATATTTCAAAAAATTTATTATTTTCATATTTGAATTCATGATCAAAATAAATGTTTGCGTTGTATTACATTATTTTTATGTGAACACTAAAATAGTGATGAAATATTCGGTGAATATGAAAGTGATGATATGGTTATTGATGAAAATGATGAACAATCGGCTCAGAGTAACAAAGTCATGTGCTTTGTCTACTTCACGATGTATGAAATGATGCTTGTTTCACGCACTCCAAACTACCACATTGCTCCAGTGTCATGGACACTACTTGTTATTTGTTGCAACGAAGATCCAATTGACTTGTAATACAAACTTATGGTTAGTTTTGATAGTTTTTAAAACTTATGGATATAAATCATATTTTTCTAAAAAAGTGAAATATGTTTCTCAAATACTATGACCAAACACAAGGTGAAATTTCACCCAAATAATATTTGCCAAGAATATTTAAAAATTTATGATCAAACGCTAGCTAAATTATTTCACTCTCAATTTCGAATAATGCCACGTAAATTTGAAAAGACAGTAGTAATCAACTATGTACAACACGTGTAACAGTTAAATACCACTAAATATGTCCATTACATCACAATTGCATAAAAATACTATTGTAGTACAGTAAAATAAATAATTATGTATCTCATTTTAATATTAATTTAACTAAAAGAAGTGACATGACAACTGAACTTACCTTTGATTTTCCGAAAACATTTTTTTCCTTTTTTTACCCAATATTTAATGAATTTGAAAATAATGAAAATTTTAGAAAAAAATATTTTTTATATAGCATTTCTATAATTTTCTCATTGTTACAGGTTGGTTATTTGAATACTAATTTAGCTTATGATGAATTTAAAGCTGCAACTAAAAAATGTTTTACAATGATCCAATAATAAATTACATTAATAACTGGTCATTTTAATCCTTAAATTATAATTTATAATATAATATAAACTAATGTGACAATGATATACCACTAAATATATATTTCAGTATATTGCATTGTACAAAAAACCCACCCAATGAAAATAATAATTAGATTCTTCTACTATGGTCGAGGAGATTAATTTGGAGGATACATTGGTACGCGGATTCATGATTTAAATTTTTAATATTGAACTTATTAGGTTGCTCGTTTCTTAATCAGAGGTTTTGAGTTCGAATTTTAAGTATAAAAAAATTCTTACTAGGGAGCACTTCCCTTCGAATGAGGCTCTACGCAAAGCGAATTCAAATTAGTCGGGCTCTAATGGAGGTACCAGACACCAAATAAAAACAAAAACAAAATTAAAAAAAACAAATATTGAATCTATTATATTTTTAAAATTATGAATTTAACTTTTGTTACAATTTTAATAAATTATTATGCATAAATTTATGCTTCACGTCGAAAATACTAAATCGATGAATCCGGGGTCTTTCTCTCCACTATAAATACCCCTCTCTTTGGCTTAGTTTCAATATAACCAAAAACTTGAACTTAGGAAAATACACATTGTGTATTATATAGTTCATTATAAGGTTATTTTTGAAGAATTAATATAATTCTCATAATTAATTATGGGTTTTAATGTAACCAATTCCATAAAAACATCATCAGATGGAGTATGGCAAGGAGAAAATACTTTACACTATGCTTTTCCATTATTAATTATTCAAACAACGTTAGTTGTGTTCCTTAGTCGATTACTTGCTTTCCTTCTCAAGCCCCTCCGCCAACCTAAAGTCGTCGCGGAGATCCTCGTAAGTTTTATGCACTGTCAGTATATTCTTTCGTTTTATTTTAAAGAATGTAAGTACTATAGTCTCTCATCATTTTTTGTGTAATCGAACATTTTCACAATCGTCCCTCATCATATGGTTGCATGTATGGAGCATGGATAAAATGCTAAACACGTCAAGTTTAAATTCTGAATCCACGTTTAGTTACACGTTCATAAGGTGTTAGAGAAGGTTACATATATTTGTCGCTAATTGGTTGGTTGTGTAAGTAGTTTATAATGTCTTGGATTACTAAGTCAATTTTCGATTTTATTGTTCATATTATTTCACACTTATAAATCTCTAAACTCAAACAAAAAATTCTATCATAAATATATCCTCATATAAATCAAACTTTTTGAAAGCAAAATATATCCCTTTATAGCTCATATTTGTGTATAAACACCTTTCGTACACTATTATATACATTTATATAAGGTTGATACGTTATATACAATGCTTTAATTTCTCCAGGTATAATGTTGTCTAATAATATATAGGGAAAAAGAACAAATATAACCATGAACTATCGTAAATGGTATGCAGATACCCTCCATCATACTTTTGGGACAATTGGTGCTCTTGTCGTCCAAAAACTAGAGCATATATACCCTTTATACTAACGGACATAGACGTGTCACAATTTTATCCACCGACCCAACATTTATTAAATATCGGGTCGACGGATAAGATTGCGTCACGTGTCCCTATTTAGTCTTCCGTTAGAGTGAAGGACATATATGCTCTAGTTTTTGGACAGCAGGGGCACCAATGTCCCAAAAGTATAGCAGAGGGTATATGCATACCATTTATGACAGTTCAGGGGTATATTTGTCCTTTTTCCCTATTATATATTGGTCTATATGACGTAATATTTTATGTTGGATCGTATATTTTTGAAAAAAAAAACATTTTTTTTGTATTTTTCAGGCAGGGATTATGCTTGGGCCATCAGCATTTGGGAGGAACAAAACATTCACAAATTGTATTTTTCCATCATGGAGTACTCCAATTCTTGAATGTGTATCAAACATAGGCCTATTATTTTTCTTATTTCTTGTTGGTCTTGAATTGGACTTAAACACCATACATAAAAGTGGAAAAAAAGCTATTGGAATAGCATTTGCTGGAATTTCATTGCCCTTTCTATTTAGCATTGGAGTTGCTTTTGTTCTAAGAAAGATAATCAAAGGGATTGATAGTGTTGGATATGGAGAATTTTTCTTGTTCATTGGTGTTTCACTTTCAATCACTGCCTTTCCTGTTCTTGCTCGAATCCTCGCGGAATTAAGGTTTGTTCAATTATACGATCATCTCATCTGAAATCACACACACTCTCTCTATATAAAGGTGGTTTAGGGTTTAACCTAGATCTATATATGTCCAAAAAAGATGTCACATAGATGTTGTGGTGGAGTCATCACCCCTTTACTAGAAAATTATACTGCGTAGATCGATGGATAGACAACTTTTTTTATTTATTTATGTACGAATATATATTACCTTTTTTGAATTCATGTGTGGTTTATTTCTTTATATTCAGACTTCTCTTAGTGAAAATTATGTATCATATATGCTTGAAACTACTCCTACATGATTAATTAGGTTTGGGGGGAAAATTGGAAACCCTAATTTCGAAAACTCGCGAAGGATATAGTTTTAATTATTACTATATTTGAATTGCATGCCCTTTATCCATATGATATTAATATTGTTACATGCTTACTAAAAAAATCCTGCATACGTTACTGTGTATTGAATTATGTATGACCATCGTTCATGTAAGGACTTTTAATTATATTATGTCTCAACAGGTTACTGACTACACAAATTGGTGAAATGGCTATGGCAGCAGCTGCATTCAATGATGTTGCTGCATGGATTTTACTTGCTCTTGCAATTGCTCTAGCAGGAGGAGGAGGAGTTCATCATAGTCCTTTAATTTCACTATGGGTTTTTCTAAGTGGAATTGGATTTGTGGTTTTTATGTTCCTAATTATTAGGCCAATTATGATTTGGGTGGCAAAAAAATCATCAAATGGGAACAACAATATTGTTGAAGAAACTTGTATATGTTTAACCCTAGTTGGAGTTATGTTATTTGGTTTTATGACTGATTTTATTGGTATACATGCAATATTTGGAGGATTTATATTTGGATTAATTATTCCAAAAAATGGGGACTTTTCAGAAAAATTGATTTTGAGAATTGAAGATTTTGTGTCTGGATTATTATTACCACTTTATTTTGCATCAAGTGGTATTAAGACAAATATTTCACAAATTCATAGTGTTAAGGCTTGGGGACTTGTGGTTCTTGTTGTGTCCACAGCTTGTGTAGGCAAAGTTTTGGGGACTTTTGTTGTGGGAATAATGTTGTGTTCAATGCCAATGAGAGAAGCTTTAGCACTTGGATTTTTGATGAATACAAAAGGGTTGGTGGAGCTAATTGTTCTAAATATTGGAAAGGAGAAAAAGGTTAGTTTTTACTTTTATGTGTTTCGCTTTATATGATGTTGTTTGACCAGATATAGAATTTAAAAAGCAAAGAAACTTTTATCGTATATAAGAAATACACTTAAACTTATGATACATTTTAGACATGTCGGGGTTTTTTTCTATGGCGATAAGAGTATATACCGTTAAGGGTCAAAAATTGAATATATAAAAGAAAATAATTTTTAAGGTAGAAAAGTGACATTCTTTTTTAACTGATTAAAAATAATATAAATGTAAATAAAATTCTCTCATAAGACTCAATGAATGATGATTTGATCTTTTAATATGATTTCGAGCAGTCTCACTTCAAGAGCTAGTATTTTAGGGAGAAATGGATCCAAGCTAGGTTTAACTTTAAGTTTTTTTAATTATAATATCAATCAGAACTACACTCATTTTAATTCTCGATTTACCAATATTGAGCCTCATATTTTTCTGGTTGCTTATCAAATTTAAAAATAGTAAACAAAAAAATATTTTCCTCTCTATCAAACATGACTCTAAGAAGAAAAGTTAATTAGAGTCGCAATTGAATAATGATAATTACTCATTTTACTTGGAATTAATTATATGTACACTTTTGATGTATTATGTTATATTTTTAATATATTAAACCGTTCAATTATATTTTTGACAATTATATATGACAACTAATTTTTAATTTTTTGCTCCATTATTAGGTTTTGGACGATGAGACGTTTGCAATATTGGTGATCATGGCACTTTTTACAACCTTTATCACAACTCCTATAGTAATGGCTATTCATAAACCATCATCAACACAAAATCCTCAACTCGAAAAACCACAAAAAAAGATCAAAAAACAAAACAATCTTCGAATCCTAGCGTGCTTACGTGGCCCGAGGGATGCACGTGCACTCATTAACCTCATCGAGTCACTAAGGTCTGAAAAAAATAACAATAACTACGCCTCAGTCACAAAACTCTATGTGATGAGACTCGTGGAGTTCACCGACCGACTCTCATCCATATCGATGGTCCAACGTGCCCGAAAAAATGGTTTTCCGTTCATCGGCCGAGTGCTTTTCCGAGATGACGCGACCGATCAAGTGGGCGCGGCGTTCGAGGCGTATAGCACGCTAGGAAAGGTCATAGTCCGACCCACAATGGCTATCTCGGGTTTATCGGATTTGGATGAGGATATTATTCATGTTGCGGAGAAAAAACGAGTTGAACTGATTATTTTGCCGTTCGATAAATATTGGCAAATGGAAGGAAATGAAGAAGTGGAGATTCATGCAGGTAAGACCATAAGAGTGTCAAATGAGCCGATTGAATTACATCATGTTAAAAAGATAGTCAAACTAACAAATGAGTTGAGTCCAATCAAACAATATAAGTTCTTTTTTTTCCTATTATTTATATCATGATTACATTAAACAAATAAAACAATAAAAAAAATTCTAAATTTTTTATGTTTTGATTCTATGTTAATTTTATGGTCAATTGTAGGCTAGGTGTGTCTCAAACATTAGATGACTAATTGGACTATGTCAAAAATGACACTAGTCGATAAATATATGTCTAGTTAAATCTAAATTATATTTCCATGAGCTAAATTTGATATCTCGACGTATAGGGCACGGATGGAGGATGGCAAATGAGAGAGTGATGAGTCAAGCGTGGTGCTCGGTGGCGGTGGTGGTTGATCGTGGATTACAATTGGTTGATAATGGGATGAGAATTTGCATTGTGTTTTTTGGTGGAGCTGATTGTAGTAAAGCTTTGGAAATTGGTAGTAGAATGGTTGAACATCCTGCTATTAGGGTTACATTAGTAAGATTCATTCATCATGGAAGTACTAATTTTGATGAAGTTGAAAGGTAAAATTAACTCTTCTAGATATATGCATTTGTCTATTAGTGTCGGATAACGCCAATATCCTGCCTATGACAAAGTCCACGAGAGGACTGGATTGACCCTAAAGTTGCGGTCATGCTACCAGCTATAGCTTTTTGGCATGATGGTATAAACGTTTGATCCTAACAGATGTATTATGTGTTGTTTTTTGTTCCAAACAGGACTTTGGATGATTCTACTATTGCAGAATTCAAGATGAAGTGGGGTAAACAAATTGTATATAGTGAGAAAGAAGCAAATAATTTGGTGAATGAAGTGTTGGAAATTGGAAAAAGTGGAGAATTTGAACTTATGATAATAGGGAATAATAAAAGTAAGTTTCCACAAGGCATAATGGCAAAACTATTTGATGAGCAACAATTGAATAATTCAGAATTTGGGCCATTGGCTAATTTGTTGGCTTCATCAGACAAAGGGATAAAAAGTTCTGTTCTAGTGATTCAACAACAACAACAAGAAGCTAAGTTTGGGAACTCAAAAGTGGCTAGTAGCTTTATTGATAAGGATATTGTGTGAATCATTTGATATGAAGTAATAAGATATTATTAAATTTGTGTTAGTTGTAGCGTTTTCTTGAGTCGAGGGTCTATTGAAAATAACTTCCTATCTCATGAAAGGGATAAGGTATGTGTACACACCATGCACGCTCGTAGAACTATGTTGTT
Source organism: Solanum tuberosum (assembly GCF_000226075.1). Classification (NCBI taxonomy): domain Eukaryota; kingdom Viridiplantae; phylum Streptophyta; class Magnoliopsida; order Solanales; family Solanaceae; genus Solanum; species Solanum tuberosum. Next base: position 882,720 of record NW_006238947.1, read on the forward strand.
GGTGTTAGTTCTAGCAGTTGAATTTGAAGAATAGTTAATTTTATATATTGATGTGTCTCGTCCGTATGTGTAGAATGAATAAATATGTTGAAAGTATGTGATTATCTCATATAAAAAATTACGTTATGTTTCCATTACGTCTTTTTACATGCGTTCTTGCTTCTTCTTCGTAGTCACATATATGTATCAAGAACTATGCGATTCCTAATGGAACAGACAATAAAAACCACCTTGTCCACCAACTATCATTGGATTATTTGTACTACTAATAAACACATTGGAGTTGGGGGAGGGATATGTAAAACTTGTTTGCATACCTCACTCCCCTTTCGGATACATCCCTCATACTCCCCTCTCGACTGTTTGGAAGTCCAGTAATGTATCTCCCCTCTCGGATACATCCCTCATACTCCCCTCTCAACTGTTTGGAAGTCTAGTTATGTATCAAAAATTCATAAAATTTAAGGAATTTTTGTAATTTAGAAAAGAGAAGAAAAATAATGTAATTAGCTCTTATCACTATGGGATTTATGTAAATTATACACAGACTTCCGGGTTTCTTGTAGTTAAAGCGGATATGATGCAACCACTGGCACCATCAACATAAATGGAAAAGACGAAAAAATATGTAATATGTGCATAATATCAAATCGCATAATTATGCAGAATTTGGTTGGCGATATTAAATAGTAACAAGGAGTAAACTTCAGAAGCATGAACAGAAGGTTAGTTGCATCACAATTCACACAGAATGACATAGATGGCTACAAAAACACATCAAACCCTGTAACACACAATTCATGAGCCAGATGAAGATGTTAAGCTGCCAAAGCCATTTATCCAAAGATCTTTCATATGTCCATATGCAAACACACATAAATCAGACATAATAATCAAGAATCTCCAATATATAGGACAGAAACAGAAACAAAAATGGTCTTTACAAATCCAAATGTAGCCTAAACGCTTTTTTAGCCCCGAATAATGGTCTTCAACAAGAGTCTAATTCTGTTTGTGCTTTTGGCTCTTTCTTCTTTAACAGCAGGAGCGATTAACCCAACCTGCTGGCAATGGTACAAATATCAACTATATTCAGACACACAATTCCTTTTTTTTTTTCCAAAAAGACATGGAGAAAATTGAATCTCGAAGGGCAAAAAATAACTAAGGGAAGTTATAACATGTACTGCCGTCAGAGGAAACCTCCATCGGTCCATTTGGAATCTGATTTTCCAGCATGAACAGTAGCATGTTTATTGTTGGATGCACTCTGGTAGTGATTATCAAATCCATCGTCCTGGCCGTCATCCCATCCAGCCCAGTCATCGTTCTTGTTGTTGGGTGCTGCTGCCGCCTTTGTAGGATTTACTTTGCTTTTGTCTTCATTGTCCCAATCATCCCATGACCCAGAGCTAACAGAATTAACGTTCCTTCCAGAGGACTGGGCTCCTCCAGAAGCATTCCATCCTTTAGAATCCTGATTAAAGTCCTGATAATAGCCATTCTTTTCACTTTCACCTCGTTGCCAGCTATCATTCTTCCAGGCCGGACTTTCCTTGGTATATTCCTCTACCTTCTGTGAAGCCATGGCCAAGACTCCTTTCATGATACCCCAACTTTTTTGTCCAATCTCACTTGTTTTTGCCGTGACAACGTTGACCGTTTCATTAACCTTGGTATCATATCCACCTTCTTTCACCTGAAAGAACAGGATTGGCACACACATCTCAACTATCATTTAACTACACTGCTCCATTTTCTAAACAACATACCAGAGATGAAAAGTAGACTATATGATTGATGAAAAATTGAAAAAAGAGCAAATATAAATAAATAAAACTGAAGAGCAGACTTTTAGCAAGCACATAAACAACTTCAGAGAGAGAATTCCAGCTCAGATGAAAATAGCCAATTGATTCATTCAACGGCAATTCTCATGCCTATGGAATACAGGGTAACATTATAGACTCCAACTCATAGAGAATGGACGTGTACACCAAATAATATATTTCTGGCAGAATAGAAGTAAACTCTGGTTCAATTAAAACATGTGATAGTGAATGGTATTTTATCCATCGAACAGCAACTCTTTTCTCCTATAGAGATATATCGTAGGAACTATAGGGACCCCATTGGTCTAAATAATTCCATGCAAGTGCACCCTTCTTTCACTAATGCAAGTGTAGTATTGTCCCAGACAATTTATGGACAATAAACAAAACAAAAAAGGAACATTGTATATTTAAAGGATTGAACTGATCCATACAGGTATCAGATGTTACATATTTTTATAAGCACCACATAAGGTGTGTAACAATGGTATAGCAGAGAAACGCAGAAACATTGGTGAGACTGCAGATGCAAGGACACTGTTTATGATATAGCACCCAAGATAATCATTTATTTACTTCCCTAAGTCTCTGTTCAGATGATATAGCGAACGGCACTCAACCCAGCTTACATAAAATAGCAGAAGACAGCATGAATCTCTGTGGGAGGTAGCATGTCTTCAACCCTAGAACTAATAAATAGAGTTAAAATATTTACATGGTTCCTGACTAGAACTAAATATCTGATACCTCGCTCTGCAACCTTTTTGGAGATGAAAGTTAAAGGAAAATCCTAGTGGATAATTCACTCACAAAGACCTAACTAATTAAGTAATTATATGTTCACATATTTGAGCTTCACAAAGCTAATCGGCTCAAAGCCTGAATAAAGGTGGCTGATTGTACTCATTGTAGTGTGTACGGCCAACATCAAGACCGTCTAACTATGGACTTGAATTGTGCAGATTGACCGTTACAAGCTAACTACGGCCAACATAAGGATTGTCCAACTATGGCTTTGTTGGCTGGTGTTAGGTTTGAGTCCATGCAGATCGTCTAACTACAGGGATATCCCATTGTCCATTTTGGATAACTTAATTACTCCATTTTCTACTCTTCCTCTAACAACGGTTACCAACCAGAGCTCTTTGCAAAACTCCCCATTTTTCTCTAGTGCCCTTGGTATACTTCCCCCACTTTCAAAACGTTACCTGATAAATATACTTGAGCTTCATTTGTTTGCACTTAATGAAAGACTTAATCATAATTATTCAGATCTCATCTCAGTCATTAAGTTTGTTTTTATAAAGGAATGAGATGACAGGGAAATGGAGGAAATGACCCTCTTTCTGCAGATGATAGGTAGCTTCCAAGGACAGCAATTAGTACCAAATAAGATGGTATGGAAAGAACACAAGGATGGCCTTTTCTTAGTTGAGTCTAATTACAAAGTATTGTCACAAAGTAGACGGCAAGAACAAGTATGGCCGTGGAAATTGATATAGAGAAAGTCAGAAACAAACCACCTTATAAAGTAGAGTTGGCTAGTGGCAAGAGAGGCTTGCTTGACCCAAAAAAAGGAATCAAGACATATCTCGAGAATTAAAAACAGCAAGTGTATGTAAAGTAGAACACAATTACATAACCATTAATTTTAAATCCAGAAGTCGAATCAAAATACCTTAGAAGTCAACTCCTTTGTCCCCACTTGAACCACACTTGCAGCTGACTGTGCTGCCGTTGCAGCTATCATAGATAACCTACCAAATCCCTACACATACCACATCGCAACCCGATCAGCTATAAGAAACTAGACATAAAACAACACAGCAGAACAGGTACACACAGTTTACTCTTTATGCATAATAATAATATTACCTGTGTCCCAACATATACGCACTATTTCCATATATCTCAAAACGTTTGACAAATTCTATACAACTTTGGAACTCAAATTCATTAACTACTCACATTTTTAACTTTGATCAGATGTTCCTTACCCGGATTACTTTTCAACTATCACTAGTATAATATATAAGTAAGTTCACATATAACTTCTGTTCAATCAAATCACAACATGTAAAATGTAAGGGAAGGGGTGAATAACCTGAGTAACAGCAGAAAAAACATCTCCTTGCTGATTCATGTTATTCCTAGGCATTGGGGCAGGATTTGATCCAAACCCAACATACTTCCCTCCTTGAGAGGGCGGAAGCCCATCAGGCCGGGACTCATTCTCAGCCATTCTCCTCGCAAAAAAGTTATCTTTATTCGCAGCTGACGCCTCATACTGCTCCTTCGAGATATCAGCAGTCGACCTCGACCTAGCTGGTGCACCACCACTACTACCACCACTCCTAAAATCTCCCACCGTCTGATTCCTCCGAATATCTTTAGTATTACTACCACTAAACCCTCCATCATCATTATTATCCCAACTATCCCATCCACCATTCCTACTGCCGCCGCCGCTTGCGCCGCTGCTCAACGGTGGTCTACTACCATTATTACTAGCTGATCCCCCCAAAACTTCCTTAACAACTGGTGGATCCCTCCAGGGCTTTCCCTCAGCTAGGGATTGGATCCTATCACGATAAACAGTAGCAGCTTTTGTATTGTATTTGGTAACAATATCAGTTTCCTTCGGAATCCCATACTGTAACACGAATTTGTTGAAACTCTCGTTACCACCAAGCTCCATTTTCCGGATCTGGATCTCAGACCATGAGTCCATGGTAACAGATCGGACAAACGAGATATGTACCCCAAGCCCTCGATGCTTACCGGAGCATTCCAAGCACATGAAAACTCCATACGAAACTGAAGCCCATTGAGGATTCTTCTGAGAACAATCGACACAGATCTTGTTCCCCGGTTGGGCTTGAAGATCTCGGAGCCTCCGTGATGACGCCATCTGACCCGGATCCGATTCAGAAGTGACTCGAAATCGGATCTGTGGAGTGATCGGAGAATCGAAAATTGAGATCAACAAAGAGGAGAATTGATCGGCCGGAAAAATTGCGGTTTAAAGAGGAGAAAAATGGCCGACACCGAAAAAGAGATGAGTTGGATATCGGCTGGATTACAAGTAGACCTTTTTTTGTCGTTTAGTTTACAAATAATTTTTAATTTTTTTCCTACATGAGGAACATGGTTAATTATTTCGGGGCAAGAGAGTTGGCTAGTCGAAAACTCTCATGTTCGAACGATGAGTATGTAGAGATATGGATATTAAGATGAATGTGTGGGGTTATTAAGAGGGATACGATAAGATGCAGGAAGTAAGATTGAAATAGTTTGAATATCGATTTCCCTTCATCCATCTAGTCAAGTAATTCGTTATTGGAACTTTATTTGTCGTTTATCTTATGACATGCTTCTTCTTTTACTTAATCGGTTCCTAGTATCAGTTACTCAGGATTTGTCATCAAGAGAGGGAAAAGTGAACCTCGTGAAGGCTGAGATGTGAAAAGTAAGATTGAGATAGTTTCTATATCTAAAGAGGAGATGTGTGGATGACGCAACAAGGAAGTGTGAGAGGTTGGTTGTCAAGGGTTTGAGAAGGGGTAAAGTTGGGTCTAAGAAGTATTGGGGTGGGTGATTAGGCAGAATATGACGCATCTTCAGTTCACCGAGGTTATGATCCTTGAAAGGACGATACAAAAATTGAAAATTAGGATAGTTGGTTACTAGATAATCAATTGAGTGTTTTGTTTTCTCATTTCCGAAGTATTGGTTGTAATTGTATATTTTTGTGTTCTTAGATTTTTATTTCTATTGATTGTTTTCCGAGCCTTGATTGATTATTGTATGTCGGGATGATAAACTTTTGTTTTAAAGGTGAATTGTTTCACAAAATAGACAAGAAGATAGAGAAAAATAACCACATAATCACGGTAATAGTCATAGTCATTGGAGAAGGAACAATGGCAGAATCAAGATTTTTATTTTAGGGAGTTTAATATATAAAGCAGTAAACACAAGAAGGAAATAAAGGGGTTCAACATCTACTATATTCATATAAAAAATAATAATTTTAACAATGTATAAATATTATAATTTTCTATCGAAGCGGGTTTGGATGAACCCCTAGGTCATTCCAAGCTCTGCCCTTACATATGAGCTACCAATCATGAGCGAAATTAAGGCCAAAATACAGACACATGAATTCATAGTCTTTTAATAAAATTAGATATTTTATGTATATTTAAAAAATGAGTATAATATTATTTGTTCTCCCATACTACAAGAATGTTAAAAAGTGCACTTAATTTAAGTATTGAATTATTACCTTGGCTAGGGATCAATTTCCACCTAATACATTCTTATTTTATAAATTATAGATTCGCCTCCATCACCACCCCTCCCTTCACTAAATATGCATAATTTATACCCATTATGTAATATTATACACCTTATATACGTTGGGTATATACATACAATGATGTATATAAAGTGTATAACCATGATACTTTTGGCATACACTCCTCCACCCATAGATACAACCCCCACCCTCCTCTCCCGTTGGAATTCAATGATAACTATGAGATCCATCCCAACTAATTTTAGTTTGAATTACCATAAAAGTTATCGATGTTCAAAAGTTCGTAAGTTCATAATGATTACTTATGTACATAAGTTGTTATTGTCTAAGACAGTCTAACATGTTTTTCAACGAATTTTCATTTACCTTCACCTATAGAAGTCGTTATTATCGAACATGAAATCACTAGTAAGTGCTTATGATGAGGAGAAATCGATAGAATTCACCATTTAACAAAATCGAGTAACAACAATACCAAAACACTGGATGAAATAAGGGAGGGGGGGGGGGGGGGCAAATTTAATAAAACCTT
>NW_006238947.1:889679-941217 GCF_000226075.1 Solanum tuberosum
GGGGGGGGGGGGGGTCACATTATATAATACCTTCATTGCACTATAATGTATCCACTATTTGTTCTGTATATTTTGTTTGTATATTCAGTTGTAATGTTTTAAATTTAATACTAGCAGTGCATCATATGTTTATGTATATATTTAGTATATGATGAATTTTAAAATTTAGTGAGAACTAGACATGTATTCAGATGGATATATTTGATCAAATATATGTTTAATTATGTGTACATTCACACTATAATGTATACAAAATTCATTTTATACATTTTCCTTGTGTATTAAGTTATTATGATCAAACTTATTATTATACGTTCAATATATGTTTATGTACATTAGTATATAATCCTGTTATATATATATATAAATATACTAAAATAACTATTGATTAAAAAGATGGGAATTTGTGCGCGTTCAATGGAGAGATTTGCGAACAAATGAAGGATATTACTATATAAGAAGAGTGAATAAAATTCACTCTTCTTTCGACACGTGGCACCAAGATGGCCCACCTACTTTTATATTTGGTTTTTGAAGATGGCCCACCTATCACAAAGATGGCCCACCCTTTCATTATATTTTAATTTTTTCCTTTTTAAATAGTACTAAAAAATAAATTTAAAATATTACAAATTCGATTAACTCTCAAAATTTTACGCGAATTCTATAATTAAGACGAAGGGAATAACATATATTATTTGAAAAATTACATTAAGAATACCATAAACCACAATAGTTAACAACTTACAATATTTGAAAAACATATTAACTCTCAAAATTTCACATGTGTCACATAAATTGGGACAAATGGAGTAACATATATTATTTGAAATTACGTTAAGAATATTATTAATCACAACTTAAAGTATTTAAAAATACATAACATATATTATTTGAAAATAATGTAAAAAATATTATAAATCATAATAATTAACAATTTAACGGATATTGTGCCCGTGCTTCCATTTAGAAGTGAGAATGTTTAGGAGCTTAGGGTTAGTCAGTCAATTGACCGATTTGCCCTTCTTCTTCAACTTCCTCTATTTACTACAAAAATAGTACTAAAAATCAATTTAAAATATTAAAATTTTGGTTAATTCTTGAAATTTCACATGTATTGCATAATATAATAGAGTAGTAACATATATTATTTGAAAATTATATAAATAGTACTAAAATATAGTTTAAAATAGTACTAAGAATTTGATTAACTCTCGAAATTTCATATGTACTGCGTAATTGAGATTGAGTGAGAAATATATATTATTTGAAAAATAGAATAAATATGTGATATTATTAGAAAGAGCTTTAATATATATTTTAAAAATTATTTTGTCTTCCGTCTATGATTTTCTGCATATATGTGGAGTTTTAAAGTTTTTAACATTTTAATATAGAAATATGATTATTTGAAAATTTTAGTACTTTCTTCATTTAAATTTTTCCTTGTTTTTCTTTTAATTTGTTCTAGATTTAAAAATTACATAAAAAGTACTTAAAATCACAATGTAATAATATAAGATATTAAAAAAACATAATTAAAAATCATAAAAGAAATTTTATTGACTCTTTAATTCCATATTGAAACAAAAGAAGTTTGTTTGAAAATAACATAAAAAGTAACGTAAATTAAAGTAAAATAACAACTAAAAATATTTAAGAATCATATAAGAAATTTAGTTGAGTTTCGTAAAAGTACCTACGTCACATAAAATGGAACAGAAGAGTAATATATATTATTTGAAAATGATATAAGAAGTGCTATAAATCACAATAAATTAACAACTTCAAAATATATTTAACAAAATCACATACAAAAAATTATATAACTCTCCAAATTTCATCGGTGTCACATAAATTGAAACAAAGAACTACTCCCAATTTATGTTATTTACTTTCCTTTTTAGTCAGTCCCAAAAGAATGTCACATTTCTATATTAAGTAACAATTTGATTATAAAATATTTATTTTACCCTTAATGAAATAATTTACAGTCATACAAATTTATATCATTCATTTTGGACCACAAATTTTAAAAGTCTTCATTTCTTTTTTAAACTCCGTGGTGAATCAAACTACCTCACATAAAATGAGACGGAGGAAGTAATATACATTGGGCCCGCGCTGGCGCGGGAACCTAATAACTAGTATAGGAAGAGAGATGAAGGAGGAAAACATTTTTGGAGGAAAAAAGATATATATATATATATATATATATAGGGAGAGAAATGATATACAATGACCTTTTTTTTTTAGGAAAAATTATCTAAGTACATATCTTATTTCATCATAATCTCTAAAATTTCCTACTCCCATTTTAAAAAATTACAAAAATCCTCTCTCGGATGCATTCATATCCCCTCTCAGATACATCTCTCCTCTCTCGGATACATCATCTCCTTTCGGATACATCCATGAGCTATGTATCCATAGGTTTACTGATGTATCCGAGATCCTATAATTTTAAGAAATTTTTGTAATTTAGAAAAGAATATGAATATTATGTAATTAGCTCTTAACACTACGAGATTTATGTAATATTTACTTTTTTCTATTTTGTACAATTTATTGGTTGAAATTGTCATGAAGTGCCAACTTTATCTTTTTTTTAGGAACTTTCGCAAATAGCCACTATAAAAACCTAATTATGCTCCATAGCTATAGTTTGCATATTTACCGGCTATAGCCACAGTTTAAGCTGTCTCGTTTGTATAATTCGCGGATTTGTATAATTCGCAGGTTTGTATAATTTGCGGGTACATTTGTATACTTCAGTTATTTTTGTATAACTCGAAATAACGAATTTATACAATTACAAACATCAGAAGTGTAAACAGTTATATAAATTATATTATACAAATTCTGAATTATATAAAAGTTATACAAATTATATTATACAAATTCTGAATTATACAAATGTGCGAATTATACAAAACCAAAAAGCTGAGCCGTGTAATTATATCTAAGCGTAGGTCGCGAATTGTAATTAAGACAAACTATAACTATGTTAAGTAATTAACTAGTATATGTTTGCTTATACACGTAATTTTCCCTTTTTCCTCCTATAAGATGATAATGAAAGCCCAAAACCAAAAGCCCAGATAATACAAAGGACAGGACAACCTACGGCCCAAGTTCATTTCAAGCCCATGTCTCAGATATTTATAAGGAGAAACTACCTAATTACACAAATATTCCTATCATATTTATCAATTTTTCTTATAGTTTGAAATAATTATATTTTATCTTAGTACTTAATGATTTTATACCAGATCTTGAGTCAGTTACAAGTAAATCACACTAGATACACATTATATACATGTATTTGGTGTGATTCGCATGTATCTAGGATACCATGCATATACGTGAGTGTGATATGATAGTGACGAACGAGACAGGAGGGAGGCGAGCGACATATATCCCAGATACATGTGAATCACACTAAATGAACACTATATAGGAATACTTAGGTTTAGAGGGTGGTCCCCCTTTCTCGCGTAAAAGCGATCAGAATTCGAACACACCGTTATATATCTGATACGATTCACATGATTCTGGTTCAACACTTTATCCAAATACATAATTATTATTTATTAAATCAATTTCAACTTTTGATGTCTTATCAACAACTTTTAATCAACTAATTGAAATGGAATCTCACTAGTAATTTATATCTCAGTAAAAAAATGTGTTAAGAACGTTGAATATTAGTGAAACTATACATAATATTGAACCAAGATGGATGAAAATGAAGTTACATGAATAATGAGTATTCATTTGGTCCCAAAATAACTTGGATATCAATTGTACATGGGACCAATCTTTTTTTCTTCTTCTATTTTTCTAAGAATTTAGGAATATTATGTGTTACTATTATTAAATTAAATCGTGTTAGATATACAAATAAAGTCTCATATCGGTAGCTGAAAAGAAAAGGGAGATAACTATATATAAGATGTAAGAGTATAATTTTGTAATGATAAGAGAAAATCACGTGAGCTTAATTCAAAGCGTACATGTTTAAGAGTTCTATCTACCCTATAATAAAATTGCTCATAATTATCATGTATATCGTAATATATCTTCTCAATAATTCATATTTATCAAGTAACTCAATTTTATATTGTTTAAGAGTTATTTTGTTTTCATAAAAAAGGAGGGTACAACAAATTTAAATATGCTATTGAATCGAGATGAATTAAAATGCATGTGTGATATGACTAATGAGTATTCATTTGGTCCCAACTTAATAACTTGGATAATCAATTATATATATGGGACCAATTTTTTGTTTCTTTCCCCCCAAGATTTTAGGAATATAATTTGTTACTACTGCAAATAATAAATTAAGATATGAAACATGTTGAATGTACGAATAAAGTTTGAAAAGAAAAATGATGTATAAGATGTATGATATGAGGTTTTTTAAAAAAAAATTATACGAGTTTGATTTAAAGTGTATAATGTCACATAATTAATGTTAATAGTATTTTTTTATTTGATTTAGTCAAATAACTGATATTCGAGTTTGTGATTCAATGAGACAAGTAAAGAAATGTCGAAGTGATAACGTGAGACTCTGACTTACTATTTTTACCGTACCAACGATTGCTTGGAGATCGATGCATGCACTGAAGAAGAAGCTAGTTCTAGATTTGATCTAGCTATAAATACGCGTTCATTTTGATCGTTAACACTCGTATTATTTATCCTTTTAAAATTCTTTTGCACTTTCTTCTTATAATTTTTTTATAAGTTAGAGTAATATACTGTCAAAAATATAAATCAATAGTCGAAAAGTATTGAACAAAGTGACTTACAATCTTTTTTTTGCTTCTTCTTAAATTTTCAAGTATAACATAGACATATTATCTTTATGTAAAGTTTGTCAACTAGTTATTAATTTCTTGTATCAGATTCTGTGGTTCTAATTCATATCTTTATGTAAAATTTGTCAACTTATTACTTATAGAATTATATAATGATTGCCTTAGGGAAAAAATGTTTTTCAACGTTGAATTGATAAACTTTTACCTTTAATTAATAATTAAAACACGATATTCGAAGAAATCATTTTAAAAAAGATATTAAGTAATAATTTGCATTTAAAGCTACATATAAAGATTTTACTTTAGACCTCAAATTAAGTTGAGTCGCCCCTGCTCGAATATAATGTTTGTTTTCTAGGACCACCACAACAATTAATAATTTTGTAGTATTCAAGGGATACAGTTGAGCAAATTAATTCTGAAATTGATATGTGACCAAAATTAAAGTCATCTCGATTTGCAAATTACGTACTATGGCAAAGGGTCAAATATATCCATGTACTATTAGAAATAGTTTAAATATGCCCTTCGTTATACTTTTGGTCCAAATATATCATTATCGTTATATTTTGGGCCAAATAGAGAAGTGGAGGGTTGGAAACTTGGGATTAATTTGAAGTATCCATATCCTTTTGTCCAAACCAACACCAAAATAACCCACTTAAACACTTTTTTGCCCAAACCCATTTATAAGTAAACAAAAGCACAACCAGTTTGTCAAAAACATTACTAATTGATTAGCTTCGAGCAGTACATGAATTTGGTTTTTATAATTACTGTTTTCATTTGTTTTGCCAATCAAAAATACAAAACGTTGAAAAATAATTCGAACTTTTTAAAAATTGTTCACCGTATGTTGTTCTTATTGAGTTCATTGTCTGGGTTTGATTCTGAAATTTTTGAAAGTTCAACTGATATGGTGCTTGAAATTTCATTGGTTTCGATTTACCCGCTAAAATTATAAGGCACATTCGGTGGAGAAGTAGGAAACGAAATTGTTGGGTCTTCGAATCGTCATTCATATTTATGGTTGAATTACTTAAAAATTTGTGAATGGAGGTTACTGTAAATCAATGGAATATTGAAAATTATTTGGGTTAGTTTTTTTTTAGCTGAGATTTTCTCTTGGCGGATATTATTGAGCTAAATTCAGTTTTGGCCTTTTGGGGTTCTTTAAATTTGACGATGAATTTAAAAAAAATTCTAAGTTCTTCAATAATTTTTCACTGTTGATTCATCAAAATTTCAAGTTGTTGAGATTTTGAAGTGACTCTATGTGTTCGGTTGTTGAGAATCATCAACTTATATGAATACAGTTATCATTTAATCGGTCAAAATTGAATCGAAGATTGTTATTTTTGTGGCATTACTGCATTGTTGTATGTTGATATTAGAAGCTTTATTTGGGTTGGGTTATGAGTTATTTTGGGTGGTTGTTTGGACAAAAAGAATATGGGTACTTCAAATTAATCTCAACCCTCCACTTGTCTATTTTAAGATTGAAATTCAAATATTTAACGGATGAGGGGTATATTTGGCCCAAAGTATAACAGTAAGGGTATATTTAGCCCGAAAGTATAACGAGGGGTATATGTAAACTATTTGCAATTGTACAGGGGTATATTTGACCCTTTGTCGTACGTACTATTCCCGTTACTTCAATGTAAATAAATTATCCATATTTTTTTAATAGTTTAAAATAAATAATTACTTTTAAAATGTAAAAATATACTTATTAATTAGTTTAATCAAAATTATACTTTTTGTATAGTTCAAAATAAATAATTATTTATAAAATCTTAAAATATACTTATTAATTATATTAATCAAAATTATATTTTTTAATAGTTCAAAATAAATAAATATTTTTAAAATGTAAAAATATATTTATTAATTATTTTTTACAAATTATACTAATTTTTTACTAGAATTTTATATCAGTATTTTTAAATCTCAAATAATGACAATTTCTATTTTTAAGAAAGTTTGAGGAAAATCAATAAGATAAAATAATAATAAATTACATATTGGTTAATGTTTTAAATATTTTTTAAACTTAATATTTCATGTCTCAATAATTTATTTATATTGAAGTGCTATTTTTTTTTGGTAATTATTTTCTTCATTTCCATTTTAAAACTATATATGTAATATGTGAGTCAAATAATAAAATGATCAAGTGTATTTTATTTTTTTTGCAGAATAATTAATGAGATTGGACTAGAAGTAGATATTCTTTACTGATTGATTTAAATCTTTTATTAATTCGCCCATCCCTTTTGCCATATTGGTTTTTTGTCCGGGCGCGTAAAGTCAATTCAAGATTTAAAATTTTATAGAATTTATATCATAATTTAAAGTCAATAATTTTATATTTATTTTTTATTTATCTATAAATGTTTTATAAGATATTTTGTGTAGTCCACAAAGTAGTATGAAGAAGATAGAAGGTAAGAAACTTTATCTTTATTTCAAAGATAGAGGGATTATTTTTTCAATGGATCCTTAATTTAAGAAAAAACACTTCAAAGCCAAAAAAAGTAATGAATATAATGATATAATAAAATAATACGATAGATGAGATATAAGAATAAATAGTAGCAAAAATCCAAAGACAACAAATTACAGAAGTAATACTATGACTGATACATGAACGGACATCAAGACGACACATTATTATCTTCTATTCTAATAGTACTAATTTGTATCTTCAACCCTATCCTATCTAAGCATAGGTAAACGATTGTTCTTTGATACAACCTCATCAAAACTTGAAAATGTTTCGAGTCTCCTACCAAAGTCTTACTCCATCATAAATATTCTTAATCGTCCTAGTGTATGTCACATGGCCTCTAGTTCCAAGCAACTCTATAGAACTTTTCCTTAGACTTTGTCACATGTCTTCTTTATATCGGTGAATACCTTCCGTCAGTGACGGAGCTAAGATTTTCAATAAAGGGGTTTAAAATCTGAAAAAATAAACACATGAAGTAGCCTAAGGGGGTTCGACATCTACTATATATATCTAAAAAAATATTTTAACCATATATAAATAATATAATTTTTCGCCGAAGGGGGTTCGGATGAACCCCTCATTGTAAGGTGGCTCTGCCACTGCCTTCCGTCCTTTCGTCAGGGGCGTACCCACCTTTTAGTCAAGGGGTGTCAAGCGACACCCTTTTGTTGGAAAATTACATTATATATAAATGTTAAATTTTAGTTTATATATATATAGTTAAACATTTAGTCTAGTGGTTAAAGCGTTGAGAAAATTCCTTGAGGTCGTGCGTTCTCTAATTCTAGTAGCCTCATAATTATATTTTTTACTACAATCATTGACACCCCTTAATGACAATCCTGAATCCGCTACTGCCTTCCGTAAGTCTTTCTACCCTTTCCTATACTATTTTATTTTATTAAGCTAATTCGTTTATGTCACTATCCATATAATAAAATTCAAATTGTGGATTTTTCAACAAATTATCCTGCGTCCCATGATAAAATAGACTTTAGCTGCCTCCCCTATATGTTAGGCACACAATTATATGAATAGTTTTAAATTGGTCACCTACTTAAAATTAGGAGATAATGGCAAATATTTGGACCGTTAATATATAGTTATATTTTTAAAAAATTATGAATTATAACTATATTTTGAGTTTTTATAGAAAATACATAATACATACGTGCGTTGATATAGTATATGTTAATACACTCTTTCACTAGTTTTTAGTTGATACAATATGCGCTACGCTTGATACAATTCTCCCCCTAACACAAGTACTATAGCTATGTTTCATAAATACATAAATTGTAGCTACGTTCCGTAATTACGTTTTAAAGTATAGATATTTATGATATTTCTTTTCTCAAATGAAGAAAAAGTAAAACTAGTATAATTTTTTTTGTTTTGATAATCGTGATGTCCGAATCAATTTACACGTACCTCGTTAAATCTCATCATGAGACACTTGAACAAACGGAAAAAATAACCTAATTTTTTTGCTCGAAATTTAAATATCAAAATTCAAAAGTAACAACTATAACAGGGATCTTAATAACTCAGTTTGTTGACTATTTGAACTTTAATTTTGTTGGTAAGAATTTCATTCCATCTCGTAATCTCCACCACCATTTCCCTTCCTCTACCCCTCATGTAATATTATTATTATTTAAAACAAAAAACAATAACAATATACTCAGTATAATCTTATAAGATGAGATCTTGAAAAAAAAGTATAACACACACACACAAATATTCGTACACTTACCTTGTGAGAATGAAAAGTCTACTATAAGACGATCAAGTCTGAAAAAGTTAGAATATACGTAAATCTTACACCTATCAGACTATCTTCGATCGACCCTCGGGTGAAAGTTAAAAAAGGTAAAACTTAGATGGTGGTTCATAGATTAATACTTTAGGCAACTTCATGTGACTAGTACAACTCTTAGACTGGACCATGCATGTGCATAGTGACAGATTTAGAAATCAGAATTTAATACTGGCTAGCTTGTATTGTCAAGAATTTATTGCAATGAACATGATATGATAGCTTTTTTTATTATTGAAAAGTGGTGTAATAATTTATGTAACATTTATAGATGCTGCCCATTTTGCCAAATTTGTGTTACAATAATGCTATTCGTACTTATAGAGATAATAAAAAATAAAATCAGTTCCTTTCTCACCAACGGCGAATATTTATTACTCACTTTATGTGTGGTAAAATAATTATAGTTATAAAATAATTATTTTGGTTATGAAGTTTCAAATTTAAGGATATTTAATTAGCTTGTTTGACAAAGTTAATAGGATATAAAAAGTGTTTAATTTAAGTAGGCGCTTGATTATAGAATTTGAAGTTTTCAAAATTTGATTTAGAATCAGTGTTTATTAATGAAATCTACATATAATTCAACTTCATTTTCAAATTATGATTTCATAATCCAAATTCTTAAAACAATCCTCATATTGTTTTTTTTTAAAGAAATGTGAGAATGAAAAACACGATAATTATTTAAAAACGGAGGGAGCTTTTTTTTTTCTTTTCAAATAAAGTAAGACACCAAAATTAAAATAAAAAGAATATATATTAATAACTTGAACCCATAAGTTTAAATTTTTTCAATTATTGCAAAGTCATAACTGTATATTTATTACATTACTGAATGAACATAACTTTTAATTTCCCCATACATATATGTTTTATAATGAGCACCATAAAATAAGGGCGTCAACGGGGCCACCCGATGGGTGACTGTGATGGAGTCAGAAATTTTATTAAGAATATCTAAGAATAATGGTGTGTGACTGTTAAAATATACCACTATGCCAAAGACATAACTTTGTCGAGGATGTCCAACTTTAAATATATATCCTTTAAATGAGAATTTGACATTTATATATACAACGTAATTTTGTGAGTTAGACATCCTAGGTTGGCTATAGCTACGCCCCTGATGGGTGGGGTGGGTTGGGGGGAGTTGACCTGGCTCCATAAAAGAGAGCCTCTATCTGTTCCGAGTTGGTTCGGGCCTAACCTTATGTCCGGCTCAATCTCCTTGTCCCCCTCACTCCCATACCTGGTTAGTGTCGAGCTAGTTTTTTATCGAGTTGATTGAGTTAGGTCTGGACGATTGAACTAGACCAATCTGACCCGATTTATAGTAAAACTTCATCTCAATGCTAATACAAGATATGTGTGATACAATATAATATATATGGAGTAATAAATATTGTTTTATTAATAAAATTATGGTCTGTTCTGATTTTTTTTCAGGATGGGTGAGAAAAAGGATATATATAAATTAGGAAACATTGATCACATGAAAATGACTACGTTGGCACTGACAAGACGTACGATATTAATATGGACCATTTCATAATTAATACAAGTAAAATTAAAAATTTACGATAAATATTAATTAATCTTTTGCACTTTGATTCGTAATTTAAGTGTTTATCTCTATAATAATTGATTTTTTTTTGTCTTTACTTTCTAGTTTAATTTGTACTTTTTATTTTGTTAAAATTAAGAATATATTCATGTTCAAAATAATTTATCTTTGAGTTCTTAAATTAATCATTATTTTTAAATTCAAATACTGTTAAGATGTCTTGGCAAATCACAACTAAATCTTAATTATTATTTTTTTACACAAAACAATTCAAAATTTAAATGACTAAATTCTTGAACAATGTATACAATTTTTTTTTTGGAGAAAGCTATATATATAAATAATTTTTTTTGGTGCTGACGTGGTGTTATGTTGGAATATGGTAAATTGTAACTAAGTATATTAAAACTGAATTAAGCGAAAAACCCAACAAAATCAAAGCAATGGAAAACCGATTAAATTAATTTGATTTTATTCTAACATTTGAAAAATCAATTTATTAATTTGATTTCCTTTTAACAAAAAATCGATCCAAACCACAGCCTCACGTGCATGACTTCATTTCAAATATCTCTATATTTTAAAAATTAATACGGTTTAATTAATTACACTTAACATTCTTGTAATATGACTTCATTTCAAATATCTCTATATTTTAAAATCAAACACTTATAATCTATGTATTACAAAAACCCTACCTTTTCACCCCTATAAATTATATTCCTAAAAAATCATATCAAAATATAATTATTATAAAATAAATTAAAATTATAATTCTTATTTATATGAACCCAAAAAACAAGAAAACAGTTGAGAGGTTGGTGAAGATAATTAGAGGCAGTCACCGACTTACACATTCAATTTGAATCTCTTCTACATCCCAATTCACTACCATCAACTACTTTTTTTAAAAAAAAAAAAAAATTAAAAAAAAAATTAAAAAAAAAAAAACACTTTTTTTGGTTTTCTCTCCGATATTCGGAGTCCACATTAAAGCCCTGACTAAATTTAGATCTCGCATAGTGACGGAGCCAGGATTTTCAATAAGAGGGATTAAAATCTGAAGAAATTGACACACGAAGTAGCCGAAGGGGATTCGACATTTACTCTATATACCTAAAAAATTATTTTAACCATGTATAAATAATATAATTTTGCTATAAGGTGGCTCCGCCACTGATCGCGCACTGCAGCGCCTTTTTGTTGGGTGACGCTTTCAACATGATTGTCTCCATACCTGCAGCTCAAACCCGAAATGATCTCTAGCTAAGGATAAAACAGTCCAACCACTACTACACATAAAGTGTGTGAGAGAGATCATGAGACACACAATAATTTCTCCTATATTCACACCACCAACACACAATAATTTCTCCTATATTCACACCACCAACTTTTTATCTATATATGTTCCCATTCCAAAAAAATCATTACATCTCTAAATATATATTTTGAACAAAATTTCTTTTTGCTTGTCTCTCTTCTACTCTTTTTTCCTTGTTTAACTATTAGTTTTGTGTGTGTGTGTTACTTTTTATTTTTATTTTTGAAGTATGTTTAGGTTGATAACAGGAAGGCCAGGTCCAAGTGGATTTGGATCAGCTTCTACTGCTGAGCAAGTTACTCATGACATTGATGGTTCCAATCTCACAGCCATAGTCACAGGTTTTTTTTCCCCTATACTATAATTTTTAAGTTATATATATCGATACAATAAAAAGGATATAGTTTGATGCATGAAGTATTTCATAAGGATATAGTTCGATGCATGAAGTATTTCATAAGGATACAGTTCGATGCATGAAGTATTTCATATTAGGTTTATTAGTAAAGGGAAGGGTTGGATTTGTAAGGGTGTGATGTATGTGTTAAATTAGGTTTTCAGCTTAACTTAAAAGGGAGGAGGATTGTTCGAGGTTTATAAGGAGTTCAGAAGTCTCAATTCTTAGTATTGATGATATGTGATTCTTTTTGTAAATCACTCCGTCACGCTTAGACACTTTTTTTGGATTGGAGCATACACATTCATGGATCGGGATATTTTCATCCCTTCGCATTTGATTGATTTGATTTTGATTCTGATTTAATTTAAATTAACTGTATGCATATGTTGGTCAAGCTTTTGGAAGGTTAAACGTGTTTATTTTTGTCAAACAGTACTTATTTTAAAAAATTTGAGGTGCATGATCAAGCTTTTAAAAGAAAATATTGTTTTTGACGAGTAGCAAAAATTGTTTTTTAGAAGTTAAAAAAAAGTAGTTTCATCCACAAACACTTTTAAAAAGCTTGGCTAGACACTAATGAGTAATGATTGCTCAAAAATATTTTAAAAATTTATTTGTCAAACACAAACTGCTTTAAAAAAATAGTGTGCTTTTCAAAATAAGCTCATTTTAGAAGCTTGGCCAAATAGGCTAAAACAAAGAGAAAAATATATTAAGTGATAATTGATCCTCGAGATAAATAACTCAAGTTTTCAACTATGTGCAGTATTTAACCTTTTTGTAGAATGGGTGCTAACAGATATCATTATACCAATTTTTAAAAAAATACACAGACAAATTTCTAATTTTACGAAAGGATCATGAAATTCACATGTTCATATTCTAATTTTAAATTTAATTTTTCGTATTTTGAATTCCTTTAGAGAAAATCTTCGCCCCGCACGGCAGGTTACTGTATTTACTAGATTATATCAAATAATGCATTACTCATAATGATATTGACGTGCATGTGAATTCATTAGTAGTTAAGGCCGTGTTTGGATGAAAGTTTTATAAAAGCTAGACTCTTTAGTTCACCTAAAGCCAACTTAATGGAATATTTTATATTAGGATTTCTTATTTTTACTATTTTCTTTTTTTTAATATTTATTTTTCCTTGTAATTAAATAAAATTGGAGACTTTAATTTGAGGGGCCAAACAAACTTCCCCATGTGTTGGAGCTCAGCAGCCTTAAAATTTGTCTAGACAAACATTCTCAAAATACTTTGTGATGTTTTTAATTTATTAATTTTTGACTTTTTGTCCTCTAATTTATTCCGTCTGTCCGATATTACTGACTTGACATACATTTTAAGAAACAATAAATAATAAGGGTAATATAACCTTTAAATATATTAAATTCAATGTTTTAGGAAATGTATTAGATATTGAATAGTATCTAATAGCAAGCGTAAAATAGATACAAAAGCGTAAATTATCTTTTGATTTTTCAAATTGGATAAGTATTGTTGGACAACTATTTTTAGTATAATGGATAAGTAAAAATGAACGGAGGGAGTAAATGGTCTGCCTTGTTTGTTGTATTGGCTATCTAATACTTCCTTAGTCCCTAATTACTTGTCCATTTTTCCTTTTATAGTTGTCCCTAATTACTTGTCCATTTTGACAAATCAAGAAAGGACAAAATAATTTTACCTATTATACCCTCAATTAATTACTTGGAAAAGGTATAATTTCTTGAAAATCTTAAATTTTTAATCCATCCACTTCATAATTAATAAGGGTAAAATGGTAAACTCGCTATGTCAATAATTACTTTCTTAATAGGTGTGTCAATTCAAAAGTAGACAAGTAATTAGGAACAGAGGGAGTAGGATCTTAGCTGACATTTTAGGAAAAATTTTAAGATGGTAAAGGCACCATCAACAATAATTGTGTGAGGTTTCATTGAATTTTTGACACTTGAATAAGTGGGTCCATTTGTACACTTACTTTTCACTCACCACCCCCACCACTTCCCTCCCATCTGCCCACCCCTCCTCTATTTATTTATTTATTTTTAATTCTTTAAAAAATGGAAATGTGAAAAAAATAAAATTGGTAACCAAAGAAAAGTTAAAATATAAATTTGATTACCAAACTTTCACAGGAGTCTCTTTCACCATATAAATTGATTACCAAACTATCCCTATATTTTTTATATGACCGAAGAAAAGTTAAAATATAAATTTGATTACCAAACTTTCACAGGAGTCTCTTTCACCATATAAATTGATTACCAAACTATCCCTATATTTTTTATATGACCGAAGAAAAGTTAAAATATAAAGGTAACAAATCAAATATTAGAGCACACAATTGTATACCAAGAAAATAAACGAGGTTGACGCCGTAAAGTGGAAGTTAATTTATTTAATTTGACTATTTTTTTCACTAAATTTCTAAAAATATGTAAAGATAACTGAATATTAACGAAAACATTAGAGTTAAAAATGATCGATTTAGCTGAATTCAAATAACTTTTAGGTATACATACTTAAAAACACTTTTTTAGTGCTTAACCTGAATTTTAAAATTAAAATAAAAGTATGGCAGCTGAAAATAAGTTATTGATGCATTTGATAATAAAAAAATATCGAGTAACAACTTATCTATCAAAATAACTAAAATTTCTTTAAAATTGTTAATATTAAAAATAAATTTATTATCCAACATTGTTATATCAAAGTGCCTCAAATCACAGATGATAGTATTAAACTAAGTGAAAACTCAAATTAGTTTTTATTTACTTAAATAGTATGCAATAATTAATAATCAGAAAAATATTTTAACTTTTCTTCAGTTACAAAAAAAAAGGTTTTTATTATTTTTCACATTTTCATTTTTCGAAGAATTAAAAAAAATGAAAAAGAAGAAAATAAAAATAGAGGAGTGGTGGGCAGATGAGAGGGAACCGGTGGGGGTGGTGAGTGAAAAGTAAAAGTGTCATATGGGTCCATTTATTCAAGTGTCAAAATTTGAATGGAACCTCACACAACTATTGTTGGTTGTGCCTCTACCATCTTAAATTTTTTTGACATTTTAGATTTTCTTTTGGTAATAAAAAAATTGGGAAAATATTTATGTGTTTGACTAGTTCTTGAATAGAAGATATTATTAATGAATAGATCTGCACAATAGTGAAGTCAAAAATTCCGTTAAGGATATTCAAGATTTAATATATACATATGAAAAGCAATTTTTAATTTATATAATTCGTATAATTTTCTATATACATAAAAAAGTATTTTCACGGCTACGGGATCCGTATATTCTTTACATTTTCAGTAATAAATGTTTACTACTCCATTTATATTTTGTCAATTATTAGTCTTGTTTATCATCTATGAATTGCAAGTAATAGTTACTGTACCAAAAGAGGTTTTTAGTAGCAATATAATTTTTCTTTTGGTGGTAATATTTATTGCCGCAAATAAATTTGCCAACTATTGAGTAAATAATAAATATCATTGCATTTAGGATCGCTAAAGCTTTTAACGACATAAATGTCAAGTAAGTGGAACTAACTCTGAACAATATTTCAGGCCGACAATCCAAATTTTTCTTTGTTTTATAAAACAAAAGTAAGACATTTTTGTTAGTTTTTCCACTCGGTGCTCGATACTTATCTGATATACTAAATTTGAATTTGCAACGATAAGTCTTACCTTTTAGGTAAAACGCTCCCTAATAAAGTCCGTCGGAATTCACAAGTGAAAGAACAAAAACTATTGATTCACAAAAAAATACTACTTCTATTGTATGAAGAATATGAATGTAGAACCTTAGAAAAGAAAGATTTACACTTACAGCAGAAAATGAATAATTACATCAAGAAATACAATCTCATTAGTTAAACACTATACTATGATGTTATGTGCTCTTTTTAGCTTTTACTCAAGACGAACTTCACTGAGTATGTTGTTGTACTCAAGACGAACTTCTTTATGATCTCATCCACATTATCCACGAAAGACGTTTTTACTTCAAATTCTTCATTCACACTTCGATTTTTTTTTTAGCTTTTACTGGAGATGAACTTCACTGGATATGTTGTTGTACTCAGGATGAACTTCTTTATGCTCTCATCCACATTGTCCACAAAAGGTGTTTTTACTTCCAAATTCTTCATTCACACTTCATTTTTTTTGTCTAAACAGGAGGCGCGAGTGGCATAGGTTTGGAGACAGCAAGAGTTTTAGCAATGAGGAATGTTCATGTTATTATTGCAGCACGAAATATGGAGGCCGCGAATAAGGCTAAACAATGCATTCTCAACGACAACAAAAATGCTCGTGTCGATGTTGAGAAACTTGACTTGAGCTCAATTAGATCTGTCAAGACATTTGCCGATAATTTCAAAGCACTTGATCTTCCTCTCAACATCTTAATGTAATTCCGCGTTATTGATTGAGTTCTTAGCTTTGAAAAACAGAACATGTTTGCCTAATGAGAATTTGCAAAAAAACAGAAACAATGCAGGTATTATGTTCTGTCCATTTCAACTTTCAGAAGACGGCGTTGAGATGCAATTCGCGACAAATCATCTAGGTATATACTCTGTCAAACTCTGTTACTTTACGAATAGAAGTGTACGTAGAGTTGAACATAGTAAAATAAGAAAGTTAAACATCTCGAAAAGCTAATCATCACAACTTCTTCTCTCCTTCAGAACAATAAGGTCGTTATGCTCATTATTGAACTTGTTTATCAGAGGTTTAATCGATCATCATCAGAAGAAGAATTATGCTAATACATTATGAAAAACTCAAATTTCTATCGAAGAGAAGCAAATGAAAGACTTTCATAAACGTTTTCGTAGTTCTCAAACCTCTAAAAAACTCATCTTTTTTGGATTTTCAGGTCATTTCTACTTGACTAATCTTCTACTAGACAAAATGAAGGAAACAGCAAAATCTAGTGGAATTGAGGGTAGAATTGTGAACTTATCATCAGTAGCTCACATTTGCCCTTACAAAGGAGGAATAAGATTTCAAAAGATCAACCAAAAAAACAGGTATACTACTGTCCTACGTTGCTCAGACTCTACAAAAATGTTGTCGTTCCAGTATCAAATCCACTAAAAAGCACTACTTTTGAACGATCTGACACATATCTGATTGATTTTTGAAGAGTCAGAGCAACACAGATATTATCATGACTTCCCATTTAACTAATTTACCTATCTATTTTGTTTTTGAACTAGTTATCAAAACAAACTAGCATATGCTCAATCCAAATTAGCAAACATATTACATGCCAATGAACTTTCGCGTCGATTGCAGGTAATTAACTAAACTTTTTTTTTTTACTGTAAGCTTAGAGAAACAACGCGCTATATGTCATTACTAGATGTTCATTAGACTGTGTGAACTGTTTCATCTAAAAGTTTAAGTTGTTAGAGATTAGACAGTATAATTATTTTATATCATCAAATACAGGAAGAGGGAGCAAATATAACTGTCAATTCAGTGCATCCAGGACTAATTATGACTCCCCTCATGAGGCATTCTGCTCTTTTGATGAGTATGTATTTTCTATATTATTAAACATTCACAATATTTTATTTTTTTTGGTTTCCCACTTGGTATCCGGAGTCCACATTGGAGCTCCAACTAAATCAGGATCGCGCTCTGCATGACCCATTAGGAGGTGGCGCTCCCAACATGATATATTACTTCATATTTCATGATCTTTTTTTAATCACTTGGATTTTGCTTGACAGGAATTTTTAGGGCTTTCACTTGTATCCTATGGAAGAATGTCCCTCAGGTAAAAATGAATTCACTTCCTCTTTTCGTGAACTGTACAACATTCAGTGGCCGAGCCAGGATTTTTACTAATTGTATTCAAAACATTAAAAAAGAGTAAACGCGTGAAGACATCAAGGATAAATGACCTTATATACAATATAATTTTCCGTCATATCTATCATAGTGTGATTAACAATGATTCGAAATTTTCAGGGGGCAGCTACAACATGTTATGTTGCACTTCATCCAAGTCTAAAAGGGGTGACTGGAAAGTACTACTATGACTGCAATGAGTACAAGCCAAGCAAGCTAGCGCGAGACGAAGCTTTAGCAAAAAACCTTTGGGATTTCAGCAACAACTTGGTTAATGCATCTCTAAAAATTTGAGAAAGAAAATATTACTATTTCATTCACATTTTATGAAAAAGTTGTTGGGGGTTTGTTGAGTTTTAAGCTTTGTTAGTTTTGCTTCCAATATCATGAGGGTTTTGTCTCTTTGATTTTTCTCAGTTTATGTAACATACTTTATTTTTTAGTTCATAAAAAAGAATGTCATCTTTCTATAGTTGGAGATAATTTTAACTTTAAAATACCTCTTTTACCGTTAATGAAATAATTGATAAATGTACGAATAGTCGATGAATATTTTAGCCCATAGAATTCAAAAGTCTTGCATTTTTCTAAAAACGGTGTGTCAAATCAAACGATTTCACATAAAGTAGTCAAAAGAGAGAAGAGAGAAAAAAACATTGTTTGGTGAGGCATTATATTGTATCATTGTTCTCTTTTTGGCAAGTGAGTGAAAAACCAACCTTCTACACGAAGGAATCTAGGATTTGAAGACTTAGGGTACATCAAGTCTCAAATATGAGCTCCAGACTGAAATATGTGTTGGGCATGCGACCCATCAACCCACTAGTAATATATATGGAGATAAAGCATAGCATGTCACCATAAAAACTCAATTCGAGGAGGAAGATCCATCACTAATATTTATTTGTTTAATGCATCTCTAAAGACTTGAGAAAAAAATATACTAAAACAGAAGAAACTGCTTAAAGGCGTTTAGATAATCTTTATAAGTTTAAAGCAGAAATATTGGGTAAACATTTAGAAAATCTTAAAAGAAGAATGATATGCAAAATGAGCATGCCACTTCCTTTTTTGAGATCTTGAGAATATACTACAGTTTTCCTTTAACAAACTTCTGGAGTCTCAGGACCCAACTGGCACTTATCTCCGTTGCGTTTGCAACGCGTGCCAAGTTCAGAGCCCTAGCTTCATCAAGAGGTTGACATTCACGACAAATACATTACACATTAGAACTTGTACTAAAAGAAATAGCCCATACGACTAATCACTTGAGTTTTCCAAAATATATTCATAGCATTGGTAATATTAAGTCAGAAACAATTCAGCAGAGTACGACAACCAGAAACGACAGATAACATTCCTAACAAGTCTGCAGCAACAAGCAAAGAGGCACTTCAGCTGTCAAGTTCCTCCGACTTGTCTCTTCCATGAATCCTCAACAATCAGTTCATCGACTCCCCAATCTTCATAACTAATAAACACAAGAAGATAAAACTAATTTAAGTGAGAAATGACAAGACATAGGATGAGAGAAGGAAGAGAAATGTAGTAACAGATGCTTAAAGACAAAGGAAGTCTTGCCTTCCATCAGGCAAGTAACGGCGAATTGTGAATGGTATCTTCCTCTCTCGGAGCTCTTTCATTGCAATCTTTTAGCATAAATGAATTTTGACAAAAAAGACATCAGTCAATCTAGAAACTTCACCAAATAAACATGTTGCACAGTCTGCATTTTTTAAAAAGAGGCTTACCTCAAGTGGGTCAGTTTCTCCTTCCAACTCAACCATCACAGGTGCATTCATGCTGCTCGAGGACAAAATAACTCACCAGGTCAGAAAACATATATATTGCATCTCTTACAAGTTATCAAACTAAAAAGTAGGGCCTTGGCAAAAGCAGAATTGAGGAAAAAGCAAAATGACCTGATCTGGAGTGCACGAGTGCCCAGGATTCTTGCACGTTCATATTTTGTCATAAACTTTGATGTCTTACGAGGTCGTTCCACAGGCTCTTGCTGCTCTGGTTTTTCCTCACCTTCACCCATCAGGGGATCTGGTACGTCCTCATTGTTGCCATTATCTTCTTCAATCTCTGCTCCTTCCTGTCAGTTAAGCACAATAACGAAAAATACTTCATCAAATACTTATCCAGCATTAACATACTTATAATGAGGATTACAAATAAGAGAAATCATCTTACATCAGGTTCAGGATCCATTGGCTCGTCCACGTATCTGCACAAATGTAACAGATAAGATGCCTAATAGGTACAATATCCAATGACGTTTACCAAAATCAAACATAATTTATCTTCATAAACACCAAATCAAAAAACAACAAACAAACAAACCAAGTCACAAACGGGTTTAACCACAAAAGTAGCTACTAGGAAAGGTCAATACCCTACCCAATGCATAAAGTGATCTAGGGAAAGCTTGAAACCAAAAAAGTAGAAAGCTCCTGGTTTGTACAAGCATGCACTTCAGAAAGCAATATATACATTGAGAAGGTTTGCTGCAATTTTTGAAATACTCAGATGTTTAAATATATTTGAAAACTTCGTATTAGTAATACAAAGTATTTCTTGAGCAAAACAAGGACACTTGTAACATCAGTGCTAAATGACCTTCAAGCACAGCTGATCATCCTCTCCCATTCTTGCTTTTTCTCAGGTAGCTTTTCTTTACACCTATTTAGCTAGTGGGGCATTGGCCATAAATGAAATTCGTAGAAGGGATAAAACAAGAATAAAGAAGAGAAAGAAAGAAAGGGGAAGTTTCTTCATGTGAATTTCTTCCAATATGCAACTAGTTAAATAACTTTATGCTTAAATGAACTACTTAGCTAAGATTTACAATAATCTCTAAATCGATGCAACTGATCTACTAAAAGCAGCAATCCAGCAAAAGTTGAACCGATGGTAAAGCCGTTATCAAGCAACCTCAGTCTACCTAATGCTTAAAGGGTATTTGTCCACCATATACTACAAGGTCATCTTAAGAATACTCTTCCCTATACATAGATCATTGTCGTAAAATAGTGTGAATTGCATCATTTAAAATCTTAAGATGTTGGAGAAGTTTTGAGTGTTTTTTTGGATATGGAATATGCTCCTCACTTGTGGGTCTAACTTTTTTCCTTTTGCACCATGAAGTACAACAACTCTGCCTCAAATCTCAATCCCAAACAAGCCAAGGTCAGCTATATGATCCTCACCGATCATTTTTCCCTGCATTAACTCAATTCATGACATCATCATAGCAATTCCATTAACTTGTGACAATGAGACTCAAACTGAGACTTCTGCCACCCCTGTTACCATATTGAATTGTGTGAACTGCCTCGTTTTAAAAGTTTAATCCTGTAAAACACCTCTCTAAAAGCTGAACTTTCAGAAAGGGGACACCTTTACTTGTTTATCTTAAGTCCTCAACACTTCCCACAGATAAATCAATAATCAGAGACGAAGAATAAGCCCGAAAGGGGTAAAAAGAAGAGAATAGGTCATGTTAAATTCAAAGAACAAAAACACAAATTGGAAAAACCCTAAGCCTCGACCACAAGCTAAACAACCAAACAACAAAATCAGACAAACCCCAAAAACTGTTTTTCCATAAACCCTAACCCTAAACAAGTTCATACTCAATAGGCAAATCAATTAGTGTTACACATAATAAACCAAATAAACATCAAATTTCAACAAGATAAAAACAATAAAGAACGGCGGCACTAACCCTCCGTCCATATCATAATCATCGTCCGCCATTGTTGCGTCGGCGTCAAAGCTCTCTTTTCAATTTGTGTAATACGGAGAAAACGCAGCTTTGAAACCAAATAGAACTGAAAATGTTTTGCCCTTTCTGCGCCTTTAATAGTATTATATATATTATATTGTGGGGTTATTTTTGTTATTTTACACATGTACTAGTACGACTTGTTTTAATTGAGTATTCGAACATATTATATAGCGTGCATTTGTTAAACACTTTGAAAACGCAATTGTGCACTTTTTTCAAGTATCTATCTATTAGGTAGTTAAGTTAACATCATAAAATTTGTCACTTCATTGAATTTATAATAACCTCAATAAATAATAAAACCTTTTTAAATCGAGGTCGAATCTCAGGTTCCTATTGGTTGGGTCTTGGATGTCACTTCATTGAATTTATAATAACCTCAATAAATAATAAAATCTTTTTAAATCTGTTGGTTGGGTCTTGGATCTTGGGTCGGGATCGGGATTGGGTCCAAGGTCTCAAGTCAGGATCAGGGTCAGGTATCGGATTCGGGTCTCTAGTCTTGGGTCGGAGTCGAGTCTTGCGTCCAGAGTTGAGTTTTGGGTTGTGGTTTGGGACAGAGTCATGATCAATGTCCGATCTTAAACAATTCACGTGTCTAGTGGGTGAAAAATACCATCGACTATAATAAAGCGTAATTTATAGTGCAAGAGGATAACAAGAACCCTACACAAAATATTACATTATATAATTTAAAGAGTGTTAAATAGGCGGGGTAGACTTAAATAAAGTATGTCAAAAACTGAATGAGCCAACAAAAAGAGACATGAAAGCAATAAAGAGAATACTTCAATATCTCAACGGAACAATGCACTATGGAATCAAATTTCTTATCCAAAGTCCTCTAAAGCTATATGAATTTTGTGAAGCCGATTGGGCATGTTGTCCGGACACTAGAAGAACTACTGGTTATTGTATATACGGAAAATGGTCAAAAATATCTTTAAACTATCCGAAATAGCTCATATTT
Organism: Solanum tuberosum; assembly: GCF_000226075.1. Taxonomy (NCBI): domain Eukaryota; kingdom Viridiplantae; phylum Streptophyta; class Magnoliopsida; order Solanales; family Solanaceae; genus Solanum; species Solanum tuberosum. The sequence continues at coordinate 912,786 of NW_006238947.1, forward strand.
ATCCTTAAACTATATTTCGGCTCAAAACTATCATTCTCGTCAAATTATTGGGTCAAAAGTACCTTTCTTATTAACGGAAGTTGTTAAATGCCATGTGGATGTCACATTGCATGTCAATAGGGTTCCACTGCCACATAGACTAAATCTCTAAATCCTAATTACTCTTCCCCCCTCATTTCATTATTTTCCAAAAACAATTTCACCCCTTCTCCCTCATTTCGCGGCTAGGGTTTCACAGTTTTCTTCGTGGCTGGGTTTCGAAGTGGATATTCGTGGTTGTAGGTTAGTAAATATTTTTTCTTATTTTATTATGTTTACGATTTCAAAGCATGATAGTTAGGATTTCACAACTTTCCCCTCATTTCGCGGCTAGGGTTTCATAGCTTTCTTCGAGGCTGGGGTTTCAAAGTGGATATTCGTGGTTGTAAACATAATAAAATAACAAAAAAGATTTACTAATCTACAACCACGAATTTCCACTTTGAAACCCAGCGACGAAGAAAACTGTGAAACCCCTAGCCGCGAAATGAGGGAGAAGGGGTGAAATCGTTTCTGGAAAATAATGAAATGAAGGGAAAAAAGAGTAATTAAGATTTAGGGATTTAGTCTCTGTGGCAGTGGAACCCTATTGGCGTGCAATGTGGCATTCATGTGGCATCCACATGGCATTTAACAACTTCCGTTAATAAGAAGGGCACTTTTGACCCAATAGTTGACGGAAAGGGTAGTTTTGAGCCGAAATATAGTTTAAGAGTAAATATGAGATATTTTGGATAGATTAAGGGTATTTTTGACCCTTTTCCTTTTAGTCTATGTGGCAGTGGAATCCTATTGGCGTGCAATGTGACATCCACATGGCATTTAACAACTTTCGTTAATAAGAATGGCACTTTTGACCCAATAGTTTGACGGGAAGGATAGTTTTGATCCGAAATATAGTTTAATAAATATGAGCTATTTCGGATAGTTTAAGGATATTTTTGATCCTTTTTCGTTGTATATATCTAGGAGCTAATTGTATTTCTTGATCATCAAAAATGCAACCAACAGTTTCAAGATAAGGCTGAAGCAGAATATAGGTCAATGACAAGTACATCGACAAGACTAATATGAATTACCTTCTAATACGAGATGTTGGAATTGAATTATTACATGAACCACCACAACTCTTTTGTGACAAAAAAAATGCACTTTACATAATCATAAATTTAGTATTTCATGCCCGCACAAAGCATATAGGGATCGACTGTCACTTTGTTCGTGGGAAGGTTGAAATTGGAGCATTGACAACTCTATATATTCCCCCATCTTATAAAATTATAGACATCTTCACCAAATCTTTGTCAAAACTCCCATTTCGATATTTTAGGAACAATCGAGGCTTACATTCAATCATTTCCGCCAACTTGAAAAAGGGTGAAAAGAATGATATTCGACCTACTTATGCACTGATAATGTTAAAGATCATAGTTGCCAGTTGAAATCAAGTTAATGGTCATATATTATGATTTATGCCTTTTACAAATATATGTTTTCATAAATGTTTACAATTCTATAGCCAAACACTAGTTTTTTGTTAAGCTTAAAAAAGTCATTATGTGATTCAAATAGTAATAGTACTTTTGGTGGCACCTGACAAGATATTGCTAGTGCTCCAAATATCTCCCTTGCTACGATTAATGCATAATATATATACAATCATTATCAAACTAAGTCATTATATGATGATCCATATTGATAATAGTCGCAAGAATATGTATGTTATTCTAATGTTTTTCATATATAAACATTATAAACTCAAAGACTTGATTTAATAATATTGATGATATTTTTTTTAAAATAGTGTACCAATAGCTCAACATATACGTGCAATGCACATGAGGAGAAACTAATTAAATAAAAACACAATGAGATTGTAATGTTCAATACTAGGACATGAGCATCAATAAAATTTATAAGATATCGTTCTACGTCACCAGAACTAACTTTTTTAAAATCATAATCTTCAGAAATTATGATCCTTTTTCACATCTTGAATGATAGGATGTTCAGTAATGCTCATAGCTTCTTCCAAAGTTAAGTTAGACATGTACTCTTGAAGGCTTTGTGTGCTGCTTGTAGAGATTTCTTCATTTTTCTGCACAAAATGAAATAATTGCATAATCAACAAATTAATCTTTTACCTAAGAAAATAGATTCTTCTACGTGAAAATTTTAATTTAATTCTTTTATGTGTAAAAAAATACATAAACTTATATATGACTTTGTGTATGCGACCGTGTGCATTTTTCGGATTGGCGCATTGTATTGTAGGCTAAGAAAAATTGTGATATAGTGATAAGTAAGTACTTAACTTAACAAGATATTTATATAAAATAAACTAATTTAATCATAAAAATTAAATGCTAAAGGGAAAATACATATCATTCAATCATGATTAGATAACATATTAATAAATTTATGTATATTATGCTGCCAAATATACATAATATACATAAAGATCTTGTTTTTCAATGATCTTATGCTGCCAGTGTAAGGACAAACAGTACATGAGAAAGAATCATGTCAACCTACACTAGCAAGAAGAGTACATAATCTTAATGTATATCCCTAAATATGATAGATTAAACTTATATAAGGTACTAATGCCTATTGATGGCTAAGGTCAGTGGTGGAGTCAAAAATTTTAATAAGGGGGTTCAAAATCTGAGAAGTAAACACACGAACTAGTGGAAGGAGGTTCGACATATATTATACATACCTAAAAAATAATTTTAACCATGTATAAATAATAATATTTTTCACCGAGGGGTTCGGCTGCCTCCACCCCTGGATAAGGTGCTTGAGCAAGGCTTGGGGCGGACTGTCCAAATCTATTAGTTTTTTTTTTGTAAAGCTCTTTGATTAATTACCAAAAAAAGTACTTACCCGAAAGAGATATTGATATTAAATCAAATAATTTAATCATAACAATTTAAAGTGAAAACACATATCACTCAATCATGATTAGACAACTAATTGATAAATATAAAAACAAAAGATCTCACAAAGAGCAAGTGATGTATAATATACTTTAATTGATAATTTCGAAAATAAACATCGAATACAATAGAACAAAATAGGGGTGTGCATTCGGTTTTTCGGTTTGGTTTTGCACTATTCTGTTTGGATTTTTGGTTTTAGTTTTGTAAAAGTGTAACCCAATCCGATCCAAAATAAATTTGGTTTGATTTGGTTTGGTTTTCCTCTATTCGATTCGGCTTTTTTTGATTTGGTTATTCGGTTATGTCAATAATTAATAACATATATAACCAAAGTAATAATATTTAATCCCTTAAATATTCTTTCTAATATAAATCATAAATAAAACTTAAAACACAATACTTATAAGTATACCTATTATAGATGTAATTCAAACATAAAATATAATGTAATCATCATGAAGGCAATAACCAAAAAGGAACAAAAGTGGTTAAACTCCAACTTAATTCTAAACCTAAACATTATATATATATATAATTCGGTTTTTTCGGTTTTTATTTTTTTAAAATCCGAAACCAAACCAAAAAACCAAACAAAGTAATTTATTAATCCAAAACCAATCTGAAAAACCAAAAAACCAATCCAAATAAAAATTCGATTTGATTTGGTTTGGTTTGATTATTCGGTTTAATCCGAATAGTGCACACTCCTAGGACAAAAGCATAGACAAAAAATAATAAATATAAAGAAAATCAAATTAAAATTTTTAAAAAAAAACATACCTTGTTCAAGGATGATCTTTCACTCAATTCTTTGTAAAATGCATTTGTTTTTTGTACCAAGTCAAGCTCCTTCTGAGTTTCTTCAATTTCTAAATTCAATTTTTCTATAACAGCAAGGCTCCCGTACACAGGATTTTCATACCTAATCTTAGCCTCTAAAATTAGGGTTTCAGCCATTTTTGCCTTTTTCTCATTAGCAGTAACAGAATTAAGCATATTTATGAGAGTGTCTATGCTGTAAAGTCGAATAACTTTATCAAATTCATCAACTTTGTTGGAAGGAAAAAATGGAGCTAATGGACAATTCTCATCACATATGTTGTTTTGGTACTTACATGGTGCACATTTACCCCTTGCATCTACATCATTCATCTTTGTCACAAAAATTGAGAAGTACTCCTAAATAATTACTGAGAGAAGTTTTTTTCTTATAATTGTCTCTCTTAAAAAAAAATTGAGTTGACTAATTGGATTGTATAAGAAATAATCTGATTTGACATTTAATAAAATATTTAATAGACTTGACTGTTTTTCTTTAAAAGTAAGTGATATGTTTTAGTTTTTTGGAAAGAAATCCTTCATGCTAGTAATATATTCATATTTGGTTGACTAGATATCGCGCCTCGAGCCTACACCTTGGACATGGCTGGCACTCGAGAACCGTTTAAAATTCCCAAGCGAATTATTGGTTTGACTGACTACTTAGTGAAATACTTATTCGTAATGGGCTTAAAATAGAATTTTTAACATTTAAACTCAAAGTAAATACTCAACTCAAACTATTTATAAAATACTCAATAACATAAGTATAATAGTTTGCAAAAACATCTCAAGGAAAAGTAAATTATGAAAGACTCTTCAACTCTATCTATCTATGAAGACTCTAATGTTTAAGATAGGTGTCGCGACAAGACCCATGACGCCTAAAAAAAACTAAACTGAAAGTAATGTGAAGTCCTCTAGAATACAAGAAGGCTCACCAAAAGCTAGCTGGAGTGTAGAGTGATCTCAACAAAGCGCATGTTGATAATTATGAACACATGTTTCTGCATCATAAAAAAATGTAGGTCGAATGACATCAGTACATTTGAATGTACGAATATGTAGTATAGTTGAAGTGAAATAACTGAATGAAAGAGTTGCATTAGATAAAAGCTATACTCAAGTTGAATGTAAAGAATTAAAGGAATTAAATCATTTAAAGGTTTACAAAATACTTACTCATTTCTGAACTCAACATAATAAGTGATATATAAAAATACACATTAAGTCTATTGGGAGATTCTCTAACTAACAACCATCACTATGAGCTACGTGATGATACAATGTGTTGTCCACATTGCCAGAACTATCCTACATTGTGCCGGAATATAGAACCTCTCAACTAAGTGGATCCACTAAACTCTACCCAAAGGCACTAAGGATTCATGATCTTGTACCCATGTTGGCAAGACATGATTTATGGGGGATATGAGTTTTCTGAACTCTCCCCTATATCAGTACTCAATACTACTCACAATAATATATACTCTTGCTCAAATGTATAAAACATATTCTTTCACTGGTTTGAGATCATTTCTCAAACTATACTCTTAAAATAGGTAACTGCTCCGAAATATCTCTTAAAATCATTGCTCATCTAGAAAACAAGGTTTCTTAAAGTTCAATGTAAAAATACATTATGGATTAGGATAATTACTCAAAAGAGGCTTTTTAAGAGGTAACTGCTCTGTACTCAATCTTTCTGAAAACTCTTTTAACTTTTCAAAAAAATATTCTTTTTCTTCATGTAAAAATGAAACATTTGGGAAATACTTAGTTCCCTTTACTCTTTCTCAAACTCTTTTTTTCTTCCTCAAAAACTCAGTTTACAACACGAACGTTGGCTTTAAAAGATTTACAAGATTTATAACTCAAAATAGGGCTCATGTTGAAATATAAGCATGAACGAATCAACTCAAGGATCTCAATAACAATATGGAAATTTAATAATTAGGAATAGAATTTCAAAAACAATCAGGAACTCAAGAACTCAAATCAACTCATCTCAAGAATACTCAAATCTAAGTATAAAATCCTAGATTACTCTTTTACTGATTTGAAAGTAGATGTAGGGCATGAGGACGAACTAGTACAACACTATGATAGCCTTACATACCTGGAAGAACAAATTTCTTTGGCGAAATCGATGAAACTCGAAGAAAGCTTGAACCCTAGATTTTTTGCTCTTGGAACCTTGTTCTAATGTCTTGAAGTGTTAATGAACGTAAAATAATTGATTATCACTTTCTAAGCCCTTACTTAGGTGTAAAACATTGTGGTTTAGGCTTAAAATATGGGTTAAACGATGTAGTTTAAGTACCAAACGCGTAGGGGAAAGACAAAAATGATTCAGCTTTTAAAACTGTCAAGGTGCCTTAAAATGGAGGTTTCACGGACCGTTTACAGCTTCACGATCCGTGAAACACTTTAAGGGTTGTATAGCTGGTCGTGGAGCTACACCTGCTCGATAGGGCTTCACTGAAACGAGCATAACTTTTTACTCTGAACGTGAAATGAGGCAAACTTGGTGGTGTTGAAAAGAAGACTCAAAGTCCTTTAATCTGATAGGTCATGGGTCACCCGATTCATTATTTTTTTAGAGATATGATTGTTTAAAATTAACCTAAAACTTAAAAACTGATGGGTGACTTGTACGGACCCCTAAACGGACCGTGCAAGCCACCACGGTCCGTCTAGAGTCCCGTCCAGGTGACCCCAACCCTGGCAGCCCTAGACGGTTGGCCACCTTTCCTAAAAGGGTCGTGGACCCCTAAACGGTCCGTATAGAGAGCCTTGAAGGGTCAATGGTTCATTTTGGGTTCGTGGACTTGCATGTTAGCCCCCACTTGTGAAAATGTTATTCATGAACTTGATGTCACGATTAATGATCTCGGTTACTGCAATAAAATTGACGTTAATAACCTATTGGATTTTCCAGGTGAAAATGATACATAGATTCAGAGGTCTAAAACTTAGAAGAAATTATGAATACCATAAAAAACAATGTTGATTATGAAATTGTGGATGATATAATACCTTTGAAACCAGCTATACGTAAGAAAACATTTATTATATCTAGAACTTTTCACAATTTTGTAGTGCGGTTCGAAAAAACAACATCGGGACTTTTGGATGCTATAAGAAAAGTTAGAGATGAATTTCAACTAGATTTAAAATTTCACAAAAAATTAAAACACAAAAGAATCACATTTTACTAAATTGTTTTAGATATTTGTACTTTAAAGAATTATTAATTTAAAATATTAATGGGACTATATATTTATATAAGGGTCTTCTGAAAATATATTATCTTATTATCTTATCGAACTAAGTAATTGTTTCCATTGGCCCAAGTCGGGATCGGAGGAAAAATTATCTTAGAGATATTATTAATTTATCAAGTATTAATTTAGTGAGATTTTACTGTATCGATCTATCTATCTATACTAGCTTAAAAGCATGAACTCCCTAACTTGAATATTAAATTATTATAATACCTCCAACTTAAAAACAACCAATTTAGTATATCTTTTATATTATATTATATTTATTTAAATATTTATATCATAGAATCTATTAAAGTATACACCATTTCACATTAAAGGGTTGAGACTTTTTCAAAAGCTTGTGACTTTTCAAAAAGTTGTGACTTTATCTCCGATGAGTTGTGAACTTTCAAAGATTTGTGACTATTCAGAATGGTTGCGACTATTATAAAAGGTTGTGACTTTTCTTGAGAGTTGTCACTTTTTCGATGAGTTGTGACTTTCTAAAGAGTTGTGACTTTTCAGAAGAGTTGTGTCTTTTCTAATAAGGCACAATAAGCACATGCCTGTACTATCTTTCTTGACTATAAATAGGGGAGTTCCTCACATTTTTAAACTACGAATTTTTAAGTTTTCTATTCTTTTCTTCTTCTTAAAACACCCAATTTAGTACATATTTTATACTTATTTATATTATAATATAAAATATATTAAAAGATCACATTTAAGGATTGTGACTTTTCTAAAGGGTTATGACTTTTCCAAAGAGTTCTGATTTTTTCGAAGGATTTTTACTTTTCCAAAGAGTTGTGACTTTTTCGAAGGATTATGACTTTTCCCCTGTGTGAAGAGGTGTTAGGCCTTATGTCCCCCTCTCTTGTAATTATTATATTATTAACAAGCAAGACATGTTTTGAAAAAAAAAGACTTTACCAAAGACTTTTAACTTTTTTGAAGGGTTGTGACTTTTCTGATAAGACACAATAAGAACTTGTTCATACTACCCTTTGTTGGCTATAAATAGAAGTGTTTTCTTACATTTTTAAACCACAAATTTTCAAAGTTTTCAATTCTTCTTCTTAACACCCAATTTAGCACATATTCTATATTTCATACTATAGATAAGTATTACTAATATCAAAAGGCTTAGCCCAAATCCTACAAAATATTTAATTTTATATTATAAAATATATTAAAAGAAAACACATTTTCAAATTGAAGGATTGTGATTTTTTCGATGGGTTGTGATGGGTAGAAGTACCTTATCAAATTGTGGTGAAATTTATTCTCTCTTTGTTGTCTCTTCCTTAATTCTGATTCCGTCAAGAATGCTTAAAAAGTTTTCATAACCAAAACCACAAAATTAATTCAATAAAAATTCATAAAAGATAAATTTTGTATAGATCATTGAATGAAAGGGAGAAGGCACAAGTACTCCCCTAGACTATGAACGAAATCTCAGAGACATACATTAACTAAATTAAGGTCCTATTACCCCCTGAACTCATTTTATATATAATATTGTACACCTTTTGGCTTATGTGGCACACCCCGTGACTCCACGCAGTTGAGGCGCGTGGGAGATATTTGGATGCCACGTAAGCCAAAAAAGGTGTACAAAATTACAAAAAAATGAGTTCGAGGAGGTAATAGGACCTTAGTTTAGTTAAGGTGTGTCTCTAAGATTTGGGTCATAGTCTAAGGAGGTACTTCTACCTTTTCCCTTGAATAAAATACTAACGTAAGTTGCAGACAAAGTGATGACATAAGGAAAAAGCCCACAAAAAGAAGTAGGTACGAACCAAAATATTATCATGGTTGTGATCAGTTGTTTAAGAATTGAGCAATTGAAATAATTTTTCTTTTGACATGTTGAATGGAGGAAAAAACTACAAGGAAATGATAGTTTTGTTTCATTATTATTTTTTAATGAAGATCCAAGGTAGACTTCCAAGAAATTGACGAAGTACCGCAGAAATTAGAGATGAAACTTGTCACGAAGAAGAAAATACAATAACGGATATGATTTGTCTAGATTTTATAGATAGTTCCTAAAGAGATGCAACCGAAGTGATACAACAATCAGAAGGAACACGCGAGTTGAAGAAACGAATTTAAAGGTAAATATAAAATAAGGGTAAAGAACCTAAATATAAAAAAAATATATAAAAGTAAATTTCTGAATTTTAAGAATGCCACGTAGGCAAGTAAGATATTCTACTTTGTGCGTGAAGGATAAATATCATATTGAATGTCTCATCATAGAAAAAAAGGTCGAAAAAAAGTGAGTAAAAAAATGAATGGATCGGACCTATTCTAAAGGAAGAACAAATCTGTTTGTTTTTATTTTATTTACAATAAGCTACAATATTTAATTTCAAGATAAATTACACTATTTCAAATTTAAGAAGAAAGTTCAATTGAATAAAATTGTACTACCTAGGTTAATTTTATTTTTATTTTTACTTTTTGTATACTTATAATAATTTATCAAATTTTCTATATATAAATGAAGAAATATACCTTTTAACATAGTGTTTTTAATTCCCTAATTAGAATTTCTGGCTTCGTTTCAAAACATAAATCGTTACACCTGATATCAAAAAATTGCTAATGTTCTACAAGATCTTCATCAAAATTTTACTCATCGATATCGAACCTATAATACCCAAAAATTCCAATGAACAAACATCATCATCCAAAGAAAACAGGAAATTAGAAACTAGAGATCGACTACATAATAAAGTTAATTTCTCATATAATCGCTAAACTAATACTTATTATCTCATGAGAACGTCCACTTTCTTTAGTGAAAAAATTGAAATAAAAAAGAAAGATAACTTTCTGAGATAATAATTGGTAATATTACACAAAAACTAAAAAGTCAAAATTGATTATGTTGATCATCAACTTCCCATAAAGCAAAAGCTTTAACAACATAAGCAGATACAGCCACAATAGTAGCAGCAAAAATAGGAGGAACAATTAAATCCATTTGAGATCTTTTAAAAACTTGAGAAGGGAAACAAAAAACCTCTAATGGAAGATCCAATGGTATTCTTACATATCCATTTTCGTTACGATTATGATGATGATGACAAGCTTGAGAGAAGGAAGAAGAAGGTGTTATCGCAGAAACAAAGGCAAATTCTGGAGAAAATGATGCCACAGCTACGATTATCGTCAAAATAGTTGTCCATGTTGCTGCATAGTATAGTAATGGTAGCCTTAATGACACTCTTTCAAGAATTGAGTTCAAGAAAGTGAAGTTCATGTTTTTTTTTCCTTCAAGAAAAATGAAGTTTTTTTTTTTTTTGGTAAGAGATGAATGAATATAATGAGGTTTTAGTATATGTTTATTAATTGGTCAAATCAAATATTGGTATAATAATAATAATAATAATAATAATAATAATTTAATAAGAAAAAGGATATTTTGTTGGTTGGTGGTGTTATGGGAAAGATGGACCTAACCCTTAACTACTTTGGAAATGATATAATGCACAACATGGTTTCAACTTTCAAGTCGTTTAGTTGTTGTTAGATAACTTCCTTTTTTGTGTGTTGGGTGGGGGGGGGGGGGGGGGGGGGGGGGGGGGGGGGGGGAGGGGGGGATGAGATTCGATACTTCACGACAAGGGAAGGAGAGAGGGTTCCGAACCAACTGAGCAACTCTCGATCAAATATCAAATTGTTAGAGTTTAACTTATTATACCTATATAGTGATTGTGTAAAAGAATTTTTATATTATTAAGAAGTTATTTATAAAAAGTGGTACTAACGATCAATTCTTATTGATTCTACTTTAATGAATTCATTTTCTCGAAGGATAAAAAAAATTGAGTATGAATCTTCTAGGGTAATGATTTGGAAGATCCAATATCAAAAGTTGTAGGGTTGAAAAATGAGAGACATGAGGTATCAGATTCAAATTCAAATGGAGATAAAAACACTAGATTGTTTTAAAAAAATCTGTCCCAAATATTCGTAAACAAAGTTATCTAATATCTATATGGTAGGAATTAGTCAAATAGTGCAAGATTGATATAAGGGGGAAAAAAAAATTTAGTATTTAAATTAAATATATGGTTAATGGTAATAATGGATGGATATTTAATTGGTTGACTAACTCTATATGTATAGACTATATATAACAAGATGAAGTTAATCTTTTGATAGTTTGGTGAGATAATAAAGGAGATGGTAGCAACTATAAAGAACTGTTATTTTTGGTGGACAACGTGGACATGGCATTATATTATTTTATTTTATTTGGTATGGGTTTGGTGAGAAAAATATGATAATTATTTCATAATTTTAATATAAATATGATTTTAAAAAATTAAGTGCTCAACATGACACTTATATTGCACTTTGACCATCAATATAGGTGTTTTTTTTTTCCTTCATTACATAGCACAGAAACAATGAGAATATAATGAAATTAAAGATAAAGAAAATAATGATAATGAAATAATGACAGTGACAATAATAATTACTATGATGATAATGATAATCATCATTATGATACAATGCCACTTCCATTAACTCAATGTGATTACAGGTTGGATGGAAATTGATGTTTACTTTTTTGGGCATAATTAGCTTGATATACACAAATAGATACGTAAATTTGTATAAAATTAAACAAGTAATACATTCTACATGACATAATATACATAGGATGCAAATTGTCACATAAAGTGTCACGTTAAAATATGTGAGTCTACTTGATTAACTTTATACAACTTTAAATGTCTATAAGGCACATTTAGGTATTATGAAGATGACCCTTAACTTGGCTTCAGCAGACAACTATGCCATCCAACTTTGAGTGTGTACAAGTACAAAATTGAACAAGTAGACAGGTGTCCTACGTGGCATAATACACGTAGTACGCCATGTAGGACACAAAATTGCCATGTAAGTGTCATGTGTCTATTTGTTCAATTTTATACAAGTTTAAGTGCCTACTTGTGCACACTCAAAGTTAAAGATCATAGTTGTTAGCTGACGTCAAGTTAAAGGTCATGTTTATATATTATGCCTTTTTTTCTCCCTTTATATAATTGAGAAATTTGCAACTCATAATTCAAAACTCAATAGATAAAAGATACCACTCCTATATATTTCTTCATTTAGATATCAAGTTTTTATCTAAACTCCGTGCCGAGTCAAAACCCAGATAAACAAATTGCACCAGAAGGAGTATAATTCAACTGAAACAAGGAAAGAATATAAAAGAGAAAAGATAGTGTGAAACGGATTTCTTAAGAACTCAATTGAACAGAAAACACTGCACAGGGCAGGTCCAAATCTAAATACAAGATGTATTATAAACACAGCAGAACTAGACGATAGCATAGCCGATACAAGACAATGTCTCGTTGGCATCGCCTTAGGCAGCTCGATACGAGAATGCTCTTTCTACTTTAAGAGTTAAGAAAAGAAAACCAAGAGCGGAGAAGCAAAGGGCAACGAACATAATCACTAGCATTGTCTGCAACGAGATGTAGGGGGCGAGGAAAAAGACTATGGCAATTGCAAAGCTCTGCCAAAGCTTAAGTTGGGCAAATGCTCCTTCCTGTTAAGCACCAAATGATTAGATGTTCAGTGTAAAGAAAACGATCATCCAACGAAAGACTGGCATAATATTTGAAGTAACAGAACGGAATAAGACGCCTCTAGATAGAATTCAGCACATTATTAACATGAATCTTGAACAACAGTGATGTTTATACCATTTTGTTTGGGTAAACCTTAAATGAGAATTTATGGTGAACACATTATGTTTCTCTATTTGAGGAGATTTCCATTAAACTACATTCAAGCATATATCATTGCTAAACGCCAAATGTAAGATCATGTTTTTTTTACCTCCATTTAACATATTGAACCGTATGATCATCTCATCTAAAAACTTAAGTTGTTAGAGAGAGCACACTTAGATTTACTTAATTATTTATTCAACTCATAGTGTGCTCTCTCTAAATGTGTATTTACTTAATTATGTCTTCACCCGGTTCTTTTTTCATGGCCAAGTACATGGAAATGCTTTTTATAACTAGTGGCAGCGAGACTCGAACCCAATACCTTTCTCTACTTTGATATCGTGTTGAATTGTATAAATATGTCCTATAAAAGCTTAAGCTAGTAGTGAGAGCACAGCATTATTTACTTAATTATATCTACAGAAAAAACTCGATGCACTTAAAGCTCCCGCTATGCATGGGGTCTAGGGAAGGGCCGAACCACAAGGGTTTATTGTATGCAGTCTTACCCTACTATTTCCACGGCTTGAACAGGTGACCTCCTAGCCACATGGCAACAACTTGACCAGTACTTTATCATATCTACAATAAAGTAAACAATATGCTTCAGCAGTAGAGCCTTCAGACACGTCTGCATTTAACAAGGGGTCGAGGTCGGGGTCACGATCTTTCTAACCTACTTCACTTGACCTAGTCAGAACATGCCTTGCCACACTGTCTAAGCCATTTTTGTACTAGTTTCTACATAATTAAAATGAAAGAAAAATAGAAGGGATCATCACGTCTTTTCCTGGTCTGCCAAAATCAAGACCTATATCAGTTAACAAGATTTTGAATCCCCATAAAGACAATGTCCAGGCCACCTTCCTTCCCTATAGTTTTTATGTCGACTAGCATTTCAGGTGATTGAAGCTTAAACACCACCGGCAACCTTTTGCCACTCAATGTTATGCATGAATTCTTCGGTGATGACTATGAGATTTGAATTTCTTTGATGGAAGAACTCACCCTGGCCCCTGGGCAGTCTAGTCTATGTAACTTAGCACAGCGACTTATAACAGCTATCTTTATTTGTCGTCCGCATTATTCTCATGACCACTTTTAATTTCATATGGATCCTTATAGCTTTGAATCAGCGGAAAACTTAAAAACGCGGTTAGAGGGAATCATACAATTTTGTACTATGATGGTAAAGGCTTTTCAACTTTTATCAACCACCCTAAGTATTATTTTGTACTATTTTCAGAGAAGACAAATGTAGGGAAAAGTTGGCAAATTAGTACCAGATCATCCTTGAAGAGTATCCCGAGCAATGCACTTAGCTGGGTATTCAAGACTCCATCACCTATGCCCCACAAGGCTGCAACGAGAAGTGGATATAGTATGCCGAGAGCTCCAGCAGTCACACTACAATAGAGGAAGTACAATAAGATTTCAAGTACCAGTGTCAACTTCTTCCAAAAAGTAACAAGGGAACATTACACGAAGCAAACCTGTGAGCCAGTAGAATCCATACCAATACAGCACCCTGAACTAAAGCTCCACCCGAGACAATTATTGAGATAGATGAGAGACCAAAGGTGAAATGACCAGCCACTAGAGAACACTGAGACAATGACCACCCAATGATACAATAGAATAACTATCACAGCATTATATCAGATAAGTTCAAATTCTGCCTGGGTACTACTATCAAATCTAACAAACCCACAGTTCTATAGAGAATGTGCATGCAGAGTTACAAATTTTGAAGTAAATTTGAAAAAGCTTACTGTAATAAGTAATGTCTAAGATTTGCATAAACCTATTTGAAAGCATTACAAAATATAGCTATGATAGAATATCTAAAAACTGTATAGTTTTATGACAAACTAGATAAAATTAGTGAGCAACCAAAACCAATGCAGCAAACATTGCAGAGGTAGTATGTCAATCCATTGGATTAGGGTCATTTTTTGTCTTAAGTTCTAAATTTCTTCTTTTTTTTTGATAGGTAAATAATTTTATCAGTCGTGGGAAAATCTCCATACTCGGGCAGTATACCTAAATATGAATAATTTTTATTCCAGACACAGTAAAATTCAGGCAGGTATCAAGATTATGTATGAGTTCAGAACTTCCTGTAATTGTGTTAATGGAAAAGTATATATCTGGAGCTGCCACAATCTAGAGTACCTACACTTTCTCTCGATTAGCAAAGGTCGATTTAATAGAAAACATGTATTGTGCCTTTATATTAGTCATGTTATTATTTTCTGTATATACAGTTTAAACTAATGTGATTTCTTCATAAGTTTAAGAGAGAACATGTTTACAGTTATGTAGGATGTTTTCACAAGGGAAGGAACAGAAATGGCTATGTTGTGCGATCATAGTCATATTAAAGTTACTTACTAATCGTCCAAATAAGTTGTCATTGAACTGTTATAATAATATTTGAAGATTTTTCAATGTTTACGAACATGAGCAAACGCTCTTTGACTCTTCTTTTTATATTCACTGGGCTCACGTGAATAATTGATTTACACAGTTCCTTCAGTCACGCTGAGAAAACTAATACTATATAGGGAATAATTGTAACAAGATATTAGTTGCACTTAAGTAAAAGCTCTCTGTCATCCACATCAGTTTTTACTCTCAATACAAAGTAACTCAAGAACAGTATTCTAGTTAAAATTCTATCAAACATAATAGATAATAAATTGCACTTTGATTACAACATAATTTGCCACCAATTAGCACTATACAGTAGTTATATATTTCCCAGACACAAGATCTTTGTATCTTAATGACTTAAATGCACCTAAAATACAGCTAGAGTAGATTGTTTGCAATGACTATTTAATGGATGATCTGTTACTTGGGTTAGTTTTCAATCCAACGCCACTACGCTTCTATCCCTCAAGATTATCAATTACTCTCTCAGACCGTAGTACATTCATTACTATAACTACCTTAGTATAAATAAAAATGCAACAAAAAATTATAATTAAAGGCGTACAAAAGACTAGAAACACAACAAAAGAGAATGTGAAAAGGACAAATTTACTGCTCTAGTTTCCTCATAGAAGACTGAAGAACATACCACAACGGTGGCAAACATGTCAATAGCATGCCATCCAGTACCATAAAGAGTAAAAGCAGTTTGCTCAAAGAAACACAGTCAAACTCCAAAACGAGTCAACCTATGACTCGTTATGGGCTGCCTTTAGGGGCAAAAAGAAAGGGCAGAAGCATTTGGCAGGGGGTTGTTGATAGGTGCAAGAATAAGCTCACTCCATGGAAAAAGCAATACCTATCTTTTGGGAGCTGGTCGATTCTTACTAACAGTACCTTGGATGGGATTCCTACATACAATATCTCTTAATTCAGTATGACTACAACAGTTGAAAGGAAATTAGACTCTATAAGGAGAAACTTCCAATGGGTTGGGAACTCAAACTGAAAAAGGACTCATCTGATCAAGAGGCAAACAGTTACTAAAGAAAAAAAGGATGGTGGACTGCGGGTAAGGAATCTGAAAATGCATAATAAAATACTTTTTTAATGGCTCTAGAGATATAGTAAGGAAAGTGATGAGATTTGGCAGCAAGTTTTGGATGCTATATATGGTGCAAAGTTACAAAATCCTTCACAATTGAAAAGCTGTGGGGAAATCTGGAAGATGATTAGTGATTGATGGGATGAATTTCTACCGGTCACTAGATTAGAGGTGGGAAATGGTAGGAGGATTAGATTTTGGATGGACACTTGGTGTGGAAATGAGAGCTTCAAAAGCAGGTTTCCGGTCTTGTTCAACAGTGCTTTGAATAAAGAGGGTTATCTTGTAGAATTTAATTCAGCAACTGAATGGAGTGTTACTTTTAGAAGAAATCTAAATGATTGGGAAATAGACAGTTTTTGCCAACTACTACCTACAACAATTGAATTCATGTTCAATAGAACAAGACAGAGCAGACAGGTTAGTTTGGGTTAACAGTAAGGATAAGGTATTCTCGGTTAATAACTGCTACAAAATGTTGTTGCAACAGTTTAGTCCCTCACTGGCCTGGAAGATGATTTGGGAAACCAAATCACCTGTGAAAGCAGCTTCTTTTGGTTGGCTAGCAGCTAGGGATGTTTGTCAAATACAGATCAAATTAAGGAGAGATTTTTCCTTGTGTAGCAAATGCTATTTCTGCAATTCATAGGAAACCACTGAACATCTTCCCTTGCATTGCAGATTTTCAAGACAATGCAGGGAAATTTTCTTTAGCATAATGGGCGTATCTTTGGTGTTACCAGAGAAAATTAGTAGCTTGTTGGTACTCTTTAAATAAAATCCTTACTTAACAAAAAAATGAAGCGGTTGAATTAGTCTATTACTGATTTTGCATACTTACAATCGCATCAAAAACCCCATATACGGCCATTGCACCACCAACACCACTCTCTCCCATCGTAGGCTGAACGATATACTTTGTGAATTCAGCCCTGAAACACATTGTAAATCAAAATACAGCAGAAGAAGCTCCAAACTCTACTATAATGAACTATTAGAAGCATCATTTACCATACAAATGCTTGTTGTAAACCTGAATATGCAATAAGAGGGATGATCAAAAGCATTCTTATGTCTTGTAAAAGGGTAATGATAGACTTGAGCAAAGTTGCCACAGAAGAAACGGAACTAGCGGAGGAGTCTTGCTGTCTTGCCTCCTCTTTACCAGCTCTCTTACTTAAGAAGCACATCAAAACGGCACCAAGGGTTACGGTACAAACAAAAACCAAGAAAAGTACAGTTGTTCCACTAGTGCTTCCTCCCTGTAGCATCAGAAAACTAGCAAATCTTAGTGAAAGACAAAAAAGATCTTCAACAGTTGAGCATTTAATCTCAGTAGATGCTTACCTCTTCGTCTCTCATCAAAGCAAGAGTGATAAGATTTCCGACAAACTGCAGGATGATGAAAGTTATGTGCATGGAAATATCATGTGAGTAGAAATATATATTAAGAAGCTTTACTTGCAAAGTTCATAAAAGGTACCTGATGACTTGCAAATATTCCCCAGAATACACCATTGAATTTACCAATTATAACTGCTTCATTTAAGATATGATCATTTGCATGACTGCGTGCTGCGGAAGTAAGATATGTTCCCTAACCACAAATGACAAGATTAAGGTTATTGCTGAAGCCAAAAACAAAGTTCAACTCCTAAAAGAAAGTCATACCTGCCCAACCCATATTATGGAGGCAGCAAAACCAAGGTATAAAGAAGCTGGGACCATGGTATACCTACAAGATAATTTAATCAGTTGCTGACAATTGAAATTCACGAACATCCTAAACAAACATGTATCAAGAAAAAAAAACACCCAAAACCTTCCAAAGTGTTAGCATTAAGAAAGAAAGCATAATCCATAAAAGATGGGTAGTAGAAAAGGAAAACAGGAAAATTGTGTAAATGGACTAAATTTATATCTATGTTTGATGCAGGAAAGATAAGTACGTGCCAAATAACTGAAACACAATTTTAACATAATTAATTTTGAATAATTATATTTTAAAATCTCACAGGAATGAGGCAAGAATTAAACTCATATTGTAAAATCAAGATGAGTGAACTTTTAAAAATGTTCTGATCATTTATGAGGAATGTTAAAGGTCATTGACTAATTTCCTTAGCATTAGGCCCATTACGAGCCCAAAATAAGATATACATAGTCTATAGCTCATTTATATCTTTTCAAATAAAGTATAACTTAGTCATATCCTAGAAAATCAAGAGAACTCGCGTCTCATGGTAAAAATACAGGAATATACATGAAAAGAGAAGAATTTACGGAAAGTAAAATCTATACTGGAAGTGCAACCAGACTAATGTACCATTAAGTCCCAGATGTAAGCATATGATTCACCTAGCACCTTCACTGCCCTTGGAAATTAGTATTTTCCAAAGTACCAAGCTCCCAAATTAAATTTATGAGAAATGAAGAAAGGCAAGAGTAATTGTAGGATGCTATGTCTATTATCCTGAAACATTCATTTTCAGAACACGACTTAGTCGCTGCTTCTATGTCTCAAATAGAAGAAATAGTTGTCTAACAGTGCATCAAATCATGTTAAATGTTGTCACTTTGGACCACATGAACCAAGCATATCTTTTGTCTGGTACATAAGTAAAGAAAAGAAGGCTCTATGCCTGATTCGAACTAAACTTGAGGGAAAAGAAGTCATAGAAAATTTCCCCTAGGAAATTAAATCTTAGAGCTATCAATGGAAAAACTTTAGTCATACAACACTCTGAGTTCTAAGATCAAGATAGAATTGTTCAAGAAATCTCAAAGATGCAATACAGATACTACCCATTTAAATAATATTGACTTTAGTTCCTTTTCTTTTTTGATAAGGAACATTGACTTTAATTGTTATGGAACAACAAAACAGCTCCCAACTTGGTTCTGATGATTTCTTCAAGTGAAAGGTAAGGAGGAACAGCAGAGTTATCCAGAGCCAACTAAAAGTCATCATAGTCTTCCAGGGATACACACATCTATCGAGCATCATACCCAACTCAATAAACTCCTTTACAGCCCATTTGTTGCAGCCACAACAGAAAACGATGAATATTTGAATAAGCCACTAAATAAGTCCAGCCACAGCGATGGAGAAGATTCAAGCTTTAACTACACTATAATGCATTAGGACTACTATCAAGTAGAGACATCTGTAGTCTGTTGTTTATGGACTGCTTTGTAAAAACAAGCATTCACAATAACTGACTAGAGACTAGAGGGCATCGCCATCTCTGATAGAGCAAGCAGACGTTGCTACTGTTAACTGTTTTAGGGGCTTCAGTTATCATATTCAGTTAACCAATGAGCAAAACAGATTCATCCTCAAGCATTTCTTCATTTTCTTCCAGAGTCTGACTCTATGTTTCTATGGTCTTCCAGTTTGTCTTTCTGGCATTACCTAGGAGAGGAGAATTCCGATGTGACTAAGCAATAGTCCTTCCTTGACAAGAATGTGCATAAAGATTGATGGCAAGTTTGCCCTGATAATGCTGTTACTAATTCTATTAACATCAAAAGGACGACTATAACATAGGTTTGGCTGGCTTCTATGGTCTTGCAGTTTGTCTTTCTGGCATAACCTAATTTTCATAAAGTGATTGTTAAACCAGCTATGTTGTATGGGGCAGAGTATTGGACGGTCAAGAACCCGCACATTCAGAAGATGAAAAAGATTAGGAATGCAGATATTCTGGACAAGGTGGGAGTGGGCCCCGTGGTAGACAAGATGAGAGAGGTGAGACTGAGATGGTTCGGGTATGTGAAGAGAAGATGTCCAGATGCCCCAATGAGGAAGTGCGGGAGGTTGGCAATATGGATCTGAGGAGAGGTAGAGGTAGGTCGAAGTAGTACTGGGGAGAGGTGATTAGACAGGACATGACACACCCGCTGAGAGGTAGAGGTAGCTCTGTAATTACTTCAATAAACTTCTTTGTGGCTAATGCCACAACCTCACTAGGAGAAATATGAAATCTGATAGACCTCTATATTTATTCCAATGGAGTACAAGATTCCTATCTCCACTCACATTAAGGATCCATAAGCACACAAACATTGTTAAACGCAAATCCAATTACAAAAGAACTACAATCACAACTCACTTCATAAAATTCGATCACTACCAACTCAATAGCCTAAATCCTAATCCTTCCCTATTGGTCAAAGATTTAATCTTGGAAAAGCAAAATGCACTAAACATAAGATAACTCATACCAATTAGGCATCAAATTGGCAGCAACAAACAACCAATAGCCAGTAGTGCCAAGGATCAAAGCATTCTTCGACCCAAGCTTCCGAACCACCAATGAAGCAAATATTGAGCAGAACATAAATGACAAATACAATATCCCCAGTGAAATGGTCCCTAAATTTCCTTCCTGAAACACAAAAAAGAAAAACTCAAACTCACTATCACAGTATCACTTCGTCTAAGCTCGCAATTGGCCATAGATTTTGAAAATTTAATCTTTAAACTCTGATCACTTTTTGGGGCTTCCACTCACAAAACTTCAAACTTTTTCCAATTAAAATACACTTCCAAACACAACTTCAAATTCAAAAAATCACAACAAAAACTCAAATTTCAAAAACTATAGCCAAATGGGAGCTTATAAGAGCCAAACAAACTCTATCCAAAATCACAATTCAACACTAAATAACCCCAAAGACTTCATTAAAAATAGATAATACACAAAAACCTTACTGTATTGATAGTGCTTTCAAGATTCTGAGCAGCCCCATAAGCCAAAAAAATCAACAAAAAAGCAGAGCTCAGAATATAAACATCCCTTTCATGATTCACAATTGAGTTCTCATTTTTCGAAATTTCAACAACAAGGGGTGCTTCCTCATCCATAGCCATTGACAAACCAAAAAAATATCAAGATCAACAAACTTACAACAAAATAACCACAACCCACCAACAAATTTATGTACACAAATATATATATACAAAAAAAAAATCTTTTTTTTGTCAAAAGAAAGAGAAATTGAGTGACACCATTTGCCGGCAAAAGGAACTATAAAGAAAAGTACATATAGAAAAAGCTTAAGCTACTGAAGAGAACTGATGAATATGACAATAACAAAACTTCAGCGGCCATAGATTAATGTTTGTTGAGAAATTTTTAGTATAATATTTTTTTAATTTTTGGACAAATCAAGATTCTTTTTTTTTCCATAGAAACAGACAAAAAGATTTGATTTTTATTTAAAGTAAAGCAACTTTTAGGAATAAAAAATTAGCACATGAACCATGATTACTGATACCCGATTTTTTACGTGCCAATCGAACACTCTAACTTACAAAATAATCACTTATGTATTATATCAGCGTAAGATATACACGAGATATAATAGGAATAAATTGAAATGTTTTGTTGTCATTTGAAATTAAGTTAAAGTGTTTAGATGTACATTTTCAAAATTAAAATAATAAATTATCAATTGAGACCAAATTTGAGTGCGTAATATTATGCAAAAAAAAAATTATGTTCAAAACTAAAATAAGTCTTTTTTTCTTTATTAAATGTTGTGTTAAGCAGTGAAGATGCAACTATTTAGCGATAGGTTCATCTGAATTGAGTATTTTCCATGTGAAACATTTATATGTGAAAGTTTATTAGAAATAAAAAGTAGATTCAAACACATATAAAATACAATAGATTCAATTTTAAAGATTAAACTCATAAAAATTAAATTCTGAATTCATCGTCGAGTTAAACTACGACGAAGAAAGTAAAATAGTAGAAGTACTACACTACATGTTGGATAAAGTTTTATTGGCACTTAATATTTATATCAAATAATACTTTATTGTCTTTACAAAATTAAGTCATAATTTAAGATAAAAACATGTACTTATCATTGCATGATAAATGGGGTTAATACCTCATATGGTCACTCACATGGTGACTTTTTAGTGAAAATTAAAAGTTGAGTGACTTTCTGAGGTAAAAGTGGATAGTTGAGTGACTATCTGAGGTATTAACCCTGATAAATTTTTACTAATAAGCCAAAGGCTATTTGAACTGCTAATGAAGCTATTAATTAAAAAGCACTTATAATATTCATGAATATTATAATGAAATTTTCATATTATCAAATATAGTTTTAAAAATTATATCTAATTAGCTTTTAAATTATTTGCTGGCCTAGAAATTTTTTAATGAATAGCTCCAAAAACAGAAATTAAATTTATTCCCAGTTAGAATAGAGAAGTGTCTCTCTAAAATTGAAAAAATAGTACTTATACACAACAATTTGATAATTATTTGTTACAGACTATCAAAGATTTAACGAAATGGTAAGTACTCATAGGTTTCGGATTCGAGCCTTGTTTGCAGAGTTACTTTTAGTAGGAAGCGTTTCGTCTCCCTAAGAATAGTACTAGTAATACTAGTGGTATGAAAGCAAAAGCAGATACGGTGCTCCAAACTACCACCAAGCATGTCCAGAAAGCGAGACAATGCTTAACTAAGGAGAATAATAGCCTGCATCAACAAATAAAAACCAATTTATTTCTATTTAAATTAACTAGATATACAAATCAGGTCGTTAGTGAAATCCTTAAAAATCAATGTTGAAAACAAGAAGTATTGAGTTAATACTATCATTTTTCGCAAGTTTCACATCTCAACTATCAGTTGTTCCATTTTTCTACTGGAACTATCATCATCTATGTATTAAAATACACCTTGAAACCAATAAGGCCAACTATCAGTTGTTCCTTTTCCTACCAGAACTGTCACCATCTACTCAATTAGAGTGTAAAACTCGTAAAAAAGTGATAGTTCAGATGTGTTTCGACCATTATGTCCATTTAAAGCCCTTTTTATTAGTGAGAATGAAAAGCAATTCAATTATTTAAGTAAACAACACAATATGATTATATGAAATCAAGGATATCCATTTATGATATCTTGTATACTAGTAGACTTGTGGGGTGAAAGGGAATCAAGGAAGGAGTAATCAATAAACTATAGAGTTCATGTAATAGGCATCGTCAGTTCAAACAATTTTACACCATCAGGTCATCTGTATTTATTGTAAATATCCTTTAGATGACTTGAGAGTGTAAACAGTTATTTACATCGACGTGTACAAAACTTAAACTATAAACTATATAAAGGTACAAATCAATTGGCAAAAAGAAATGAAAGCTTCAAAGTCCAAACCTTAGTCACTATGGCCCTTAGGAGATGATCAGGAATCGAATTCTCGAGGGTATACATGGACCTTGAACCCCTCATCTTCTTGAATTGAGATAATCGAGTTCACAGAAGAACGGCTGCACCAGTGTAGCTCAACACTGTGTAGCGTTGAAACATCGCCTAAGCATGAAGGGAACTCCTTAAGTTTCTTACAACTTTGCAGAACAAGATGCTCAAGGGAAGGTAAGCAATCAGATGAGATGTTCCATTGTTCAATGTTCAAAGAGTCTAACTTCAAGAATCTTAGTTTCAGGAACTCTCCGTCTTTCATGTCCCATTGCACACCCTCAAAGGCTCGGGCAAGTAGTTTGAGAACCTCAAGGTGTGGTAAGCTACCAATTCTTGAAATTTCAGTCCATGGTAGCTGAAACTTTGGCAATGTCAGTCTTTTGAGATTTGAGGGGAAGTTGAACTTACAAGAAGAAAATGACTGACCATAGTGTAATATCTTGAGTGATTCAAGTCGACTCACACACTCCAGTGATGGAAAATGACAGCAGTCCTCCGAGTCAACTGATATGCATCTCAATTTCCGAAGATTAGGTAACCTTCTCATTACCTCATTAGGATCCATGGCATGATCTTTGTTATAGATGAGGGCCGGAGTGGAAATGGTTTGCAGGTTTTCTAGTTGAATCAAATTCCATCCATCACAGCCAAAAACAGCACGTGCATCGACATGAAGATGTCTCAGTCTTGAAAGTGTGTATGGCAAACAAACTTCACCTCTCAAGGCTTTCAGAAGAAATGTTTCAAGGTACAAGAGTTTCCAACATTAATGCATCCCAAATCCAACACGCGAAGTAATCTAAAACCGAGACATATAGGAGAGATATCATATGGTTTTGTCAAGGATTTGTCATTAATGTCAAAGAACAACAAAGAACGAAGCTGTGGTCCTGATGGCCTAGACTTGACAAGAAAACTCTCCCTTTGTGAATAGATGCATAACCTACGTTGAGTATGTCTGGTATACAGTTCTTCAGGAGATAGAGAGTATGTTGACTCCAAAATATCGTCTAGATCATCACAAAGAGTGTGCTTGTCCTCCTTATATATAAGCTCAAAAAAGTTCTCTTCTTCAGCTTTTCTCTTGCAATATTCAAGCAACAGATCATGAACATGACAGACTTTAACGGAGCCATTCGATCTCTTTTTAGCAACCATTACCAGGCTTCTTCCTATCAAGTCCGTTAAGTAGTCCTCTGCTACATCCTCAAAGCTCTTGCCATCTATTTGTGGAACAAACTCTTCCGCCATCCACAACTGTACCAATTTCTTGACAGATATGTGAGGATGCTTTAGAAATTTACCTAATTAAAGGAAGCATGGTTTTAAATGATCAGGCAAATGCTTATAGCTCAACTCCAAAATGACTGAGCATTGATTGGGATCATCAACAATATATGTACTTATGCTCTCCGCGACTTCATTCCACCAAGATTCTTTCTTTTCTGTCTTAGCCAGAAGCCCAGCTACCATGTAACAGCAAGAGGAAGTCCTTGACAACATTCTGCAATTTGCATTCCAGGTTCCTTTAGATTTCGGGGGCAGCAATCTGTTGCAAACACCTTCTTCTGTAATAACTCCCAACTTTCTTCAACATTGAAATGCCGAAGAGGAGTAGGATGATTGTCAGGCTTCGTATCAGATTCAATGTATGAAGCCAAACCTTGCAGTTGAGTTGTGACCATTATTCTACTACCATTGTCATCGTCTATAAATGACCTCTGCAAGTCATCCCAAGCCTTGATATCCCAAAGATCATCAACGACAATTAGGTACCTCTTCCTCTTTAACTTTCTACACAACAGTTCAGCTAAATCCGCGTCATCCTTCATCTTAGTCACTTCATCAACTTCCTCGAGAACTTGGGACAACATCTCCAAGAGCAACTCTTTCTTTTTATATACTTTAGAAACATAACACCATGCACATTTGTCAAAGTGATTGAACCTTTTCATCATTGAACACTTTTTTTGCAGTAGTCGTCTTGCCAAGTCCAGGCATGCCAACAATTGAAATCACATCACGCTCTGTCATCCTTCTGGCAAGGCCATCAATGATATTCTCTACCACATCAGTGAAACCCACCACTACATCATCGTGGAACGTTGGAGCATTAGTTCGTGATAATTCACAGGTGGAAACCACTCGAACATCACAAATTGTTTCAAATGTTAATGTTCTAGATATGTCACTGAACTCTGCCTGAATCACCTTAAGTTGTTCTACAACATCAGACATCTCAACCACACTACACCAGATGTTTTGGTCCCCAACCAAAAATGAGTCAATATATAGCATATTCCGCCTCATAGGCCTCTTGCATAACACGTGCCTTCAGATGCTCATTGTTCTGCTTGATAACATCCCAGAGATTCTTCTTCAGATACTCTAACGCGTCATGCACTCTTGCAACATGATGTTTGGGAAAAGGAATGCGATCAGCTTTATGGAGGAGGAGTTCTTTCAAATTTCCTAAAAAGGAATTGAAAAGGCCTATGTCTCTTGCCACTCTCTTCATGATTCTAGTTCTTTCTAGATAAACAGAAGTGGCTAACTCCATTTTGTTCAGCATGTCTTCGTTCGATGCCTTATTACTGAGTGACATAATAAGTGATCCAACCATCGACAATGTAACCCTCCCTTGTGTGATAAAAACATTTAATTCACTTCCAAGAGAACGACAGTCGTCTGGTGCCTTGCAGAAACACTACTTCCTCATAAAGAATTTGAATTCGATCCTCTTTACCAACTCAGGATGGGCTATTAATGCAATGTGTATCAGGATCAACTTTACCAACTCAGGATATTGCTCAGGAATATCTTTCAGAAACATCAAGTACTCAACAAGGCCATTGATTTTCCAGGACACAATCAGCAAATTCCACCACAAATTTGTCACAAAAATGTGAATCAGAACATTTTGAGCTTAAAACAGTTGCATAAACTTGTGTAACTTCTGCTTTCGAATCATTAACCTTTTCCGAGGCATTAGAAACCAGTAGAGCCATGTGGATAGGCACGTTTCCGTCTATACTCTTAACATAAAGAGATTGAAAATCTGATTCTGCATTCTGCACCAGAGTTTCTACATGCATCAACAATCCTGAGAAGCCTTAAATCCGCTTTAAGGGTCCGGATTTGATCCTTCGTTGAAGGAGTTGAGTCTTCATGACTGTCTAAACAATCCAGACATTTCAAGAGATTGTTAACAACACTAAAGTCCATCCCTTCTGTCCTATACAACAAAAATGAAAAAATCAGCCCATAAACGAAATCTCCCAAGAAACTGTGACTAGTATTTAGTAAAAATACAAGAAGAAGAAGAACCAAACACTTATCATGATTTAAGCTCTGCTCATCTCTGTCACCCAAACTATAATCCAAAATCGATATCATGTAATGTATTAGCATTTTCTTGTTTTAAATACCGGTAGTGTTCAGACCAGCTTGGGCCTTGGGGCATGTCACGAGGTACCTATTATCTCTCACCAGCACAGATACCAAGTAACTTTGCATACTGAGACCTTGGTAGATGAGAAGAAATCACTTAGCGTTTTTCGCCTTGCTATGATTTGAACCTGAAACTCATGATTCTCGTCCTACTTCATTAACCACACCATTGAGTGTTAGGTAAATATTTAATCACTAATGTCACCATTCCATTTACATAACAATGAAGACCTCTTTTTAAAAAAATTGATAAATCATAGCATACGGATGAAAAGGAAAATGCACCCGTGCAGAGGCGGATTTGGCCTTTTGGTTATGGGTTCATCTGAATCTATGACTTCGAAAAACGAAGTACAAATATACACATAGAAATTACTAAAATCTCAATAAATTTTAGATTTTGAACCCATACTTTTAACAGTACAACAAGTTCTGAGAATCTTAAAAAAACTCATTAAGTTTAAATCATGAATCCACCTCTGTCAGTACCCACCATTCATAAATCATTATTTTTTCAAAAAATACTAAACGAGGCAAGACAACGCAACTTCTTGTCAATTGAGCAGATTCACATAAGAAGTATTAAACTTTATATTGCACGTGTAATTTGTCAATAGTGACATGTTATACTAATACCTAACAATACACTTCAACCTAATAAAAAGAATGGTTTGGTTCTCCAACATTTGGTCCAAAAGTGAAAAAACACACTTGACCTGGGAATGTATTATTTTCACTATTATCGCAAAAATGTAATTGCCAAAGAAAAAATATATGAGGATGAGGAAAACATGGAACCAGCAGGGAATAAAGTAGGCAACGTCTTATACTTGAGGAAAAAAGGAAGTTGGAACACAACAGCAACTGTAGTTATTTGCTACGACAAAAAGTATATCAAGATCAAATCGCCTGACGAAAATTTCAACCCTCTCCATACAGTCGGAAATGTCCTAGCCAAGAATTGCTACTCTTGAGCTCATAATACCCACATAACCAATCTCTGATACATATTAAGGTAAAATGCAACAAATTGAATTTCTTGAACCAAAATGCCGAGGATGCAAGACTTGAGTATAAGCCACTGCACGACTCATCAGTTACTAACCCTCATTCACCGCCTAGAAGATGACCAACTGGTCCTCGAGCCACTACTACCAAATGATGTGGGCTTTCGTTCATCGCGCCATGATGGTCTATCATCTGGCTTGCTTCCAGTGCCACCCCACCTGTCAGTTTCAGGAGGTGGAGCCTGGCCTGCAGCATCAACATTCCCTCGCAAGTGCCTAGGAACGTATTTCCCAGCAGCAGGTGCAGCAGGTGCAGCAGCAGCTGCTGCTGGTGGTGGGGGCTGCTGGGGGATGGG
>NW_006238947.1:941973-991610 GCF_000226075.1 Solanum tuberosum
GGGGCGCTGCTGCTGCTGCTGCTGCTGCTGCAGGAATGGGAGCAGCTCCTCCAAGTTCAGTTGGACGCCCCAAGGCTGGAGGCTCAGCAGTCCTTGGCAGTACAGCGGGCTTACGCAAGCTCTCTTCTTTTTCCCGTCTTTCTTTCTCATCAAGTTCTATCATTCGCAGCCTCTGCTTTTCAGCAATCTCATCTAGCTTGGCTTGGTGCTCAGCTTCCTCTTTCTTCCGTCTCTCTGCCTCTGCAATATTTTCAGAAAGTTCATAGGATGCCAAATTAATTTCGAGTAGCTATTGAAACCTCAAGTGCAAAAATACAACTTAGAGGAATACAACGGTTGACTACTGTACTGCAGTCATAAGAGAGTTGTAGATGTCATGTCACACCAACAGAACCATGAACTCTTAGGTTGGATACACCTCGACAACTGCTTACCTTCCTTGCTTAACCTAAAAGATTTAAATGCATATGATGTGGGTGGGGCATTAACTAGTAAAGTACCTTCACGTTTGCGGGCTTCCTCCTCTTCCTGTAACCTCTTTTTACGCTCCTCCTCAGTTCGCAGAAAGAATAACATTTTCCTCCTAGCTTCCCTCTCCTGCTTCCTTGATTGAATTATCTGGCTGATCCTTTCTCGTCTCTCCTGCTTCAATCTAGTGAATTCAGCTTCCCGGCTACTAACAACTCTTTCTTGCAAAATCCTCTGCATGATTGGAAATATATCAGCCGATCTGTTTTATCAAGAGACCAAGACCAATCTTCAACCAAGCTCATGGATGCTCAAATTTCAACTAGTGGGAAAGTAACTATTTGTATTTCTTACGTTAGGTCTACCTTCCTAAAAAATGCAAGGATATACCGGATACAATTATGATGAACTGCTGCAAAGGATTTTGAACTTCCTTCTTTTTCTTTTAGTACAAGGACATTATACAAAAACTTAGACAGAAGGCAGAATAAAAGAAAAACCAACTATTTCTATTTCCAAACAGCTCAAATCTTGAAGTACCCTGCACTAAGTTCAGAAGCTTCCAACTTGGTCCTACACCAATTCCATTTAGACCAAACAAAGTTGCATAGTTATCAATAGCTAACCCAATTCCACAACCATAAATTCACTTATATTATTCATCGCTTATATCTAGCAGTTCATAAATTCATAAAAGACAGGATATAAAGTGACCTTGTTCTCCAACATGCGTCCCAGTCTCTTTTTCTCTTCCAAGTCTCCAGCATGGCGTTGCCTGCTCAGGTCAACCTCTTGCTGAAAACGTACGTTACAATGCAAATTCGTCAGCAATATTTCGACCAAAAAGTAAGAAAGAAAAAAAAATATAATGTATCAAATTTCCATTTCTTAAGAGAAGTGAAAATTATTATTGTGGTTTGGTCAAAAAGCATGATGTATCTTTAATGCAAACCTGCTGCTCGCGTTCATGAAGAGCTGCCTCTTCAGCTAAACGCTGTTTATATGCAGCTTCAATAAGAGGTGCAGCTTCTTCTCTTTTAGCTCTTTCCAAATGATCCATAGTTTTGGCATACTTCTGCAACTTTTTCTCCCTTTCTTGCCTCTCCCTCAGTTGCTCATTCAGCGCCAATTCCATGATCACTTGTTTAGTCATCTTTTCCTGAAATCAAATTAAAGCCAGGTAAGATTTCCCAATTGAAGGTTTGGGGATAGGATTACAAATTATGCACTTACTCCCTCTAGAATAGGCTTCTTCTTCCTCTTGCTGCGTTTTTCAGCTTCTTGCAGCATAGCTTGGGCCTCTTCAAGTTCTCGGTCCTCTATTTCCTTCAAAATTCGCTGGCTCCTCCTTTGCTCATACTCAGCAGCAATGCGCTTTTGCTCAGCATCTTCCGTCATCTTTTGAAGCTCTCGCCTCTTCGACTCTTCCACTCGTTCCTTAATAAATAGTCATAAAAGTTCATACACGAGAACAACAATAACAAGCAATTCACAATGCAACCAAGAAGTTCATACCATTTCTAAGAGTAAACGCTCTTGCTCCTCTTTGCGTTTCTCAATAATGGACTTCCGTGCAAGAAGTCTCTTGTGCTCCTTCTCCACTATCTCTGCTAAATTAGACAAGGCATCCCCGAGCTTGGCTGCCTTCTTTGCTGGGGGATAGATCATTGTCCTTGCCTTGCTAAGGGATTCAGCAAAAAGAGACAGATGATCCCGGAGTCCTTCAGCCTCAATACTCTGGAAACAAAATCATAAGCAAATGAGATATGATAGACTAGCACACATGAGATTATAATCCCTGCTAGTTCAAAATGTCTAAGAGAAACATTTGAAATTTCTCCTGCCTCAGTTCATCAACATATAATACCACAGAGGTACACAATGCTGAACTTACAAATCCACAAGAGTCAGACCTTTTAACCATCCCCATGGCCCATAATCCCATAACATAGAATCTGCCAAAAATAGCAATCCAGTGAACTCTTAGATCTCAGAAACTTACCACAGCTCTTCAGAGTTCACAAGCTCAGTCAGACAGACTCATTCTAGTGACGTAACTACAAACTTATTAAGCCAACAACACACATTTAGATAGCCCACAATTTTACCGTTCAAAACATTAATATTAGATAACAAAAGACACAAGGTCAGATGTCATAAGCAAGCTATGCCCATGCTTTTACTTAAACAGTGAGGGAAAGAACAATGTGTCTGCAGAGATGAATGAGAGGGCTGACAAAATCCCTGACCAACACCTGACAAGGACAAGGGAAAGGAATATCTAGGTGTGCCCTACCGACAAACAAACAAAACGGTAGATAAAATTTTAATTCCAAGCGACACAATTATACCTGTTTGCCAAAGAAGACGGCACCCTTCATGTGATCAACTTTGATGGCTAGAAAATTTCGCCTAACTGCATCAACTGATATTTTCTCAATAGCGGTAAAGTCGAAGAATGGGATCATCTTAGATATGTTATCAATCTGGATTGTCTGATACACCTGAGAGACCTGCAACAAGAAAAGGGTTCTCACTTAATTGAAAGATGGACTTCCGCCTAAATAATGAGCATGTCTGCTGATCTGCTCTTTATCAAAAAGTATAAAACAGTGTGCACACCTGCTGGAGCAACCTCAGAGTAGCAAGCTTTTCCAAGGCAGGAACATACTGAGACAGTTGTACTTCAGGAACCGAAGAAACTGAAGACAGCTTACCACCAAGCTTTGATATTTTATTCAATATGGGCTGCACCTTCAGTGCCAGATCCAAAGGAAGAAACTCATTTTCTAACAGATGATAAAGATCTTTCACTTCTTGAGTGACACAGGACATCACACCTTTGGACACCTACAGAAGGAGAAACAATTAAGAAAAAGTAAAAGGAACCGTCACACAATTAAAAAATCAAGAGACTGAAACAATTACAAAAACAGTATGATGCGCTTATTTGTGCCTCAAAAATTTGATGGGTTCATTGAAATTTAAATAGACAAAAGGAATTTAATGGAAACAATCGAAGGACCATACGCTAAATTCAAAAAATAACAAATAAAATTACTCACCAACTCTGAGAGAAGTGATGATCGAGAAAGCTGAAAAGGAGAAACAGCAAGGAACTCAAGCTGATTAGCAAAGTAAGACATTATAAATAAAGAACTAAATAACATAATCAGAAATGAAATTACCGCCACTCTGTTTTCGGCTTTGGGTTCAACTTCAAAACCAATTAGATTGGCCACCCTCAAACTCCTCTCCTTCTCATTTTCAAGCTCAAGATGAGATGCACCATAAGACTGATCATAAGGAGGCACTGAAAGTGCAGCTAGGACAACAGACGATGCTATTAACTGCAAATCCTTCTGGCTTAAATTTTTATTAAAACCCTTCTGAAGAGAGAAAAGCTTGAGCCAGGCATAAGCATGATAAAGATGATTTGATGACATCCAGAATATCTCAGTAAGCTTCCCATAGTAAACACCCATTAATGATGCCTTCGGGGTTTTCTTAACCATGCACATCAAACCATAAATGTCTTCAATGGAACGAAAAGCTTCCTGCGTCAAAGAAAATTAGAACATATGAATGAAATTCACTCTCTAGGGACAAAAAGATATGCTTAAATCTATCAGAAAAAGTAATAACCTGCCATAGACTCAGTTCAGTAGCAACTTTCAGCTGTTCAAATCTAGTGTCTAGATACAATTGCAGGCTTTCTGGAAGAGACAGATCAGGCCGGTCCCTCTGATCTCTATACTTGTTGAGATTTGCCAAATGATTCCGGATGATTTCACAAAGACGGCGAAATTCTGTTGTACGCTTGTATTGCTTACAGAACTGAAAGGCTCGGTGTGCTGTCATCTGAGCAAATTAGGTTTGAAACTTAATTAACCTATCTTTCAGAGGAAAAAAAAAGTGCCAACTAAAGATGGAGAGAGTAAAGCATCTCCAATCAGCCATGCAGAAAGCTTAAATAGCATACAGGACAAATCTGGTTCTAAGGCACAAAAAAATATTACAACAGGATGATATATAAACTTTCATATCAAAAAATAATAAACTTGTTCTGACAAAATGATATATGTACTAGGGCGGATCACAGACGGATTTCTCGGTTATCAAAAAAAAAAAATGATATCTGTACTAAACAAAGTACATAGACAGATACCCTGCAAACTGAGAAAGACTCCCGCAAAGTTTGTGAATAAGAAGTAAAAAGGGACTGATTTCTGATTTACTAATCAGAAGCACAATAACTTTCCAGGCAAGCAAATAGAAAGAAAAGAAAAAAAGGATAATCAATCTGCTTACTCAATTACAGTCTAAAACAAGTCCTGAAAACAGTGAAAATTCAGGATACTGGAATTCCTCGCCTCGGAACATAAAAGCAGTCAAATTATTCAACCACATAACAAAAGATAGGGCAATGGAAACTTACTGCATACAGAGCCTCCAATCTAGAGTTGTTACGCAAGATCTCCAAAACAGTTCTATATGTCTCCCACAAGAACTTAAACCAGGGAGTGACAAGCTCACGATCAGATCTATCCTTTCCTTTCTCCCCACTAACATAACTCAACATAAGGTCTTCAGGCCTTTTATCAGCCTCCAAGTCTTCCACATCCAGAGCTTCCTCCAGAGCCTGTGCCTGATTGCGAGCTAGTTCAGCTCGCTCAGTAGCTAAATGCATGAAGTGCTTTATTACCTCCTCTAAGGAGTTAATGTTCACTTGTTGACAGACTATACGATATTGAATTAGGCCATCCTTGGCAAACCTCCCCCTTCTCATGTCAACACATAGCTCTACATACTTAAACATTATCCTTTCAAGAGTCTTTTGCCATGCTCTATATCTCCTTGAAGTAATAAGATCATGAAGTGCTTGAAGGGCTTCTTGCTTTTGTCCAACAGTAATCAACTCTGCATCAAAACATTAAACTCATCAGCATGCCAAGATTCTAAATTTTGCTATAAAAACACCTGGAATTTCAAAAATTTAACTCTTCAATAATACTAAGAATCATCTAGACTACCCTCACCCTGTGAACATATAACCCCCTCCTAAAATCTCAGACCCATTGCAAGAGATAAAAGTTTGCAAGTGTACAGAACCCATAATACTAGTACACGTTCCGTAAAAGATATTTGCTAAAACAGATGAAGTTAGTAACTCCACTAACCTTCAGCACGCTTCAAAGCATTCTCCGGTTTGGCAAAAGTCGCCATTTCGATGATCTTTCACCTGCAAAGGAACAGTTAGATGAGACAAACAGCAGAGAAGTTCATCAACACAGGCAAAACCATATATGTTAAATCCATATACTCAGTAGTAGCATTTCTAGGACAACCTACAACAAAACCCAATCAATAGTTCAAACAGGTCAGAACTTTAGCTTCTTTGTCCTCCCCAATCCACCCCACCCCACCCCCCTAAGAAACCAAATATCATACCAGAATACTGTTTTCTTTATCAACCTCGTCTTATAACCAAGAAATCTCTACACTAGGTGCCCGCCTACTACACCATTCTCCACTTAAACACCAAGTCTTCTTTCAAACCCGCGAGGTGCGCCTAACCCACACAACACAAATTACCCTCTCACCACTCGACCCAAAACCCAGAAAAGGTTTCTTTATCATCTTTTATTACCTGGGCACAAATCTAACAGAACCTCATCAATCAATTAAATCAACTAAGCTCTACCCCAAACCAGTAAAGTCAAACATATTAATCCTCTACATCCACTACGCTCTAATTCACCCATACCCAAATAAGAACAAACAAGAAAAATCAATAAAAAAACCGACAAAAATTTCAACTTTCATTCTTTCCATGTAAAGTAAAAGAACCCCACATCATAAATCGGAAGATTCAAGTACGTAAACACATCTATAAATCCAAATGGGCATTTCACACATATATGTAACCAAATCTACTTATACCAGATTGAAACTGTACTAAAAATTTGCAAATTTTTAAGAAAACAGATGGTTGTATGTGATAATTACCAGTGGATTTTGGATGCTTTGTGGGTGCCGCAATCTCCTTCTCTCTCTATTGTTTGCCCTAAAAACTTGATATGATGTGAGAGAGAGCTAAGTGAGAGCAAAATATGATGTGTTACAAGGGTTCAACGAAACTGGTCCTTCAATTTATGGAAACGCTATTTTTACCCCCACAAACTTTTGTGAAATGTGAATTTTTATAAAAATGTGCTATCTAATAAAAATATTGATATCCCATAGGGTTAAAGCTAATCACATTATATTTCTGTTATTTTCCAAATTACAAAAATTTCCTTAAATTAAAGGATTTTGGATACATCAACAGTCATGTGGATACATAGCTATTTAGGAAACTTGCGGATACATAGCTCACGGATGTTTCCGAGAGAGGAGGGATGTATTTGAGAAGGGATAAGGATGTATCCGAGATGGGATAGAAATGTATTTGATAGGGGAATTTTCTAATTCTTTTAAATGGTAGGGAATTCTAGAAATTATGATAAAAATAATATGTGTGTTTAGGTAATTGTGATTTATATTTTTGTGTTACACTCACATAGCCCATTTTCTTCTGCAACGATGTT
Source organism: Solanum tuberosum (assembly GCF_000226075.1). NCBI lineage: Eukaryota > Viridiplantae > Streptophyta > Magnoliopsida > Solanales > Solanaceae > Solanum > Solanum tuberosum. Next base: position 949,032 of record NW_006238947.1, read on the forward strand.
TATATAATATTATATATTTATTATACACAATATATAAGTTTGTATAAAAATATATAATAGTGTATAAGAGATATTTATACACACATTTTACATTGTTATATATATGCTAATTTGTGTTTTTCAAGATAATTCGGGTAACTCCCTTGTTTTAATTCATTTGTTTAATTTTGATTGGTAGAAAATAAAAATGACTTTTGAATTCTTGATCTTAAACTAAAAACATGTAAAGCGTACTTAAATGTTCTTTAATTTTGTGATCATAAACATGTCATAAAAACTGAAATTTTGAATAATTACCAAAAAACAAAAACAAAAAGCATTTTTGTCAAAAATTCATCTTATTTACAATAAAAATAGTTACTCTCCTTCTTTCTACTTTAGCCATTAATGGCTTTCATTCTCTTTGCTGTTTTCAGTTTTCGTCCCTTCTTCTTTGATGATCAATCTCGAACATTAAAATTTCAAAGCTTAATTTAAAAATTTGACGTAGCGCAAATACAAATTGTTTTAATCGAATTATATATAAAAGATTTGACACATTAAGAAGATTTCATATCTAAAATTTGATACTGTGTAGAGAAGATTTAGAGTTGGCCAGGATCGAATAGAAAGAAGTAAAATTACTTGCAATAAAATCGTTTTTGCTTCCTGAATCATCTCCTCTGTCATAATCAATCTTCCATTAACTATTTGTCATCCCTTTCCTTCTTCTTCAATTAGCCTAATATTCAGAAAAGATTAATTCGATAAATAGTCCATGTATACTTCATGTATAGTTAAGTTATATTCAACTTTTTAAGTGTATCATTATGTATAGTCAATGTATAGCTCACGTATGAATAATCTATATTCTGCTTCTAAATGTATCATAATGTATAGTTAATATATAGCCAGTGGATACTTTCAATGACTTTTGGCTATTTTTATGTAAATAAAAACATGATTATATTTGTTGTAAACTAATTACTACTTTATTGTATATATTTGAAACTATCATTTCTTTTTATTACTAATTTATTAATGTATAAAATACAAAATATTTGCAAGGTTGATGCAATGAAAACTTATAAGATTTGTAAGAGGGTCACATCAAATTTTAAGCTGAGACATGAATTACAACAATAACATACCTAGTATAATCTCACAAATAAAGTTTCGAAGGTGGTTTGTACGTCAACCTTAACCCAACATTATGAAGTTAGAGAGATTTTTGATAGACCTCAATGCAAATAAAACATATCAAAATCAAGTATGAAAAGAAAATATAGTATATGAAAATAGTCTTTTTGAAGTATATTTTTTGTTTGAAAAGCTTTGACAAAGAAGGTGCACCAAAAGCTCAAATTTAGAACTTTTTGGTCTCTTTACTCAAAGGCTTAAGCATCATTACAAAGAGAATCTACCCAACTAGGCCACTACATAGTCAATATATAAACTTTATGCTTGATGCTAGTACTATTTAACTGCTCTTTAGATTCTCAAAGAGGCAACAAAGTTTCTCTTTTTACATCGACAATCAGCTTGAACACACCTCGACTAATACACGAGGCCCTTTTGTCTAGTGTCCAAGCAACAAATCATAGATAATCCTGCTTACAAGGCTGAAGTAGATGAACTTACACCAAGTCTTGCAGCTAAGATTTGAATATGATACATGATACATCTAAACACATGTCTGAACCACAACAAGATATCCTAGGTTCCTAAACAAGCTAAAACAATGAATGCCCCAGCTAGCCAAACAAAAACTCACTCTAAGTAACTAATGCCAGATTTCCGTTGAATCATCAATGAAGAAACATCAAACATGCTTTGAATGAAATTAGAATCCAATTGAAATTAAAGATGAGGAGCAGTTATGTGAATGAACAATGTCACTGCTTCGAATTGAAACATCTTACTGGTTCAAACATCTAATGTGTGTCTCTGATCCCATCTTCATGCATTTGGATGATATTGAGGGACATGACATATATTCTCTGATATAACTAACATTGTGAAAGAAGCTGGTGACTACAGCTTAAGACTAAGCCCGGGACGTGATTTGAACGTGGAAGACGTTCATATTCCCAACCATATCTCTGAGAAGAAGTCCGTACCTCAAACATTTCAGCACAATGCAGTAATAAAGGAAAGGGAGGAGGCATATTTCTCGGGATACCTCATTAATCTACTTCAGAGTTTACTATCATTCGTCGATGAAGCAACACCATTTGCACACACTTCCCTATAGTCACTTCTTTACCTTCATGAACAGCCAAGAGCAATATGATTCCTATACCAAGATAATGCACCCTATTGATGATGTCGTGGACAAGTCATCAAAGGCTTCATAAAGCTAATGATGATCTTGACTGAAACACAGACCAGAACAACTGAAGTGAAGCACAATGTGGTCAGCATGATCCAAGGACTCATGAAAGATTGACTTTGGCCTATAGGTAAACATAGCCACTTGGAGCTAAAAACTTATCCAACTTGTCTAAGGAAACAAGCTTGTACAATGAATCTGCAACTAATACAATGATTACAGGACTCGAAGTTAATATGATCGAAACAAAAGAACCAACAAAAATCAGAAGAACAAGACATACCTTCTGAGTTAGGGCTCAATGCATTCATCCAAGCCAACTTTAATTGAACTGAAATTCATGAAAACAGAAAACAAGCTTGCAATCATGCAGACTTTTTCCCAAGCTACCTAACTTTACCCTCGTCCTTAATTAAACTGGAGGTAGGGAATGAGAACCGGGAGGTCGATTGATTATGTCCTCCAGTATGCATGTGCTTCATAGTTCGTGCATGAAATTTTCAGGTCAAGTGGATTCATACAAGAAACTTATATTAACTAGGATGATTTTACTATCTTAAGTTTTCAGTTAATTTACCAGGTAACAGCTACCCCCTACCTCTGTATCAAGTTCTTCATTATCCCAATGATTTTGGCGTTTCTTGCATTGGAATTTTCATGTATTATAAGAAAAGAGAAATGAGGCTTATTGGAGTGAGCTTACAGTGCTGAAAAGGAAAATGGTGTGCACAGATAAATGTAACTGAAAGCATTAGTCTCACAGGTCAAAGGGTGGATGAACAACAACTTAATTGAGAGACAGCTTCAGAAACTTTAAAGAAGCAAATAACATATACATGGTCTGTATCCTTCTGATCAAGAAAAACCACTACTTCTGACATTAACTTAGTAAGATGGTTTTGATACAGTTAGAATTCTGTGTTGCATGTATCTAAGAGCAGAAATCAGCGACAATATATGAATACATTACTTGAGCCTTCTAGAGAACTGTATTAAGCTGGGAAATGTCCACAGTGTTTGAGTTGTAACTCATTAAAGAGATTATTTCGGAGATGGGCCAAAAAATGAAACCATTATCAAATTGAGTGGACAAAATTAGACACCGATTACTATTATAGCAAGCAACTGATACAGTTTGATTCCTACTTTGTGGGACCTCTACTTTGGATGATTTCTTTATCCCCAGTATGTCCTTTTTGGGTATCTGCTATCTAGGACACTGCCAAGAGTAGCCAGTGCATCTTGGAATTTCCGGATTTTCAGGAAACCTTTAATCATAGTAACCTCACTGTCTGAGAAGTTTGCTTTTTTCATGATCATGCCAACAAGCTTAACTAACGTGTCCTCCCTCGACAAAGAATACAGTCCTTCAGCCAGATTGTAGAATGAGGAAAATTCAGGTATGTGTCCTTTTTCCATCATCTCAACAGAAAAATCAACAGCTTCTTGAATCGGTCCCCCACCAGAAGAAAGACCACGAAAAACAATCTTATAAGACAAAGCATCAGGAGGATTAGCTGTTTCCTGCATTTCTCTGAAGAGTCTTACGGCTTCATTGGTTTTCCTCCGTCTGAAGATTGCTTGAATTACAGGATTATAGGCCTGAGGGGTCAAAATCATTCCTTTCATTTGAATACTTCTGAGGAGCTTGCTTGCAATCTCAACCCTACCTGCTTTACATAGTCCCTGTATTAAGGTCCCATACGTAACGATGTCTGGTTCACAGCCATTTGATGTCATGGTTTGCACAATGTCTGCAGCCTTTTTTATATCACCTGCTCTGCAGAAATGAGCGAGAATGGAATTGTACGTGAATTTGTCAGGCTTTAGTCCTTCCAGTATCATCTGGTCCATAAGCTGAGCAGCATCTTCTACTCTCTTGCTCTTACAAAGACCATCAATCAGAGTGTTATACGTGACCAGGTTTCTAGAAACGCCTTGTAGTTCCATCTGGTCGAAGATCTCTTCGGCTTCTTCAATTTTCTTGTCTTTGCAGAAGCCATCTATCAGGGTATTGTATGTTATCACACTTCTTGCACAGCCACTCGATTCCATATCTTTGAGTAGGTTCAAAGCTTCACCTATTCTCCTTTTGGCACAGAGACAATCAATTAGGATATTATAAGTGAACTCATCTGGCTGGCAACCTTTGTCCTTCATTTCTTCAAACATTTCCATTGCAACATTGAAACTGCCGGTAAAGCAGAGACCTTGTATGAGAGAATTGAAAGTGCAAACATCAGGTAAGAACCCTTTGCTCGTAAGAACACGAGCAAACTCGGTAGCTTCTTGGACTTGGTTCTCCTTACACAAAGCACTAATGATGGTGTTATAAGTGATTGTATTAGGTGTACAGTCCCTTACAAGCATCTGATTGAGAAGTTCCATAGCCTCTTGGACTTCACCAACTTCACAAAGTCCAGAAATCAAAATATTATAAGTATATACATCAGGATCAAACCCGTCCTGCAACATTAAATCCAAAATATCCAAGGCTTGGACAGCATGTCCTGCTTTGCACAAACCGTTTATCAAAGTGTTGAATGTAAATTGGTCCGGAGAAAACCCTCGACTACACATATCTTGCACAAAGTTTAGAGCTTCATCAATCCTTCCTTCTTTACAGTACCCATGAATCAAAAGATTAACAGTAATATTACTTGCAAGACATTTAGCTGACACCATTTGATCCCTAATTCTCAATGCACCATCAAAATTCCCTTCCTCAATATAACCTTGCATTATCGTCGTAAAGGTCCTTTCATCCGGTACCAAACCGTGCATAGGCATTTCCTCCATCATCAAAATAGCAGGCCTAATTTGATGTGTCTTACACAAAGCTTTTATCAATATATTAAAAGTCGATACGTCCGCCTTTACACCTTCATCCAACATTCTACTATGCACATTTTCAACAAATTTCAACTTATTCCCATCAACAAGAACATTCAACAACAAATTATAACTAAAAGTACCAGGCTTTACACCAAACTCATTCCACATCATATCAAGAACCTTAATAGCTTCATTATACAACTCTAATTTAGCATAACTTTCAATAAAGATAAAGAAAGTACCTTCAACTAATTCAACCTTCTGTCTCTTCATATCATCCAATACCCCCTTCATTAAATCAAAAGATCCCACATTTCCAAGCTTCCTTAGAATCTCCTCGTATATAGACAAAGTGGGTGTGAAATGGGGTTGCTTAGAAGCCCATTTAAAGAGATGAAAAGCTGAAGTTTCATCATTTTCTTGACGAAGGGTGTCGAGAAATTGCTTAGGAGTGAAATCTTGCAAGAGTTCTTTTGCTTTAGAAGGTAAAACAGTTGAAGAAACACGTTCATGGCGAGATGAAAATGGGAGAGATATGGGTTTAGGAGGATGAAATGGAGGAGGAAATGAAAAGGGGTTTGGTGGATTTTGAGATTGAGTCCATGGATGGCATTTGAGGAAGGAAGAGAAAGAGAAAGCCATTGAAGCAATTCAACAAACAGGTAGCATGCGGTGACACTAATTCAAGAAAAACTCAGTAGTGAAGAAGAGCAGAGGCTTTGAGAACCAAAGATGCTAAGTGGATAATAGTAACTCTTTCTCTTAACAAATGGAGTAATAATTTAACAAGGATTATAAATTGTAAGTTGATAAGATTAGTTCGGGTTTGATAGTTAGAGTTCTATTTTTAGGAAGGAAGAGACTATCGGAAAGCTCAGTCTTGAAGCAGAGGGTAGACCGTAATATCTCTTGTTGGTTCGGCTCATCAAGAGTGTTGCTTTATGTTTAATCTTATGTACCAATAGAATATTATGCGTTCTCTACCGTTGGATCTTGTAAAGAGAGAACGTATTCCTCTGACTTTCACTCTCATTCGTAGTGGATCTTTTAATGAGTTGTTTAAGCGGGCTGGGGTGGGGGTGGGGAGAGATATTGTCGGTTGAGGAGATCGAGGAGAGGCAGATGGGAGAGAAAAATATTTGATGGGTTTTGGAGCCCTTAATTGGAATGTTTAAATGTAAAGATTATTAATCAATCTTAATTTTAAGAAATGCGTGCATCTAGTAGTATCTTCAATAATATACTGTGTAAATTATTATTAGTGGTAATATGTGTAATTATTTAAAAGTAAATGTATGATTAGTATATATGGTAGTGGCGTATGAGCCTGTTTAGATTGGCTTAAACAGTATAGTTTTTTTCAAAAATAACGCTTTGATACCATTTAATCATAATGTAATAATGTTCTAATACTACTTGATAAGAATCGTGTTTGTAATTCAAAATTTTGATGATAAAAAAAAAAATTCAACAACTTAGAACATCTTCAACTCCCTCTATTTACTCTCTAAACTCTATATATGAAGAAAAAATAAAGAACATCTCGAACTTTACTCTAATTTACCCCTCAAAACTCTATATTAGGAGAACTACTACTCATCCTCTCTATTTCACTTTTTAACTTGTAGTTCTTCAAATTTAAAAGATCAAAATAAATCTACTCCAGTAAATAAGGGGCTAATATAAAATGGATGTCCACATTAATATATTTTATGTTGTAGGAATATACTCACAACATATTATATGTTGTAAGATAAATATGCACATAATATATTATGTGTCGTAAGATAAATATATACACAATATGTTATGTGTTGTATATTAGTAACCATATAATATACTTGGAGCCCAAAGTATATACATGACAAAGATATCCATATATTACAATTGGTGCCCAACTATATACACTTATATATACCATTTCTTCTTGTAACAAAGATAGTAGCAAGAACAAGTGAAATTAAAATACTACACCTATTTTCTTATCCATTTTTTTTGTTATCGTAGCATTTATATTTATTTTATAATACGAACAATTTTAACTTAAAACTTTTGATAATAATATAATAATGCTCTGATACCGCTTGATAATAATGCGACAATATTTTTAATAATACTTGATAAGAATTGTGTTAGTAATTCAAAATTTTGATAAGAAAATTCAAGGTCTTAGGAGAGAAAATGGGTCAAATGTTGTAAAATGAATGTTCACATACATATATTTTGTGGTAACATACATTGTGTGTAAGATATAAAAACACACATTATATAAAATGTTGTAAATTAGATATCCATATAATACACTTGTTGCTCAAGCATATACATGAAAAATAGATATTCATGTAATATTCTTGATGCCCAAGTATATATATAGTATATACCCCTCTTCTTGTAACAAAAGTAAGAAGCAAGGTAAGAGTAAGTGAAAACAAAAGCATTCAATAATAGAGAAAAGCTATAGCATAATTGTTGCAACAACTTCAACAATTGTTTAATTTATGATCAAAAGTAAAGTTGAGAGGAGCTGGCGAAAAAGCTGATAGTCATGACGGAGGAGAAAGTGATGGGGTTGATAGCGATGACAAGTAAGAGGTGATTGTTGCAGCTGTGATAATGGCGATGATGGTGGAAGAGAAGGAAAAGTTAATAGTGAAGGAGAAAATAGTGATGATTTCCGCGGCAAAAGGGTGGGTGGAAAGATAGGACATTTGTATAAATAATAAAATTTTAAAATTATTGTTATTAACGTTGATCTTATTAAGTTGTAATCTCTACTCAATAATTAAGATTTGTTAAAAAAAATTTAAAAAAAATTGAAACTTTTTCATCTCCCTTTTTCCCAATTTAGGACCCATTTATCTATGAGAATTACTTTATATTTTTTTTTTTTAAAAAAATAATATTTTTTACTATTTAGAGAAAAAAAACTGTGTTTTATTACAAATTGTCCATTTTAAAAAAATCTAACTTGGAATTTATTCTAAATTTGAAAATGTGGTCTACGTTTCCGACCCATCATTCCAACTCACTTCCAACCATTAAGAATAATTTAATTTCAAATTTTGCTCTAATTTTGATTATTCCTTTCTCATATCATCCACCAACTAGTGTAATTATTCAACTCCATTGCTATCATTTTCTATGTGATAAAATTCCAAAATGCAACATGTCTTCGAGCGATCTTTCATCTTTTCGATCAATTGATGGAGAAATGCATATTTCACGAAAAGAGTTAATCATACAATATAGAAGAATTATTTTGAAGAATAACTAGTTTTTTTTTATTATTAATTTTTTGTACTAATAGGTCTTTATAATAAAACTTAAAAATTAATGAAGTGTAATAACATATAATACCTTGTATATGCGATCGAATACTTAATACATACTGTCGTTTTAATTTTTTGTAATGCTATAAATACAAACCGTCCTGCTATTAAATGGGTGCACATAAGTTTTTCATTAGTGGTCGTGCCATGGCCTCAACAACATACTCGTGTAAACCCACAAGTAAAGTATGAGAAAGATAAGATGTACGCAGATCTTATCCTACCTTTATGGGGTAGAGAGATTGTTTTTGATAAACCCTCGACAAGGCAAATGTGACTAAGATTCTTCACTTCCCTTGTATCATTATGTTTGAGAAAAAAAGATCAAATCTTTGAAGGAAAAAACACTGTAAAATGCTCATGAACTTCTCTTGACAACTACTTATAAACTACAATTAAATCAAAATATACAAACTTGCTAATTATAAGATCAATTAGCTTTGTTTGTATCCATTCCAAAAACAAGAATCACAAAGTAAAGTGTCAAAAAGAAGATTTTGGAAAACAATCTAAAATGTACCCTATCCCTCAGAAATGGATACATATTAGTTTATAGAACAAAAAAAGTAACAAATTACATCATATATCAAACACCATAAAACTTGTTCATTAAAAAGTACATATACTGTAGAGCACTTGGCAACCAATATACCAAGTTTCTGTCACACTGTAAATATTTCCTTGAAAGTAAAAAAAGATGATTGCATTAGGAGTTTTTCACTTCTTATAAGGTCCATCTGATACCTATTCAGTCGATATCTAGTTGGCGCGGCTCTTAATAACATCAAGTCCCATTTCGGTTGGGTCGGTTGCTTGCAACTCAACCTGAATTCCATCAACCTCTCTCTTGAATCTTTCCTTTGTACTGGCATAGATCATCTTGCTTCTCACCCTTGCTGTGTCAGGGGACCTTGAAGAGAAGAAAACGAAAAAAAACACGTTGAGACAAAAGGTTTACATAACAATTTAGTTTTAAAATGCTTATGAACATTGAGAATACTACCATGCAATGAAAAAGATCCTGCTTTTCTGGCAATTCTCTGCAGTGACGAAATCAAAATCGTAGACTGCATATCTACATTCATTATCAGGAAGACACGCAGTGAAATCCTCGTAACTTTGGGCTGGCTCACCAACCTTTTCAACCACAACCTGCTTTTGTTTCTCCTCTATCTTAAAAACAATGAAGCGGTGAGTTCTTTTTGCTTTCAGCTCCAAGAACCTTAACTTGCAGTCATCATGCACAGCCATCCCGGACGCTGCATTAGCCTATACAATAACCAAAATCCTCTGTTTGTGTTAGAACTTGTTCAATGTTTAATCAATCACAAGATTTTAAAGCAAAACGGTTCAATACTTCTCAATGAATTACATCAAAAGAGACCATCACAATAAATCTCCATTTATCAATCAAGAGACGCAAGCAACAACACTGAATGTGTACTAGGCCTCATTCACAGAAATCAATCCCATCACATTGGTCTTCAGCACCGGAGCTTATCCTTGTCGTAACATAGCTTACTAAGCTGTCCTAAACGAGCTTTGAACGCAAACAAGAGTAAGTCCTGCATTCAGGGTAATGATTGGAAGGGGGACGGGTGGAGAGTCAAGTTTCAAGTGAATCTTGGCAGCGGATGAGCACAAGCAGGTAAACAGCTCATACAACATTTGTTTTCTCTGTCACCTCACCTACTTTAGTATCAAATAGGACACGAACTGATGGTTACATAGGAAGACTACATCATGACTTAACATTTTTTATTCTAAAGAAATGGACCTTGGGTCTAACTCAACACCAAAAGCTCCCAAGACCATATAAAGAGACCTATTAACCCTTCGTGAGCCAATGCGAGACTCAAAAAAAACCACGCACCCAGGACTGGACATCTGGCGGACAATAGGTATCAGTGACACTTCTCATTGGTTTAGAACAACGTATCAATGTCAAAAGAGTGGTGGCAGCAGATTACTCTTCCAGAAGCAATTGTCAGTTATCATCAGTTAGAAATTTGAAAAAAGAAATGATCTTTGATTGGTCCAATTGATCTAATTCGGGTCCATTCTTATTCATATATTACTCCAATACACGGCAGCCAAGTAATAGAAAAAGAAAATCCAAATGCAAAAAAATCCTAAACAAGCATTAGATCATAAGAGTACAACTCCATAAATTCCCTTAGGTAGAAAATCATTTTTTTTCCCCAAATTTCGTACTCAGCAGATCAAGAAAAAATTCTCAAACACATTAAATCGACAGAATACCAACTAATTAAATACTTAATCTGAGCTGAACCCACATAAAATTAAACCAAAATTTTCAATTAGAACAACTGCTGAACTGCCTGTACTAATCAAATACTCAGATCAACCCATAAGTTCACAAGATTTCAAGCTGAAGTAACCCCAAAGATTCCATAAAGATCAGTTTCTTTAGCCAATACCCATATTTAACTCATCACATCAATCATAGATCAAAAACTAAACCATTTACAAAATATTCTACTAACACACCAAAAAAAAACAAAGCAAACCAGGGAGATCAACAATGAAATTTCCATAAAGATCACTTGTTTAGCCAACATCCGTATAAATCATCTAATCAGATCAATCACAGATTAAAAACTAAACCCATTTACCAAATCTTTCTACTAAAACACACAGACACACCAAGAAAACAAAAGTAAAACAAGACATCAACAGTGAAATTCCCATAAAGATCACTTTTTTAGCCAACTCACATGTATATTATCTAATCAGATCAATCATAGATCAAAAACCAAACCCATTTACAAAACCTTTCTACAAAAACAAACACACATACACACACCAAGAAAAACAAAGTAAAACCAGAAGAATTCAATAGTGAAATCTCCATAAAGATAGTTTTTTAGCCAACACCCATCTGGATTATCTCATCATATCAATCACAATCACAATCACAGAAAAAAACTGAACCCATTTACCAAATCTTTCTACTAACACACACCAAGATAAACAAAGCAAAACAAGAAGAAAACCAACAGTGAAATTTCCATAAAGATCACTTTTTTTAGCCAATACCCATATAGATTATCTAATCAGATCAATCAAACACTAAACCCTTTCACAAAATCTCTCTACTAACACACACACACACAACAGGAACATCAAAGCAAAACAAGAAGAAACTAACAGAGATATTCCCATAAAGGTCAGTTTTTTAGCTAACACCCATATAGATTATCCAATCAGATCAATCAAACACTAAACCATTCACAAAATCTCTCTACTAACACACACACACAACAGGAAAAACAAAGCAAAACAAGAAGAAAACCAACAGTGATATTCCCATAAAGATCAGTTTTTTAGCCAACACCCATATAGATTATCCAATCAGATCAATCAAACACTAAACCCATTCACAAAATCTCTCTACTAACGCACACACTAGCAAAAACAAAGCAAAACAAGAAGAAACCAACAGCGAAATTTCCATAAAGATCACTTTTTTAACCAACACCCATATAGATTAACTAATCAGATCAATCAAACACTAAACCCATTCAGAAAATCTCTCTACGAACACACACACACACACAACAGAGGAAAACAAAGCAAAACAAGAAGAAAACCAACAATGAAATTCCCATAAAGATCAGTTTTTTAGCCAACAACCATATAGATTAACTAATCAGATCAATCAAAAACTAAACCCATTCACAAAATCTCTCTACTAAAACACACACACACACACAACAAGAATTAACAAAACAAGAAGAAATCAACAGTGAATTTAAAATGCAAGAAAAGCAAAAGGGGTTGAAAATTGACTCACCATTTTGATTGTATTTGAAAATTCAAAAAGATTGAAGAAGGGTTCAAGGCTCAATAAGAAAGGGATGTTTTATGTGAAATATAAAGACTAGAGGAGCTCTTCTTCTTCTTAAAGGTGGCTTCTCAATGGAAGGGAATTTTTATTGTGTGGTTGTCGTACACAGTAATATTGTGTGAGCGAGTGGAGAATAAAATTTTACTAATCACATGACTTGGCGCCGCGTATTTTTCAATTTAGCCGTCGGCTTAAGCTTAAGCTACTGACCGACGACTACATTCCAACCTCACTTTTATTCACTCAAATTACGGTCTGTTTCGATAACACCTAAACATAAGTTATTTGAGGATTAAAACATAATTTACCAATAGCCGATAGGATTAAAAAATAATCAATACATTAAACTTTTAAATTTTCACGGGTAAATGATTAGTGAAAGGTGGTAGTAAAACATTCTAATTTTTCAAAATTAGTAGTTTAAAAAGTCAAATTGTTAATTGAGTATTTTTGTTACTACTATATAGTCCTATGTTTTACTTTAAGTTGAGACTCTACATATTCTTGTGGCGTAGCCATATGTAAGAAAGAGTGATCAGTCGAACATTTTTTATCAAAAAATTGTAATATGTATATAAATAGTTATACGAAATAATTCGATCAATTTATTTTTGATACGTATATATTATGTCTTGAACATTTTTTAAAAACTTTTTAACTTTATTACTATCATATTACTTGTGGAATTAAAGTGCATTTGTTGTTATTATTATTGTATTTCTAACTAAATATTCATATTTACTCTGAAATTCCGATAAAAATTTGTATCACATCACATAAAATCCGTTAAAAAAAGAAACATTTTTTTATCAAGAACTTGTTTTCATTCCCGTTACTTTGATAGTGGTTAATTTACTATTAACACTGTCATTATAAGTTGTTTGAATTATTGTATTTTTTTTTGTTATTTATTTATTTTATTTGTTTAGAGTATTATATATTCTTTACAATATAGCTTCGCTTGAAAGAGCAAGCTGAGCTAAAAGGAATATATTCCCTTTTTACTATACTTTAAACTTAATTATATGATTACTTTTGTTATTTTTAATTTTTTTTTCTTCCTTTTTCTTATTATTTTTTAAAAAAACGTCAATTTGAGTAACAGATTGGAAAGTAAATGCCACAAAGAGATGGGTCCATATAGAATCTTTTTTTGCATTTGTCTGCGTTAATCCCACGCTATCTGATTTATTTATTTTCTCATTAATTTATTGTGTCCACAAAATTATATTAAAATTATTATGGAAAAAGAATTAAATAGTAGTAGTGCAACTCAAGAAAAGTGGATAAACTAATATGAACTCCGATTGGATAGTTGAGACTTGAGACTTGAGATCGTTCCACTCTTAATAAGAGGTTTTGATACGAACTTCTGAAAATGAAAAGAATCATATTAAGAATGACTTTTCGAAAAATAGATTGTATAATGGACAAATTTAAATTTAATCGAAGACTAATATAAATATCGAATATTGAGCAGAAAAAAAAAGTGGGTGAAATAGTAACAGTGCAACTCAAGAAAAGACGTCATTTTTGTTTTCTTTAGAAAATAAGGTAACATTTGGTTGGGAGTACTTTGAAAAATAAATCTCGGCTATAAAATATAACATTATTATAATTTGATTTCATTTATCACAAAGAACTTAATATTATTCACAATTTCTTTTGTACTTTTTTTTTTTTTTTTTTTTTTTTTTGTAACTAATACCCCATAAATTATACAAGAAATAATGTGTTATGTAGTGTATTATAATTAAAATTTGGAATTAAATGGGGGATTAATAATACATGAATTGAAATAATTAAATGAAAAAAATAACCATTCATATGGTAGCCATTAGTTTATTTAGTTAACAACATAATTTAAAATATATAGTGCATAATAATTTGATTGCAACAAACCAAATAAGCAATAGAAAATAATTTGTACAATTACAGTCCACAAATTATAATTTCTCCATCTCTTGTTATTATATTATAAACTTTGTATACGATTTTCTCGAGTTAAGGTTGTATCTGAAATAAACTCTCTTTAACTCAGTAAAGTAGAATTATGTATATTCTATATTCTTTAGACTTTGACCGTGAAATCACAATAGTATATTATTATTATTATTATTATTATTATTATTATTATTATTATTATTATTATTATTATTATTATTATTATTATTATTATTATTATTATTATTATTATTATTATTATTATTATTATTATTATTATTATTATCATCAAGCATCTTATAATTTTTTCCTTTTTATCAAACAATAAATAAAATTTCCATTACAAATATAGATTAATGGAAGCTTAAATAAATCTTCAAAAAGTTTTGCAATTGCAAAGCACTATTGGAGGTTTTTCTTGGTCAAATGAGACACAAAAAAAATTGAAAGAGCTTAAATATATATTTTATTTGTGAAAAGAGGATATAAGTAGTGTTATTGGACTCGAATCCACGTCTTATATCGTAAAATAACTAGTAGAAATTCCAAATTTAAATTGAAATGGTTAGATAATATTATTATGGAATGATAACATTATTAATTCTTCAATTATTGAAATTTTTTAATTTTAGTCTTTTTAAAGCAATATACAAGTTTTACATAATATATGAATAATTACGCAATGAAACGATTAATAATTACAATAAATTTGTACATATTCACAAGTAAAATTAAAAAAATGTGTATATACTAATTAAAAGTTTATTATATTTAATCAGATATCAGAATAACTAAAAATCAAATTTTACTAATAACCTATTGAACAAAAATTATCTTAACCTTAGTCTAAAATATAAATAATAATATGAAAACACAAATTTCATTATTTTTGTAACATATATATTAAATTTTGTTGAAATATAAATATTAGTCCTAAAAAAATAGTGATATTTGTGGATCCATTCATGACTGCCTTTTGGCTAAGCATTGGTAATTCCAGCAATGCATGTTAGGAGGACCACAATTAACAGGTCACTCTTTGCCTTTTTGAAAATGACTTATTTTTTAAAGTTATTTTATTGTTTATTTTGGATTCGATTGTTATATTATTTGTTGTTATTGATATCTTTTTTATTATATACTAAATCTTTTATATGTTTTAATACTTGATCTGACGACTTAATTATCAGAAACAACCTCTCAAAGCAAGGATATTCTTGCATGCACACCACTTTCTTTAGACTCTACTAATAGAATTACATCGGGTATATTATTGTTGTTGTTGATGTATCATTTCAAAACAAAAAAGGTTATTTTGTTGTTTATTTGGGTTCGATCGTTATATTATTTGTTGTTGCTATTGATCTAGATTATTTTCTTTATTTACTTGATTTTCGATATGTTTTACTTGAATTGATGATCTATCAAAAACAAACTCACGTGTGCACACCACTTTATTCAGACTCTAATAATAGAATTACATCAGATGTATTATTATTGTTGTTGTATCATTTCAAAACAAAATGGTTGTTGTTATTCGAATCAAGTTCTAAATAAGAAAACCAACTATTGTAGTGGAATAGTTGAGATCATTTCATTCGAAAATAGTCTTTATATTTTCATAAAGTAGGATAAAGTCGTGTATACACCATCCTTCTTAGACTCTACTTGTGAGATTACATAAAGTATGTCGTTGTTGTATCATTTCAAAAAATAATAATATATATTTTGTTACTCGGATGAAATTATTAATAAGAGATCACCAAAGATTATAGTGAAATAATTAAGATCCATTCATTCAGAAACAACATTTTGTACTTTCATGAGGTAGGGATAAGATTACACTATTGTTAATGAATAAGATCTTCTCATACCTAATCAAATATTCCAAATTCAAGTTTTAAACATAAAAAATTATATTAAAAAAAAATCTCATTAAATAATTCTATATAATATGAATCTGAATTAATCGAACCAGTATTCAAAAAAATTAGATAATTTAACCGGATAAGAGAATGGAAAAGAAGTAAATGTTGCTTGACGTTATGAAATGCTCTTACATATAACAGAAATATGGGCAGCTTACATAAAATTAGGTCAAGTTGAGTTTGTCAAGATTCTTGTACATTTAATTAGCGATAACAAAATTAGTTCATGAAATTATAATTTATTTAATTTTGAATTGGTTATTAATTCATTCTTAGTTTAGTCTATTTTAGACTAACTTATTTTTATCTATCAAAAATTGAGTTGATATCTGACTCAAACTGATTTATGAAAAATAATGGAATTAAAACTTAGTAGGAATTGGATGAATTGGATTTTAACCAGTATTTTTAGCTCATATCAGTCTCGTCCATTTATTAACTCAATCTATTTTGACATGTCTAGATTCTATCCAATCCGCACATTTATCACGTCTACATTTAACCATATACGATATTAGATTATTGAATTTATGGGAAAATTAAAAGTGTATATATTTGTATAAAAGTGTATCATTGTGTGTGAAAGATATTAACATTGTATAAAAACGTGACATATAGTTAGCTATTGAGACAAACTTCAAATTTTGTAGATAACCTCCTTATACTATTTCCAACAAATTGAAACAATACCTACTCTCAAAAAAAAAAATAGATTTGAAATTCTTCAAGTTTGTTCAACAATTGTGTTCATCTTATGTAATTTGATTTTCACCATTTAAATCTTATATAATTATTATTTTAATCATGGTTTTTTTAATTACAAAAATTTAGAAATATAAGAACATGATAATGCACTTCCTTTGAAGCATACACAAATATGAATCTCTTTTGGATCTATAGAAAAAATTCAAAATATAAAATTTCTTTTAAAAGTTCAAAATATAAAATTGTAATATCACAAACAACCAGGGAGAGTTGTGTAATTGCCTCCTTATTTGTAGTGGTTTCTGTAAGTTCTCTTTTTTCTTTTTGGGTTTACTTTGGATGGCTAGTATTTGTGTTGGAGTCTGATTAAATCCGAATTCACACATTATAATGCCTATTTCTAGAGGCGGTGCTTCCAGTAAGATTTTTTTCCGTCTTCAAAAGCTCGAATATAAGACGTCTAATAAAGAACGAAAGGAATCTCAACCGTCCCATTACATCTGATATCCAACTTTTGGACTATGTGATGTAAATTTAATGAGGTTCTAAATGAAATGCAAATTGAACTTCTAGGTTGAAGAATAGATTTATGTATATCATATATACGTTACGTATATAACATTTATACAATACTGATGCACATGACATACGTAGGATTTATACAATATATACAAATAACCTATAATGATATACATGTGACATACACAGTCAAATACTTCTTTTATTCTTTTATGCATTGTTCTCAAACAAAAATGTAATTGTCCATTGTGATTTTGCTCCGTTATTTGAGTTCGTTTGAGTTCTGTAATTTGCATTGCCATGCGATTACATAAATGTTTTTTCATTCTATCTTGAGAAGAAATAATCAAATTCTTTGCAACAATGGGAGGTTATAATTTCTTAAGGACACACTTTATTGAATATTTACTTTGACATAATTATGACGTTTATAGTCTTCAAAATTAATCACTATTAAAAATAAAATATAAAATAATTAATTTTATCTTCAATTTATAAATAACAAATATTTTGATAGGAAAAGTTTTTTTTTTAGAAAATTCTTGTCAAAGTCACGTCCAAATACAAGTACCATCTTAATCCAATTCAGATATTTAAAAAAAGAAAGAAAGAAAAAAAGAAGAAGAGAGAGATTCAATGTACCTTATGAAAAAACACAATTGAACAAAACCAAGAAACTACAGTACCAAAATCTCAATTAACAATTTTCGTTAAAAAGTCTCGGGTTCGAGTTCCCTTGATATGGAGTCTTCTTTGTTAGGAAGTGCTTTATTCCTAATGTGAACTTTTCGATGCGAATATAAATTTAGTCAGGCTTCAATGTGGATACCGAACACCGGGTGAGATCCAAAAAAAATATATTATATTTTGTACTTGTTGCTTGACTTTCTTCCTATTCTACGTTTACTTTTTACTTGTCTATTTTTTTATTTTGCATATTTCTTGAAAATAATAATTAATATAAATATTTTATCATAAGAATCATATTAATTGATATATAATTTTACATTTTGAGAAATAAACAATTAATATAAATGGTAAAATATTTATTTTTTAAAAATATTTTCTTGATCAGTTAAAAGTAACTAGTAAAAATAAAAATTCATATTTAAAATACTTAATAAGTAAAAAAATAAACGGAGGAAGTAAAATTCAGATCAATCTCTGTCAACTTACCATAAATTAGTAAATTACAATAATCAAAAACAATTTCTTTAATTTGAGCAGCATTCACGAAGAAGATAAAACAGACAAAAAAGATTAAACAAAATCATGCCATTTTTGTTCACGATGTTGACTTTACTATCATTAATTGTTACTGTCCCATTTTCATGGATGCAATGAATTTGATCTATATATTTTTTTAACATTCAACTATTCTAAATTATTTTCTTGATAGAGATGGATCTAAGATTTGAAAGTTTAAGAATTCGAATAATTTGGGGGATTTAAGAGGGCGTGAGGGTCACTTTTTCTTGGTTCGCTATTTTAAATTTTTACTTGTTACTTTTAACGTATCAAGAAAATATATAATTTTTTATTTTACTTTCAATATTTTTCAAAATATAGCACCATACATCAATTAATATGAATATTTAGGTAAAATACTTACATTATTTCTTAAGATACCTGTAAAATTTAAAATGGATAAGTGAAAATGAACGAAGAGAGTAAACCATTTAACAAAGTGTTGATAAATATTTTATAATATGTGTTCAACATAAAATCAAATTAGATTATTTTTAGATATTTGAAAATTATACGAAAAGTTAAGTAACAATCCTTCTTATAAATCTTAAAATATTGGTCAAGGTTCATATAATTTGACTCTCAAAAAATGAAATGTGACAAAATAAAAATGACGGGGAGAAGCACCTTTTTTTTTTAAAAGTAATTAACAATTGTTATGTTTTCATCACTATTTTCTCCTTCTTTGTATTTGAATTTGTTATACTTGAGTTAGCGAATCTTTCAAAAACAATATCTCTTATTCTATAAAATAGTCATAAAATTTACGTATATTCTATCCTTCCAAAATCACTTATGAAATTTTATTAAATATATCATTATTATAATTTTTAAAAAAGGATTATTATCTCTCATTTGGTTATGGATTTAAAGTTACTTTAAATTTTTGAAAATTATTTTTGGACATATATTTATTATAAAAAAGTTACAAATTTCCAAAAATGGTCATGAACTAATTTGTAAGAACTTTTTAAAATTTATGTCGAAAATTTATAATCAAACGCTAACTCGATTTCTTTCACTACACCCTTCCTATATATAGAGAGATAGTCAACAACCACTTTTCTATTTATCTAAACTACACACACACAAAAAAAATTCGAAAAAATGTCTACAGAGAGGGCAAATCGCCATCAAAGGAGGCCATCTCAGAGCTTCAATTTTGTTTTGCCGGAGAACATTTCGTTAGCTGATCCAGTGGCCGCCGATTCCAACAATGGCGCCGGCGCCGGCGAGCAAAATAAGGTTGTTCCGCCGCCGCCTGCAAATTCGAAATCTGGACTCGGCCGTACTGCTAGCGGAGTTTCATTGCCGCCGCTGCCGGCGGAGACGTCGTCGGAGAAGGAGGGAACGTCACGACGTCAAGGATGAAATTAATTTTTATTTTTAGCTAATTACTTTGTGTTTTTTTGCTTTGTGATCAGTTGATAATCTACATGAATCTTTTTTATTAATTTTAATTAATAAAAAAGTACTTTTTAAATTTATGTGTTTTAAGTTTGGTGTATGTTATTTTTTTCTAGCCAAAAGATGGAAGAAAGTAGAAAGATATTTCCCGCAACTCTTTGATTCTAACATTTACATGATACGTTTAGGCAATCGTTTGACTATAAGAATTATTTACGTGTTTTCTGAACAATTTTTTTTATATTGTTTTGAAAATAGTGTTTGGTTGTAAAATTTTCAAAATCGGAGTTGAATCTAAATTTGGAAGAGCTCCAAACTTATTTTTTTCTACTTTGACTTAGCACAGAGTTTAAGAAATTAAAAAAGATTTTTGAATCTTGTGGTCCTAAATTAAAGTTATGTCAAATGTACAAAATTGCCCTTAATCTTTTGGTCTTAAACATGTCATTGGAAAGCTAAAAGTAAAATGTTATCAAAAATAGAAAAAAGATCATTTTTCTTGAAACTAACTAAAAAGGAAAGGAGGTCATTCTTTGTGAAATAGAGGAGTATATAATAAAACATAACTTAATTTCATAAAATTTAAATAAAACAAGAAATATTTAAAATTTATGATCAAGTGCCACTATTCAAAGATATTCTAATATAGTACCCACACTTTAATTTTGAAATCATAACTACAACTTTTTAAAAACTTATATTCAGTCAAATTAAGACACGTAAAATATTTCTTTTTCGAAAGGTGAATTTAGGAGTGACTCATTCAAAACATTGTCATAAAGTTTGGTCCCTCTATCTCCTAATGGGTCAAGAATTGTCGGCCCATTTCATAGTTTACCCATCCTAGCCCATACTTTGTGTGTGGATGATTTGCACAAATATGATAATTTTCGATCAAACTTAAATTGTTTGACTCTCAAAAAATAAAAAGGGTCACATAAATTGATAAACTGTTTTAAGTTTGGTGTATGTTATTCTTTTCTAGCCAAAAGATGGAAGAAAATAGAAAGATATTTCCCGCAACTCTTTGATTCTAACATTCACTTGATACGATTAGGCAATCGTTTGACTATAAGAATTATGCATGTGTTTTCTGAAACAATTTTTTTTATATTGTTTTGAAAAGAGTGTTTGGTTGTAAAAAATTTAAAATCGGAGTTGAATCTAAATTTGGAAGTGCTCCAAACTTATTTTTTTTTACTTTGACTTCATAAATTTCAAATAAATTTTTTTTTTCGTTCTTTTCCAAAAAAATATATAAAGTTTTGGCGTTAATTTTATATTTTTTTTTCATGTTTTTCTATTTTTTATTAATCAATTACTCATTTTTGGGATTTACCGAAAAAAATAAAAAATTAAACAAAATTATTAAAAACGGGTTTGGTAGTTTATTTAAAAGGGGGGTTGATTTATGGGTCGGATTAGGTGTTTATGGGTTCGAATTTTTTAGGGACATAATTGATCCCTTTCCATTTTCATATAAATGCCATGTGGTAAAGTCTAAATGACATGGCAATTCCATGTGGTATTTAAAGAAATGGAAAATGAGTTGGATATGTCCAGCAGGCCAACTAACGCCCATAAGGGCATATCTAGACAAAAAGTTGGACGGCGAGGGCACGAGTGAGCCAAACTTTAAACGGAGGTTATATTTAGACCTTTTCGAATAGTTTAGGGGCATATTTGACCCTTTACCCTATAATAAAACATGATTCAATTTCATAAAATTTAAAAAAAATCAAGAAATATTTAAAATTATGGTCAAATATCACTATTCAAATGTCAAAGATATTTTAATATAACACACACTTTAATTTTGAATACATAATTACAACTTTTTAAAAATTTATATTCAATCAAATTAAGACACGTAAAATATTTCTTTTTCTAAAGGTGAATTTAGGAGAGACTCATTCAAAACATTATCATAAAGTTTGGTCCCTCTATCTCCTAATGGGTCAAGAATTGTCGGCCCATTTCATAGTTTACCCATCCTAGCCCATACTTTGTGTGTGGGTGATTTGCACAAATATGATAGTTCTCGGATGAACTTAAACCGTCTGACTCTCGAAAAATGAAAGTGTTACATAAATTGAGATGGAGGGAGAAACTATTATCCCCGATTAAGAAATTTGTGTATAGTTTCATGAATCATGTTGGACATATTATGATTATTTTATTTATCGTTAGATTATTCATAACTTTTAATGAATTGTCAAATTTGTTCTATTCACGAGTCATGTCACGTGGAACATGACTTTAAGTACAATCTTCATTTAACGAGTCTTTATTCGAAGAGTTGTTAAGCTATTCCTAAGTCAGATAAGATTGACAAGTCTAATGTGTATTGTTCAAATAAGTACATCAATGTCATAGTTATATATGATTTCACTTCACCATCAAAAGATAAAGCGAGATCATTAGAGCTCTATCACTTTTAATTAGAGATCTTAAGTTAGAGTTTTTATTTTATTTTATTTTTATAGAAAACACTTTCTTTCTTATTGGACTTATTCAACAACCAAACAGAATTAATCGAAATAATTTTTTTAAATAATATGAAATTAGAGTATCAAACGTAAAAAAATAATATTAATTTCACAATTGGATATAGGTTGGAACACAATAAGAGAAAATTAACCAAATACTTAAATATTGAAAATTCAACAAGATTTGCTGAATGCTTACTACTTTTCATTGAGGATGATATTATTTCTCAATAAACTAGAATTACAAGACAAAATTATAATAATTCAGTATATGTATTAGAATTCCAAACATATTTTAAATTCGTGCGGCATAAAACTTATTTAAGGAAAAAAATATTTTCTAACATGATTTTTTTTTCATTGTTACAAAGTCATAGTGAAATATCCTTGTACTTATTGAAATGAAAATGATGAAATCATATGATGTTTAAGATTTTAAATTTTAGTCTTTTATTCATACCACAATAACTTTTTTTTTAATGACATATCTCCATAATTATTGAAATCTCATATCTTGTTTAAGATTTAAATTGTTTTTTTTTTCTTTTAAATTTGGTGCACAAAACACATGATGTAATAATCTGTATTATTTTAAAAGCATGAAAGTCCTTAAAAATGATGATTGAACCTTTTGTTTATAGACCCTATGATATACAAAATTGTTTACTATTTTAAAAAAAATTATTGTTTAATTATCATCCTAATATTTAAAACTTTAAAATTAATTAAAGTTATGAGTTGTGACTTGAAAGTTAAATTATGAAAAATACTCTTTTATTAGTCTATAAATTTCCTATAATTAAAAAAAGAACTACAAAAAGCCATTAAACCTATATATCTTATTTTTATTAGGTTTTGAAGAAACCTGCAACTAACATTAATCCAGCAAAGAGACATTCATTAGTCATTACCATACTATTTTCATCATATTTTTTTTTTACAGTTTTTATTCAAATTTTGTTCTCTTTATTCAGCCCTTTTTATTTAAATTTTAGTGTTTCTTTGTTTCAATTGTTATTTAAATATTTTTCAGCCTTTATCACTTAAGCATATGTTCCAAATTCTTAAAGTTACTATTGAACAAGACCTGTCTAATTTATTGATTCTGTATTTAGTGGGACTTTACCCGTCCCAATCATCTGACAGACAATTGAACGGGTTGGGTCAAATTAAAATAGTTTATAGTGGGTTAAAATAACGATCATGGTTAGACCTAATTCAATTCAAATTTATTTGAGTTAAAATGAATTGAATCAAAACGGAATAGGTGATGGGTAATATAATGGGTCAACACCAATGCCGAAGTCAGAAGTTTCATTAAGGGGTTCAAAATTTGAAGAGTAAACACACAAATTAGTCATAGGGGTTCGGCATCTACTCTATATATACATAAAAAAATATTTTAACCATATACAAATAGTATAATTTTCTGCTGAATGGGTTCGGATGAACTCCTGACAGGTGGCTCCTCCCCTGGTCAAGACCCAACCCAATCCAATTTTTACCAAGCTTAGTTGTTTTATTTCTTCTTTTAAATTATTTTAGCACCTAATAAAATTATTATTTTTCTTTATTATGGCTATATATAACATATCAAACTGAAAAAATAAAAGTTTTTAAAGATATTTTGACAAGATTTCTTATGAGGCAATTCGAAGTACACATCAATACAATTTTTAATGAGGTTGAAATGGGTTGAATTTTTTTTTTCCACCCGGTGTCCGGAGCCCACATTGGAGCTCCGACTAAATTCGAATCGCGCATTGCAGGGCCCATTCGGGGGTGGCGCTCCCAACATGATTTTCTCCATACCCAAGACTCGAACCTAAGACCTCTGGTTAAGGGTAAAACACTTACACCAGTGCACCACAAACCATATTGGTGAAATGGGTTGAGTTGAAACAGGTTGAACTAATAATTAACTCGCCCAAACTTAAACAAGTAAAACAAGTCGGGTTTGATTTTTCCAACCCTACTGACACCCCCCCGCCCCCCGCCCCCCCCAAAATAAATAAATAAAAATGAAATGGGTTGAGTTGAAACAGGTTGAACTAATAATTAACTCGTCCAAACTTAAACAAGTTAAGTAGGTTGGGTATGATTTTGCCAACCCTACTGAACCCCCCTTGCCTGGCCTGTTAGACAAGTACTCCATCTGTTCCAATTTATGTGACACTTTTCGTTTTTTTAGAGTCAAACAATTTAAATTTGACCAGAAATTTGCGTCTGGAATCTTCAATTTTTTAAAAATGAAATTTATATATTTGTAAATTACGTGAAAAGTCTTATAAGTTGCAATAATTGACAATTCACAATAATTAAAAGATAGTATATAAAAAACTTAAAAATCAAAGATAAACTTGTTTGAATCTTGTAATCTGAAAAATGTCACATAAATTGAGATAGATAGAATGCTAAATAATCATGAATCACGGGCAACATAAACATAATTAACACCAAAAACACGAGCATAATAATACTTAATACTTAGGTAACGCCATTAACTAATTAATTAATTAAATTAAAACCTAGGTTGTCCCAAAATATTTTTGTCCACTGTATTATACACCTACTCCCAGTAATTGAACAATTTTTTCTTTTTATTTTGCTTTTCCTGCGTTAATGATTTCACAGATTTATGTTCAATTTATGCACAAAGATTTGAGTTCAAAACTCTTTAGCTGACCCACCCAAACAATGTCTCTATCTGTTCCTCACTTCATCTCTGTCAGCAGATTTTCAGACCTCAATGGTGTAAAGGTTAGTTTTTTATCTTACCCTTTAATGTTCTGTTTGATTACCCATAAAAATTTCTGCAGAAATGAGTTTGGGATATGGTAGTTTCAGTTGAACTCTTACTGCTAATCTAAGAATCAAGAATCTTGATTTTTATTGTAAAAAATGTCCCTTTATTTTCTTAGTGTATTTGGTTTGTGTAATAGCTTGATGGTGCTCAAATTACTTGCATTTTGTGTGTTGGGGTTCTGTTTTCCGTTTTTCTATTTATAATCGTGGTGTCTAGGTTAGCTTGTGCACATTTCGACTAAATCCATGGGATACCAGTTACCTCCCGAGTCCCGAGGCTAGGATAGGCGAAAAGAAATTAGCTGGTGTATTTTTATTTTGTCTCTATTGGGGTTTGAGTGTGAGACCTCATGGTTCTCAATTCACTTCATTGACCATTAAGCCACACCTTGGGTGTAAAAAAGGGTTCTTTTTCTGTTATGTTTTCAGTTTACAGTAGGTAAAAAGTGTGAAATTTTAAGCTGCAGGTACGTGGTTCGCCAAGGTGTTTTCAGAGAGATTGTAAAGTATTTACAGTTATATCAATGTCAAAAGAGGCATCAAATTATATACCAGCAGCGCCTATATTTCTCCCTGAAG
This sequence comes from Solanum tuberosum, assembly GCF_000226075.1. Taxonomy (NCBI): domain Eukaryota; kingdom Viridiplantae; phylum Streptophyta; class Magnoliopsida; order Solanales; family Solanaceae; genus Solanum; species Solanum tuberosum. The sequence continues at coordinate 975,002 of NW_006238947.1, forward strand.
GACCATGGCAACAGGTGAGGGGCTTCTCTCTTCTCTTTATATGTTTCTTGTTTCAATCAAACAACTACACCTCAATGCTAACTAGTTGTCGTTCTGATTCAACTATATACGTTCCACTCTATTCGGGCCAATTTTGTTTAAATACTAAATTAGGAGGTATATGCAGCTAGACGTTTATATAGATATCACACCTTTTTTTTTTATGTATTTACGATAGTGGTTCAGGCCAGCTTGCACGAAAGAGAAATCTAAATATTACATTATACCTCTACTAACATATTTATAATGTTATCAAGTATTGTAATCTCTTTGATTGGTGCGACCGTTTTATCTACTGAGATTGAAACGTAGCTTTCTGTACAATAGTGTCTGAGATATAATGTGGTACTATGAAACAGGTGAGTTCCTAATTAGTGCTAGAAAGTGATGAATAAAAGCAAATATAGCCATTCTAAGCTACTCTAATAGACATTTTACAGCTGCTACAATATTTTTAGCTAGAGACGAGATAGATAATTGGGGAATGGGGTCAACATTCTAAAAGTAGTGGTAGCATAATTATGCCAGACCATCATTTCAGGAGAAAGCAAGCAACGATCTATTGTAAGCTTAAGCTCATCGAATTTGTTAAATTATATATCTATATCTGTATGTATATATGTTGCTATTATATGGTTCTTGATAAAACTTATGTAAACAGGGATAATAGTCTTTTTTTCCTGAACCTCGTTGCTTCTGTTTCCTCCGCTTGTTTGATATTAGTTTTCTTATTGGACGGGTGATGATTCAGGATCAATATGATATAATTTTGTCTGTAGACAACTTACACTGCTTCAAATATGTAGATTCCAGGTGGTGTTACTGCTGCAAAGGGTTTCAAAGCTGCTGGGATGTATGGTGGATTGCGTGCTCTTGGAGAGAAACCTGATCTCGCACTTGTCACTTGTGATGTAGATGCCATATCTGCAGGTCAGCTACCCTGATATAGTCCTAGGTCATCAGTGTTGAACTTTTCGTAGGTTCATGAGTGAAAAACTATACTGTTGCTTTTTTAGAATTCTTACCTCCTTTCCCCCACCCACTCCTTCCTTGGGAGAAGAAAAGAAACATACAGCTTTCTTGAAATGAAAAAGGAACACATTTGTTTGGCGGTTGTGTTAAAACTTACCATCTAACAATCAACCAATAGAAACCAATGAATCAGGAATCACCATTTTCTTGTTTTTCATCCAGGGGCATTTACTACAAATGTTGTTGCAGCTGCACCTGTACTATACTGTAAAAGCGCACTAAATGCATCTAAAACGGTATGTAGGAGACTTTGTACTTATTGTTCTGTCTCTCACTTGTGGTGAAAGAACTTTTTGTCACCTCTAGAACTGCCAACTCTCAACTTTCACGTGCTATTGTAGTTCTGTACTCTGCATACTGTTTGCTTATCCTATATTGACTTAAGCAATGATGTGATACAAAAAGAAGAAAAGTCGTTGCAATTGGTTACTATTGAGCCGATTTTTTTTTTAAATTAAGCTATCATGCTATCTTATTGGTCTCCTTCACAAGTTTAAGCCGATGCTTTTGTATTTTTATGATTTATTAGAGAAAAGCATGCATCTCCATTTATATTTAGGAATGAATCCAGCCAGACTTTCATGAATTTTACTATTTTGTGAATCCAAGAAGCATATTAGAAATATATATTAGTAACCTGATGTCATGGATTGGTTGCAGCGAACTTGACTGCTTTTGAAATCTCGTCTTCTTATAAGAATACTACCACTTTTCAGGCTCGTGCGGTATTAATAAATGCTGGTCAAGCTAATGCAGCAACGGTAATTTCTCCTGAATGCTTTAATTGGAAGCTCAATTTTTGAACTTTAGTTCAAAGCAGGATGCATCTCCTCCTCTAGTTTCAATTTGATTGGCAGTAAAAGCAAATCCAGACTCATCCAACTTCTCAAAGAAGTGATAGGCTTTGTGATGATGTCATATCACTTTTCTGCATTATTTGATAATGTGACTTGAGATTTTCAGAATTTCCCTTTCAGGGTGATGCAGGTTATCAAGATGTAATAGAGTGCTCAAGTGCACTAGCTAAGGTTTGCAGTTTGTCCATTTTGGTTTAGACTTTAGATATTTGGTTTCTGATAGTAATTTTCAATTGTAATAGTTACTTCAACTGAAGCAAGACGAAGTCTTGATCGAATCAACTGGTGTAATAGGTCAAAGAATAAAGAAGGTAAATGCTTACATGTTGCACTTAATTGATTTTTCCTAATTGCTTGAACCTCTTTCTTGCATATAACAATACCCAATGTTGGATGCCTTGAATTTACATTTCTTTGGCATATTTGTGTATGATTTTACCGTGCGAGTTTTTTCACTGACCAGTAACCCCGTTTTTTATGTTTACATCACTTACAGGAAGCACTTCTCAACTCACTCCCACATCTTGTTAAACAGCTTTCACCAACCGTGGAGGGGTAATCATCTTTTTCTGATGTAATAATTTATATTTTTAATTGGCATGATCGGATTTTATCCTATATTAATTCTGTATCTTTCTTCCCTTATACTTGCCCATTCGTGTTTGTATTCATTTGTTCTAAATAATGAACTTCAATCCACTCTAGATGGTCTGTTCTGGCTACAGATTGCTGATCTCATATGGCATTTGCAGGGCAAATTCTGCAGCTGTAGCTATAACGACCACTGATCTTGTTAGTAAGAGTGTGGCTGTTGAAACAGAGGTAAGATTAATTTTCCAGCATTTGTGTGTTTGTTTTGATTAAGGTTCTTCGATGCTATTATTCATTACTCCCAATTTGTATGACAGTTTGAGTCAAGCTATTTATATTGGGTAGAGTTTTATTAGATGTCATAATTATGGTTTTGAAATAATTATCATGTAGTTTTCTTAATCATTCAAGTTCCATTTTCAAAGCTATATGCTTAATCCGGACCAAAAGCAGTAACTTAGCGCTAAGGTGAAATCAATGTATAGTCGGACTCAAGACCGTCTGTAGTTTGTGTATCCTTAAGTTCCCATTTCTGAAAGGAAAGAAACTATAATGGATTCGTAATGATATATATATATATATATATCTGTACTTCTGCTCAGGTAAGAGGAACTCGAATCAGAGTTGGGGGCATGGCAAAGGGTTCTGGGATGATTCATCCTAACATGGCAACAATGCTTGGTGTAAGTATCTTCAGAATTCCTCCCGTTTCCACTTAAGCAGTGAGAGTAGCTTACTGGATTCGAGCAACTACGCAGGTGGTAACTACTGATGCCTCGGTTACAAGTGATGTTTGGAAAAAGATGGTACAAGTTGCTGTAAATCGAAGTTTTAATCAAATTACTGTAAGTAAGAAATTTTATATTGTTTTAATACTTCAGACATTATTCTGATCATGCATGAGGACTGGAGTTCAATGGTAGAAATTTTCCCTGAGTTGCATATGAACATTTCTGGTGTATTTAATTATCAAACTAAATTTTGAGTTCACTGAAAGTTTAGTTGTCAAATAGATCAATTTTAAATATTCTCCTTATTCTATTTTCTTTTCTTCTCTGGCAACCTATATGTAAATTTATTGAAGTAAAGCTTTAGATTCATGAAACTTATGCAAGTTGTTTCCACCTGCTTTGTGGGTCTGAGGAAGAGAGATTGATGCCGTGTGGTTTTGCTACATCAGTACTGGTAGAAGGTCTTTCGTATGATATATCTGAGACGTATTATTTTTTCTGTAATGTTGAGCAGTCTTGTGTTAGTTGTTTGGTTGCAAGTTTGAGTTGTGTGATTTTATCAAATCCATTTCCCCACAATGCTAATAAATTCCCTGATTGATTTGACTCAGCCTGTTCACATATTTCAAATGAATTCATGTTCATTTGCATTGTGTACCACATTTCTTTTTATCATCATAATAGACACAACAATGTATTCAATGACTCTGTTGCATGATCTAAACCCAGGAGAGCATATATTTTGACAGGTTGATGGAGACACTAGTACAAATGATGCTGTCATTGCTCTTGCCAGTGGACTTTCAGAATCATATGAGATTTCTTCTTTGAACTCCTCCGAGGCAGAACACCTACAAAACTGCCTTGATGCTGTATGTGCTATAATTTCCTTTATTTGCTTTATTCTTATCCGACTAGTCTATCTTGACCAGGATAGTATGTTCGTAACTAGGTTGTGTCCAGTTCTGTCTCCTTAGCAAGTTTCTGAGAAATTAGCATCTTAAACCTTCCATAAAGTTTCTCTTATTTACCTCTTTTGTTGTCTTATAAGATAGTAGAAGAGTCAAATTTGTGATGAAATGGACTTTCAGTATGATGATTTCGATTCATGTTTCTATGATTTTAATAACTTGATCTTTGTGTTGAATAGTTCAGCCTGGACACTCTTTTGTCATGGGTTTCGCCATAATGGATTGTATGCCAATCGCTTTCAAGCAAGAGCATTTATATAGCTTAGCAAAATTAATGGTCACGAACGATGATTCTTGTGACCTGTGAAGTATTATGAACATGATAATAGAGGAATTTCCAGATAATTCATCAGAAAAAAAGGTATATCCTTATAGCTTGCAGGATTGACTCGATTCCACTGCAGGTAATGCAGGGTCTAGCAAAATCAATAGCTTGGGATGGCGAAGGAGCAACATGTTTGATTGAGGTCTGTATTTCTTTATTAAATTCCTTATGAGCTTTGACCAACTTCGATTTGCTCCTAGTCTTGTTTCTTAAACATGCATAAGCTTAGCAACCAACTGTAGAAAAGTAGTTCTCATCAGATATTTTCATTTATGCTAATCTGATCATAGACGAATACTAGAAAAGAATGATTAAACAGATGGCTGAGTAGCTGAGGTATAGGAGTAAGAACCTAGAGATCCCAGGTTCGGATCCCGACTACAACACATGGTGTGAGTTCATTTTCTTCAGCTTTGGTGGGCATGTTTACTGGGGATGTGATTGTGGGTTGTAGCAGTTTGTCGGGTGGCAATCAAGGTGCGGTCCAGACAGCGTCATAAAAAATAGAGAACGATTGAATGGGTTATCATAGTTGAGCTTGTTATGGATAAATTTAAAAAATATTTGAAGGTATCAAAGATGGAAAAGGACATCTTGTCTTGGTCATAGAAATAAATACATGTAAATCATCTTCGGTTCATTTCCCCGCAAAGGGCACCCAAGGGTGTGGCAAAAATGGTCAAAAAAGTGAGCTGAGAGCTATGAAGTCTCATGTTCAATTCCTAGTGGAGGCAAAAACATTAGGTGGTTTTTCCCATATGTCCAAGTCTTAGTGAATAAAGTTACCCGAGTACCTGTGTTGGTAGGAGTTGGGAGGTAACAAGTACCCCGTTGAATTAGTTGAGGGCGCGCGTGGTTATACATATAACTAATATAGGTAGAAGGTCATAAAAGAAATTTGCATTATCTTATGTAGATACCAATACTGGAAGATGGTAGCTTTGCTATATATAAGGAAAGAAATCAAGCTATGGTGGAGTGCTTGATCTCAATGCAGGTTATGGTAGGGTGAAGGTACTAGTGTTTTAAATATAGGATACACAGAATATTAATTTATTTTTTTTTGGTTTGACACTAGATTTGAATTTCTTTGTCACTTGGCATGATAAAGGACAATATCTAAGTGGAGAAGGGTAAAAGGACAGGTCCATTATCCATCGAGTTTCAAACTGCACGCCACTCGCCCTCCAGGATTTCTCGGTTATCAAAAAAAGGGGACAATCATGTGTTTTCAGTTGAAAAAATGTTTAAAATGTGGCTTCTTAATCTTCCAGTTCATTGATGTGCATATATACACAAGAGCTTCTAGAATCTCTTTTTTATTTTTAAAGTTTTGCTCGTCTCTAATTGGACATAGGTGAGGGTTGATGGTGCTGATAACGAAGCTGAAGCAGCAAAGATTGCACGTTCAGTGGCTTCCTCTTCACTTGTCAAGGTATGAAATGAATTAGTTTGCATATCTACTTGGAGCTATCTAGAAAGTACATTTTACTGATACTTTCCTATAATCAGGCTGCTGTATACGGTAGGGATCCAAATTGGGGCCGTATTGCTTGTGCTGCTGGCTATGCAGGTATCCCTTTCAACGCCGACAAGCTTCGGATATCACTTGGAGATATTGTGCTTATGGAAGCAGGGCAACCACTTCCATTTGATAGGTATGGAGAACAATACCCCCCATTTGTATTGCTTTATTAGGCATGTGCCCTGGAATTGCCTTCTAGTGTCAGTTCTTGTCTCTAGAGAGAACTATAACGCTTCTTAAACAGACGCCTACAAGCACACTAACCAACTCATTTTGGTTAAGTTTGATGCTACTTTGATTTTCTGATCAATACATAACCAATTCCTTTAGCTCTTGAATGCTTGATTTTCCTGTTGAGGCCTTAGCCATTATATAGCATAAAATAGTTCTTTTGTCTTTTGATAATATCTCAACCTCAAATTAGTGGTTCTTGCTCCAGTATTCAGTAGGATGCTAGACCTAAAGTACATACCACCTCATTTATATTGCTCTATACGCTTTAGCACGTGATGCTCTTCCATAGATTTTTTTTCCTTTCTCTTTTTGTTTGTCTCTCTTGGGACATCATAATCTTGGGTATTTTTGCAGGGTTGCAGCTAGCAATTATCTCCGAAAGGCTGGTGAAGTCCATGGCACTGTTGAAATCCAAATATCTATTGGTAAGTTTCACATAAACAGGCATATTCACATTGTACTTCCTCTGCATTGGTGTATCGTGATGAAACTAAACCAGCTCCATGGCATCACACCATAACTCTAGAGATATAAGTACCCAGAAGACTGTCCCTATGCAAACTAGTCTTTGAAGAGTGCATTGACTTGATTTTCGATCTAAGATGACATGAACTGAGACTTGTGTTCAACATGCTCGACAATCACTACCTCTTGTTTTTTCAGACTTGACAGGGCATCTTTTCAACAACTATTCTTAACTTCTTCTCACTTCAATTATCATTTTGATTGCTCCCCTCTCTACCTCAATATAGGAGTGAGTGTTTTAAAAGCTTACCTTCTTGATCTCCATGATAGTGAAAACAGTTCATACATTAAGGTAGACAGCATAATATCTATCTGCTCTACATATGTGCATATACAGTTTCTAGTGCGACTTTAGTTTGATAGTGTCTCCCACCTCCTTTCAAACTATGAAACCCTCTGATAATGGGGCAATGTGTGTTCCTCCATAACACTTTTTTATCCTCCGGTTCCACCTTCTGAGGTTCAACAAAGACGACTCAATGTCACTACTATGGTCTCTTACCTTCATCCATCTGCTTTGTTCATGCTTCATGGATTTGTTTGTATCCACTGTAGTTTTGTGGCTTCGTTGCCCGTATTAATAAGTAATCGTGTACTGGGATGTACGTATAAATTTCAGCCGCGTGTTCTCCATGTGCAGGTGATGGTCCAGGAAGCGGACTAGCATGGGGCTGTGACTTGAGTTATGATTATGTCAAAATTAACGCAGAGTACACAACATGAAACAGGACGTGTTGTTCAAAGATTGAAGTCTCTCCTAATAAAGCAGCTCAGGCTCAGCCATTGTTATTGGTTCTGTAGTTGTAAAATTCAAATGCAAAGTAACATGTATGGATACTGCTGGAACCAGCAAAATTTTGCTAGATTGACAAGACTTTCCAAGTTGTTATTTCATCATTCCACACATCTTATAAACTAGAAGCTCCTATGGCATGTACCTTAAATTCAGCCGCGCCGTCCATTATTTTAAATAAATTTTTATCTTATTTACTTCCAAGTCTTGTTACTGTGATTGGCTTACAGATTTTCATGATCAAAATCTCAAAATCAGAAAAAAAAAAACGCAATGAAACAACTTTTAGACAATTTGTTCAAACCAACAACAAACATAGCAAAGCAAAAGGTCATACGTCCATTCAACAGGTCAAAAGTTTTTAAGGTTTTAAGTAAAAAATGCCAACAACTCTATAACAATTCACACAACTCAGTAAAGCGTCAAACTTATTTATTTACAGAACTAGAGGAAACAATCGAGAAGAACACACACCACGATCAGAAAGGAAGTTCATGAAGCCTTTGCAACTGGGAAATGCAACTTTGTGACGGATTTCTTTAGGAAACTGCTACCACAGAATGAATCCGGGGGGCTGCCAATATCATAGTCCATGGCACCAGCCTGCAGCTCACTGGAATGAGCAGTAATGTTATCCTCCAGAGAATGAAAGCTAGAACAAGTCATTATGTCGTTATCCTCTAGAGGATAATAACTCCTCCTCGTACTTCCACCATGTTTGCGACCTTGTTTCTTTTCTTTACCTTTGCTCCCACGTGAAGATTTGCCATTACTCTTCTGCTTATTCTTTCCATTCTTCCTGTGGTCACTCCTGTGGCGTTGTACCTTGTTTGGCACATGCGAAACTGCTGTCGGGATAGGGTCATACACATCGGGAGCCCATGTCACAGACAGCTTCTTGGGTGGTTTGCCTTGTTTCTCACGGCTACCTTTAATGGCAGATACAAGCGTCAAAGCTGTCTGAGAGAATAAAAAAAGAAGGGAAAAACACAACTGTTAACCAACAATATAATGAGAAATAACTTAATAGCTCAACCCTGAAAAAATCCCAACAGAGTCTCCCTCTGTGTATGAGAGAGTGATATGCTTCAACTGCTGTTCCAAAATACTGTTGTTTCAGCCTTGTTAACAGAGTCCAGAGCCATGAGTAAATAACAGAGAGATATATAGAGAGAAAGATGCAAGGCACCGCAAAACATATGCTGGAAAAAAAATATACTCCCTCTATGTGACACACTTCCATTTTCAGTCCGTCTAAAAAAAATGCCGCCTTTCTATAATTGAAAACAATGTAACTTTAAATTTTCATATGCCCACTAGTAATTTCCATGGTGTGATTCCTGTTGAAGCATATACTCGGGGTGGGGTGGGAGTGGGGGGGGGGGGGGGCGGTCGTGAACTGAGATCAGAATGCATACGGCTCTATTAAGGAATACTAATGTAAGCAGACAACAGTATATTTCCCTATATAACAAAAAATATCCAAAGAGGACTATAATCTTCATTAAAAACAGGGAGTCAAAAGACCTTCTAGGTCTTCTCTATATGTAAGAAACCCTTTATCATTAAAGCAAATTATGCTTGAAATTGGCAATACTCATGTAAGCAGACAACAGTACATTTTCTTTTATAACAAAAGATATCTTTAAGTGGACTAAAAACTTCATTAAGAACAGGTAGTTAAAAAGCCTTCTACATCTTTTTTATATGTTAGAAACCCTTTATCATTAAAATGAATATGCTAGGAAATTGACCTTAAATGTATAAGGACTCAAAACTCACAGGTGAAGATATGGAATGTGAATAAGGCAAGTCAGTTGATTTAGCATCAGCCTCCTGCTCCTCCTTCCCATGAACCAACTCAGCAGGGGGAGTGCTCAAAGCAGAGCATGGAAATTCTGAGGACTTGATCAAGCATTTTTTTGAGTCTGTACTGCCAGCGTCAGTGTCATTTGCATCCATATCTTCTTCACTTCCATCTTCCTCCAATGTGTTGGAATCTTCCTTGTAAATCAAGTCTTCACCATCCTTAATATTCAGAGATTCAGTAAAACGGTGCACAAGATCACTAGCAAAAGGACCTCCTGGAATGCCAGAAGCACAACCAAGAGTCTCCTTTGATGACTCACAAAAGCAACTTATACTTTCAGAGTCGAACTTGTAATTAGCAGAACAAACGGCCATCAATTAAAGAGAGCAGCAAAGATCTGCACAAACATGCACACGTAGTCTCAGCACAAACAATAAGCAACATTTGTTAGAAAAGAACAAAGATGTTACAGTTATAGAACTGAACTTCGAGGATAATTAATTGCACGTTGAACTTAACCAGTCATCTCAAAGTTATCAATATATTTTTTAGATCCTTCAAGATTTGATCCATCTATCACGACAAAGAAGCAAATCTAAAGTCAAAGAAAAGAATGCGCATTGATCCTCGTAACATTAGTTAATAGGGATGCTGCACCTCAAACAAATACTTCCAAAATTCTGGCTAAAAGTCATCTTCAACTTACAGAGTCATGACCCTAAATAGGAAGGTATGGGGTCAAGGACAAGGGTAATAGGTAGCCAAGTGTTGTTGTACTGTTATGTGGGAGAGGCAGGGGGCAAGTTTCCTCTTCTCCTTGTTTAGTAATCTTAGTATTTGTATCATATCTTATTCTTCAATTTTCACTACTACGTATTCTTAATTTGCACTGTTTATCTAGCTATTTTGTTGCCATCAATTTCCTCTCAATCCTACTTTGATTACATATTTTTTGAGCCGAGAATCTATTGGAAACAACCTCTCCACCCCACAAGAATAGGGGTAAAGTTTACATGCATCCTATCCCATCCCCCGAGACCCCACTTGTAGTATTAACTATATATCTTTCAGGCAAATATTGCACCCTGCCTATAAGTAATCTGCCTTAAAAGTTAAAAGTATGGATTTCTGATCACCACACCTAGTTCATCATTACAAGAATTAGCCATCACAGAATCCAAACGTTACTAGAACTGATCAATTATAAACTTTATGCATTATCTAGGCATAGATCGGAAGCAAGATAACTTTTTTTTACCCTAAACAGATATTATGCAATTTAAATAACCATAAAACACCAATCAGATCAACAACCAGATCCTATAATTGCAAAAAACAATCAAATCACAAATCATTACCTTTCAGTATGTCGATATAAAGCAAAATCACGCAAATTTCCACCAGATTCGGCTACAACTACTCGGAAAAAGATCTGATATAGCTGAAAAATCCCTCGAAACAAACAGAAAACCAGCAGATAGCAACTGAAACAGCAACGCAGAAGAAAAAATAAACAGACGAAGATGAATTAAACGTTAACTAAAACTATTACGCCAAGGCTTCAAACGATGAGAACACAAAACGCCATAGAAAGAAGCAGCTTGAGGTAAAGTCAACAGATCCAATAGAAAAGGCGACACCGAATGCATCGTAAGGATGCGATGCCCTTCGATTTCCCACCGCCACCGCCACCAAAATCCCTAATTCCCAAAAAAAATAAACCTCGATTCACCTCCACACAACAAAATCTCAAATTACAGTGATCGAAACAATGGATGAAGAAGATTGAATTGCTCGAATTTCAAAGAAGCATAACCAGAAAACGAGTAAATCGGATCATTATTATAGCCCTAAATTACCATCGAATTCAACGGAAGACCAAAAAAATGAAATTGGGGAGATATGGGAGAAAAAGACAAATATTTATATTTATAGGGTACTCCTTTATGGTGTATTCAATACGTTAAAAAAAATGAGAACTATTTGAGTTGTTGGTTGGCTAGGGATTGTGGTGCGGTGGTGAGACTCGACACGGGTTTTGTGGTGTGCGATTTGAATTTGGTCGAGCTTTAATGTAGGCATTCAAATGAGTCTTGCGGTAGGCGATCCAGATTTAGTTGGTGCTCTAATGCGGTAGTTGGAGCACCAATGTTTGCTTCGGACACCGAGTGAAAAATCAAAAGAAAAAAGATATATTTGAGGATTAATTTTGGGATAAAATTTATAATTTTTTTGTTTTTTTTAAAAATAAATTACAAGTGTGTTTAGTATAAGTGATGAGATAATTAATTTAGAAATTTATTTTAAAATGAATTTATCTAAAGTAAAATAGTGGGATACTTTATTTTGAGAATAGTTATTTCACAATAGTAATGTTATTTTTTCGTATATTGAGGATGGATAACAATCCTAGATAATAATCTTGGGATAATTAATTTATGAATAACTTGTTACCTAAATAAATGAGTTTAGTTTCTAATTTATCTTTATTTAACCATAGTTGTTTCTCCAATGTATTTTACAAGCAAGTGAATTAATTATAGAGTTTTCAAAAGTTAATATAATACTCACTTTCTTTATTTTTACTTATATCATATTTGAATTTGATATGTTTATTAATAAAATAATAATTGACAAGACTATTTTATCACATTATTTCTATGTTTAATATTAGTCTTGAAAAATAATTTAAGAAAAAAATAATTAAAGCTAAGTGTAAATATATGAAAAAATAATTAAATTTTCTTGATAGGTTAAAAATGACAAGTAACAAATAGTGAACAAGTAAAAATAAATAGACAGAAGATAATTGTCATTTTATTTATTATTCATAGGTAAAGTTAACATACAAGTAAAAAGAAATAAATAAAATAATCCATTTCGATGAATTTATATTATCAGTCAAATATAATATAAAGTTCATCTCAAATTATAATTTCACTAATTTAGTCTGTCAGAAGAATATTACTGAGTCAATGAATGTGACATGGCTAATCCTGTTCGTACACGTGTAAGTATAGTGAGATTTCATTTTCTCAGATGCAGATATTTATGGAACTTGGGCTGGGCTTCAATATATTCCTCACTGGGCCCAATATATTACAATTCAAATCGAGATTATAATCAAAGGTGGATCCACGATGCTCCTAAAGATGGAAAAACTATAGAATATAGCAAATATTAATATATATTTAAGATGAATAGCTATAGTTTATTTTTTTGTGTTATATGGATACATGTTATTATTAAATAGCAAAATTAATTAATTATACATGAATTATCATTTTTTTTCAATTTTATATGTATATTAAGAAATATTAAATAGCAAAGTAATTAGTACTGGCCTAATCAATTATGCCAGGCATATTTTAGGAGCTTGTTCCCTATGTTTACCATCTTCAATGTTTTCTCTTTCAATATTTCTATAACATCGATTTGTTTTATTATTATTATTTTTTAAATCCTTCTGATTCACGATCCTTTTGCATAATTGCAGGAGTGATTTTTTGTGATTCATCTTCATTAGGTATCTTCTAATTGCATTTTTTTCTTGTTTTTATGAAGATTATATTTGTATAGATCTATATGTTTCATCTATTTTCATAGGATTTCGATTGGAGATTTTTTTCATTATAATGGCAAAAATCAGTACTCCGGTATACATTTATTTGATAAATTGTTGGATGAACTTCCTTCGTTGATTCTGATAGCAGTGAAAAAAAGTAGTACAACAAGAACAAGAGGAAAAAGAGATTGAGGTTTAGTTGTACAACAAAAACAGGAGGAAAAATTAACAAGTTGTATTCCTATGTATATAGTTGTAAAAAAAAAAAGTAATACAATGTGAATTGTGGAATTTTTAATTTTTTATAGAGTGAAATAATTATACATCTGAATACTTGTATTGTATTGTATTCCATTGTCTTTTTTTTTAATTGCCCAATTGTATTGAAATATCATCACATGTTGAAAGGTTGATTAGGGTATATAAGTATATTTGAATACACTTGGATACTCACATTGTGTTATGTTCTATTTTTCTTATTTTTGGGTTGTCCAATGTATCTAAAATTTGTTTAACAACAAGGGTATTCATATGTATATTATATAGATGTATTCATAAGGTAAATGTATTTAAATTGTTGTGCTTGTATGCTAAACTGATATACTTTACCAAGTTTGATATATTAATACATTAAGTTCTATGATGGTTTGTATCCTAGATATATTAATACATTAAGTTATATAAATCATTGCATCCATTTGAAATCAAAGTATTCATATGCTAACTGTATAAATAATACATTTTTCTTAGTAGGAAATCAAATTCTATGTCGTGAATCGTTCGATTGAAGTGCCGCATATGTAGATTTATAGAAATTGAAATTACTGTACAAGTTATGCTTGTCATGGAGTTCACCTATTTAAAATTGAAAGAAATAAGATTCATTCACAAATACAATCAATTCATCAAATATAATAGATAAATTAAATAAACAAAATTCTATAATACCTTTATGACGTCTGAATAAGAACAATGAAGTAAGAACAATGGAGTAAAATGTATCCCAATATTTTTGTTTATTTAATTGGAATCTGAGTGGATATGTTTTCAATAGGTAAATATTAGTTGGTAATTTAATAATGGAAAGTTGAGAGTCTTAGGGAAGTAATTAAAGGGTTGTCTGTTATAGTAACATAAATTACCTTATTTAGTGAATTATAATTATAATTGCATTACTGTATAAATAATAATAATAAAAGTTATACAAAAGTACAACTAGATATAGACATAAATTGTAGTCATTTTGGTAAATATCATATTTATAGCTATTAAAATTCAATAACCCTATAACTATAGTCATTTTTGTAAGTTACTCGAATAAAGATTAGGAGTATCTGTCGGATTTCAGTTTCATCTAACATAATTTGATATAAACATTGGGTGCTTGTATATACTGAGAGATTGACTAATTTGATATAAACACCGAGTGCTCGTATATACAGAGAGATTGAATAACTAGTCGAGACTTCAACACGGACTCTAGACCCCAAAAAAAACCTACATCATTAACCTAAAGCAAAAATTTCATCAAGTATGTTTAGAATTTAATAGAATAAATTTGAATTGCAAAGTAATTTCTAGCTCATATACTTCATAAATCTTTTATATACGTTTCATAACAAAGAAAGTTCAACTAATCACTCTTCAATGGATTGAGCTACGCCACTAATTGTCATGTCACTTCTTTTGGTCACGGTCCAGATTATAAGGATCATGGCAGTCCTCGATCAAATCGAGGATTGGTTAGGACAGGGGAACATGAAGCTTAGGCCCTCGGGAACCCATGTACTACCACAGGAGAGCATTCCAACTCCCCAAATCGGAAAATTTTTACAATGGTAGAGGCCCAACCAGCAATAGTTGTGTGACCCTCAATTGATTAATTGACACTTGGATTATGTTTCTACTTCTTTACCTTTTTACCATCTCTCTCCTACTCACCCTTCTTTTCATTCATTTTCTTATTTTCTTACCCCTAATAAATATTTTTTAACTTTATTTTCTTAAGATGTTGATATATTGAATAAAGGAATTAATAAACATTTCTTTATTACAATAACTAAAAGCGTTTTTAGGACTGAGTATTTAAAATACTCATATCATTCAATATTTTAAATAATATCAAATTAACTAAAAAATATTTAGTGTTTTCTCAACTACTAGCACCTAAAAAAACAAATTAATTCAAATTTAGTTTTCCATATTTTTTTTAATTATGTTTTAGTTCATATATATATAATTATGATTTTTTATTTTTTTTTGCACATGAAAAAAAAATCTGTTTTAGTTCCTAAAAAATATTCTATTTTAGTTCATATATCAATTTCGTTCTGTGAAATCTTCAATTTTTTTGTTTAATATATAAATATTAGTTATCAAATCAATTTATATGTAATTTATAAGATTATTTTTGTTTTGATTTTTGATCTTATTTTGAAATTACATATACTTTTTTCTTTCACCATAACCATATTTAAATATAAGAATGACAACGAGATAAAACAAGACAGGGAGTGGCGGACTCATAAACATTTTTAAAAAAATTATACAGGTGAGGCGGTTCACAGAACGAAGTTTAAATCTTTTAATTTAAAACTTGCAATGCTTAATTTATTTTCAAGAATCAATCGGTTCCATGCGTTTTCTATTAAGTATCTAAAAAAATTATAACTTAAATTAAGAAAAATAACGGATACTCTCTGTTAAGAGTGACTATAAATATATGAACTAAAACAAAATTAAAATAACAATGACTTTGAATATATGAACTAAAACAGAATTAAAAAAAAAATGGAAAACTAATTTGAATTAATTTATTTTTTTAGGTGCTAGTAATTGAGAAAACACTAAATAGTTTTTAGTTAATTTGATATTATTAAAAATATTGAATGATATGAATATTTTAAATACTCAGTCCTAAAAACATTTTTAGTTATTGTGATAAAAAAAATATTTATTAATTCTCTTATTCAATATATCAACATCTTAAGAAAATGAAGTTAAAAGATATTTATGAGGAGTAAGAAAATGAATGAAAAGAAGAGTGAGTACGAGAGATGGTAAAAAGATAAAGAAGTAGACACATTATCCAAGTGTCAATTAATCAATGGAGGGTCACACAACTATTGGTTGGGCTCTACCATTATAAAATTTTTCCCACAAGAGAGCATTCCAACTCCCCAAAACCCAACTAAAAGATAGCTATATTCCCATCACTAACCTTATTTGGTTCATGACAATTTTCAATTCAACGGGTGAAGCTTATGCCCTTGAGAACTGTCACGACCCGGGAGCACCCCCTAGTCGTAATCGGCGTACTCGACCTCGAAGAGGTCTAATACAAGCCTCTTAGCATTCATTCATCGCATAGACACTAAAAACCATAAGGAATTAAAAACTTTCTTTACAAAGAAGACATTTCATAAAAAAAAAACTATAGCAAGCGGAAGACTTTCTAGACTTTATACATGATGTCTCATAACCATCTAATACTTTAGAGTACAAAATTTGGGACTAATCCCATACACAACTTGAACAATACTAGAAATACATCAAAAGGAACATGTAGGGTATTGTCCTCGAATCTATGAGGACTCACCAAGTCTTCATCT
>NW_006238947.1:995333-1021824 GCF_000226075.1 Solanum tuberosum
AAAACCCAACTAAAAGATAGCTATATTCCCATCACTAACCTTATTTGGTTCATGACAATCCTCGATTCAACGGGTGAAGCTTATGCCCATAGAACCCATGTACTACCACACGAGAGCATTCCCAACTCCCCAAAACCCAACTAAAAGATAGCTACATTCCTATCACTCAGTGGCGAATTTAGAGCCAAAAAATAGGGCACTGGCACCCATGGTCTCATCGTAAAATTAGATATTTTATATATATATTTTCTAAAATTTGTATAATATTATATTTTGGCACCCGTACTACAAGAAGTCTAAATGGTCCACATGATTTAATGTTGAGCTTTTGACCTTGAAGATTAAGGATCAATTTTCACTTCAATACATTTTACTTGGTGCACCCTTGTTCGAAAAATCCTAAATTCGCCTCTGCTATCACTAACCTTATTTGGTTCATGACAGTCCTCGATTCAACGAGTGAAGCTTATGCCCTCGAGAACCCATGTACTACCACAGGAGAGAATTCCAACTCCCCAAAACCCAACTAAAAGATAGCTATATTCCCAGCACTAACCTTATTTGGTTCATGACAATCCTCGATTCAACAGGTGAAGCTTATGCCCTCAAGAACCCATGTACTACCACAGGAGAGCATTCCAACTCCCCAAAACCCAACTAAAAGATAGTTATATTCCTATCACTAACCTTATTGGGTTCATGATAGTCCTCGATTCAACGAGTGAAGTTTATGCCCTCGAGAACCCATGTACTACCACACGAGAGCATTCCAACTCCCTAAAACCCAACTAAAAGATAGCTATATTCTCATCACTAACCTTATTTGGTTCATGACAATCCTCGATTCAACGGGTGAAGCTTATGCCCATAGAACCCATGTACTACCACACGAGAGCATTCCAACTCCCTAAAACCCAACTAAAAGATAGCTATATTCTCATCACTAACCTTATTTGGTTCATGACAATCCTCAATTCAACGGGTGAAGCTTATACCCTCGAGAACCCATGTACTACCACACGAGAGCATTCCAACTCCCCAAAACCCAACTAAAAGATAGATATATTCCTATCACTAACCTTATTTGGTTCATGACAGTCCTCGATTCAACGGGGGATTGGCTGGAACAGGGAAGCAGGAAGCTTATGCCCTCGAGAATCCATGTACTACCACAGGACAGCATTCCATCCCCAAAAAAACTCAACCAAAAGATAGCTAAATTTCCATCACTAACCTTATTTCAGACTATGTGACTGATTCACTGAGAAAAGACAGTAAAGGCAGAACATTTGTCAACTACCATCAATCCAAAGGCATCACAAGACTCCAACATAATTCTAAAACTTCACTACACAAACAAGAAATTTCCTTTCACAACATATAACCATTGAAGTAATACTTGATAAAACTGCAAATGATTTGTTTTACAAAACATAAAACAAGTACTTTTAAGCCTTACTACAAACAGAAAATAGATACCAAAACCTACATACATTGACAGATTATTTGAACCAAACACAAGTCATAAAATCCTAAATCATGCAACTTTGGTAGAGTGTCCATTACATCGTTAAACGAGAAGTGTTGCTCTTCACAAATTTAAGCCTTTCGTGGTGATTTGGTAGCCTTAGATGGTGATTTACCAGGTTCTTTTCCAACTTTATCGGATTTCTTAGGTAGAAGAATTGGATTGATGTTAGGAAGAACACCTCCATGAGCAATGGTTACACCAGCTAGAAGCTTTCCAAGTTCTTCATCATTCCTCACAGCTAACAAAACATGCCTTGGTATAATTCTGTTCTTCTTATTGTCTCTTGCTGCATTTCCAGCCAATTCCAAAACCTACACAAAGAGAAGACAATCAACACCAAAACACTAATTCTCAATTTGCACATATACCAATGTATTCAAGCAAATTAGAAACACTCTTAGAAGCAAAAATTCCATTATCTATAATAACTTCATAGTTAATTCAATCAAATTTTCAAGTTTCAATTTCAAAAATTTATCATCAAACATGAGCTAAAAGTGAAATTTTCCAGATCCCACACTCACCCTCAACATAACCCTAAACCCCATATACTAAAAAAAAATCAATTTTAGCTAACAACAAACCCCAGATACTAAAAATTCAAGATTTAGAGAAATATACCTCAGCAGCAAGGTACTCAAGCACAGCAGCAAGATAAACAGGTGCACCACTTCCAACTCGCTGAGAATAACGACCCTTTTTCAAATACCTCCCAATTCTACCCACCGGAAACTGTAATCCAGCCTTAACAGATCTTGTAACTGACTTCTTCTTTGGACCACCACCTTTTCTTCCTCCAGCACCCTTCTTCTCCATTTTTTAGCTCAAAAAAACTGAACCCCAAATGATAATTTCAATGAATAATTTGTATTGCTTTCGTTTGAATTGATTGTGATTGAATTTGAGTTACAGTAAGCTGACGTTTTATATATGAGGTTTGTGCTTGAAGAAATGGACTTTCTTGGGAGAAGAGTATTTTGAGCCGTTCGATTTTGGGTTAAATCTACGGCTGTGAGATGAGAATGCTGACGATCCGTGTGATTATAAATTGACCAATGAGAGGAGAACACGTGTGACTTTGTTGAGTGATGTTGACAGACTGGATAAGCTAAGCTTTTAGGTTTCCTATAAAAAATTGAAGGACTCACAAAAAAAATATACTAATATAGTAAATACCACAAAATCAATCAAATTGATAAATCAAGTCTAATTAATTTAACAAATTGAAAATTGATTTAAAATAATTTGATTCATTTTTTTTCAAAAAAAATATCAAATCAAACTTTTGCTATATAGATACAAGAATACTACATATTTAATATAATCTCACAGAGATCGGGAAAAAGTAAAACATACACAGAACTTAGCAACTCGATTTGTAAGTTCATTTACTATACACAAATACATAGAACCGTCAAAATGGGCTTAGCCCATAAGGTCAGCCCAACCCAACCCAACCCATTATTGGGATATGATTGGAATAGGATTTTTCAAACCCATTTAAAACTAGGGGTATAAGCCTGGCCCATATAAGCTCTTGACCCTTGAGGCTTGATTGGGGCCGGACCGGGGTCGGGGCCAACACTTTTTATTTAAGGGTAACTTACAATAATCTCACTAGTATATAATCTAATTACTTAAATACAAGTTATGTTGTAATATTATGAATCTTACCAGATTTTGGTATGTCCAGATACATGTATCTCGAAATGTATGGACTCAAAATTAGGTTAATTTGTTCTAGATACACTCTATCCAAGTAGATTCACATGTATCTAGGATACATAAACAAATCTCGCCCCCTCGCCTCCCTCCTATCTTGCTGTCACTCTCTTATCTCGCTCGCGTATCTGGTATGCAAGACACGTGCTAATTACACTAAATTGTTTGCTAGTGTTATTGAAACAACACCATTGTTTACTATATTTGATTTGAAAACCTTCTCATTTTCTTGAATATACAGATTTTATCCCTATTTTGAAAAGGCGGAGAGATATGTTTCTGAAAGATTGTCAACTCATATAACACATATCAAAATAGATTTGAATGGAAAAAATAAAACAAAAATAATGAAGATATCACAATAATAAGAGAGCATTCTTGTTAAATTTTATTAAGGACATCACTAATATTTTTGTACTAAAAGAAAATATTTTTTTTCCATCTCATCGGCCATCGCTTTCTTACGTGTAATTTAAAATTATGAGTTTTGAAGTAATAATACTCAAAATTTGAAGTTATGTTTACATGTGCATTTTACTTCATTTTTTTAATTCTATGAGTAGAAGTCCGAAAACTTTGAAGATCACAATTCTTCGCCCAAAAAAATTTTTGAAAATAAATTTTAAAATTTGATTCAAAATCTACTAACTAAAACAAAAACGATCTTAAAATGGGATGAATATCTACTTCAAATGATATGCCCTTAGACACGACCATAGATAGAAATCACACGTAAAAAGGGACAATTAGCTAGAGCAGTGGATGAGAGCTAAAAGCATTCTCTACATACAAAAACTCCAAAAACATTTGATCATGAAAGAAGAGTAGCTTATTCTGTAACAGATTTTCAACCTCCCTTGTAATTAAGAAATTGAAAAAAATTAAGAGAGAATTAAAGAAAATAAGGAACTATTCTCATCTGCTAGGAGCTCCAATTTTGCTTTGCAAATGCAATATTTCAGACCATGCAAGATCACAATTTGCAAATATGCTATTTTAACACAACACCAAGTAGCTTGGGAAAATGAAATGTAAAAAATCTCCATGCAGCCAAGCGAAAATACGCAGCAAACCTCAAATTGTTTCTTTGGTGTAAAACAGCAAACCTCTAGACCCTGTCAATTTGTAACAAGGAAAACTCAGTCAAGAAGAATGAACAGATACGAGGAGAAACGAGGAGGGAGAGTAAAACATTCTTCGTAGCGCAAAAGAACAATCAAATATTAGAAGTGGAGAAATTGGAGAAAAATCAGCTAAAACCACATTCAAGCACACAAGAAGCAACTAGTAAGTTAAAACATCATATAGGACGAATGCATCAAGTGAAAGATAATGGATGCTAACTAAAATTTGGAGAGATAAAGATCTTCAATTATTAGTCTAGCAAATACGCATGCCTAGAGGGTTAGTAGAGAGTCCCATCATTATATGTACGCAACAGATCTTATGAAGGATCAGCTATGAGATAAATATATTCCTACGGAAGTGATAGAAGTTTCCATTCTCAGAGTATTAGTATTAGTCTTCTTTTGTTCCTCATCTTTAGATTTCTATTACTACATGCTATTTCTTTGGCCTCTATATCTTATTTTCTTCTTCTTGTTTCTGCTGCCTCTTTTTCATCGTTCGTTTCACAGCCGAGGGTCTATCAGAAACAACTTCTCTACCTTCTCAACTCTCAAGGTAGGGTAAAGGTCTGTGTACTCTACCCTCCCCAGACCCAACCTATGGGATTACATTGGGTTTGTTGTTGTTGTTGAAAGTAATAGAAGTCTCTTACTTGGATATGCCTTTGTATTAAGAACTAATATATTATCTTATGGTGTTTTGTAAAGGTTTGGTTCAATAGTTCCTTCCCCACCCCCTACCACTCCCTTTCAAAACCCATTTCTAGATCAGTCCCTGTTCTTACAATGAAGGGTTAGAGTAAAACAAAAAATCATAGCACATTTTCACACTTTGAAGCTCTTATAGCAACACAATATTGTCAATTTTGTTGTATGATAACCACATTTTGTATAGGGAGAAGACTAGGGATGTTGATATGGGAGGGAAGAGGTGGGACAGGGCAGGTCAAATCCTTAACGGGGCAGAGTGCTGCGGGGCGACAATTAGTGGACCAGAGTAGGGTGGGGTAGGCTAAGACTTAATTTAAAGGGACGAGGCAGGTGATGGGTCAGGCATTATTTAAAGCAAAAGATCTTCTTTGCTGGGAAAAAGTTGGCGCAATATGAAATGCAAGCTCGATCTTAAGACTGCATATTCAGCCTCTATTCTCTACTTCTATTTACTGTTACATTCAAACAATATATGAATCAGCATAAATAAACAGCAATATACTGAATTCCCA
Source organism: Solanum tuberosum (assembly GCF_000226075.1). Taxonomy (NCBI): domain Eukaryota; kingdom Viridiplantae; phylum Streptophyta; class Magnoliopsida; order Solanales; family Solanaceae; genus Solanum; species Solanum tuberosum. The sequence continues at coordinate 1,000,937 of NW_006238947.1, forward strand.
TCTGTTACCTTCAGCATTAACGATTCAATTTTGCACAGTTTTGAACAAATTATTTTGGTTATTTACACTTTAACTCTTTTTAGTTGGGTTCTCAGGAAAAGCAAACTCTGAATGTATGTTGTTGTTGCTTTTAAAATGGAGGAAACACTGAAATACTAAAAAGTGACTCGCAACATTTTTTTTTTAATTCAATAACTAGAATAGTTTTATTATCCATATGTGGGGTTGTTCCTCCTCAATATTTTATGTGTGTGGACACACAGTAAAGATAATGAAAGAAATTAAACAAACAAGTAAATTTTTAAAAGAATCTGACAAAAATTAACGAGTAGTACACACAAACAGGTTAAAGAAAATGCTTCATCATAGATTATTCAGTGACTTTACTTTCTTGGAAGATCTTTGGCGTCAATTACAATTGAGACCGTAGAGGAGGCAACCCTATATAGTGATCGCTAAGTCTCTCTGGCATCAATGTGTATGAGCAGGTTACTATTGTACTCCGTTTGACATGGATCCAGCAAAGAGCTAACTGTTTTTGTAGTCCTTGTATCATATTAAGGGGTCGTCAGGCTACCGGGATGGGATAGACAAGGATATTCTACCTTCTATATGGGATAGATAATCCCACCATTTTAGTACAATTGGTTATGGGGACCAATTAATACCCATAACCAAACACGGGATTAAATAATCCCGCATTTTATCTCAAGATTGTTATCCAAGTCCCACCAACCAAACAACCCCTAAGAGTTCAGATTATAAAAGCATTACTTCAGCCCAGTTCAAAGATTAGGGAACACATTAAATCACTAAGTGCTGCACTATATAGTTATATTCCTCCTCAGCCAAGTCTTACTGGCTTAGCACAGATAAGATGTCACTCCAAAGCATCACCCAATATGCTGAGGATAACATGCTATGTATCTAGTTGTTCATATTGTCTTCAAATGTATAAAATTGCTACTTTAGTATGCTAATAGCCTTAACTCTTAATCCTGGTTCTTGGAAAACTGACATAAGATAATAGTTTCTTTGAAGATAAAGATAACAGTTCCCTCATTCTAATTAACAGCAAACTTAGTGGTGTTCAACCAGAACTAAGATACAGAACTCTTTGAGAAACTGGTGGATTTTCATTTATATTGTTGACGATCCTCTACTCCGAAAAGAAAAATCAGAATTTGACAGAAGGAGGTTTATTTTTGCCCTGGCTTCTGAAGACAAACTTCACTCACCATCCAACCATTTACCCTTTTTTTGTGTTAACAGTCACATTTTAGAGTAGTATACTTCTAAAGATCTTAACATATGGACCGCAATTCCTTAATTTGCATCTTGTTATTAACTTCGAAGAAAAGGCTATTGATATATATAGGAAAAGTGGAAGTTATCTAAGAACTTGAGGCTGAAATAGACTTTTAATGACGATGTATTTAACTAATATGGGATGCACATTTGCAATTCAGAACAAGCAAACAGCCAAACATATCTAAAGTGTCCTGATATTATACAACAACAACAACATACCCAGTGAGATCCCACAAGTTGGATCCGGGGAGGGTAGCGTGTATGCAGACCTTACCCCTACCTCATGGGGTAGAGAGGAATGCTTCCGAAGGACCCTCAGCTCAAGGGAAGCAAATCAAAGTAGTTATGACAAGAAAAAACGACAGTAAAGAAAACATAACAACTAACAAGTAAAGTAGTCCGCGCGTTCACAAAGGAACAATAACAACAAAATAGTGCGATAACTGAAACACAATAAACAACATATCTAAACACGCTAAATACTCAACCAAAACACCAATGAAGCATAGATGCAAATGAACTAGTATAACAAAACTAAAAGGCGAAAAAGCGTTGATTCAGTATAAACCTTGTAGAGCCAGCATTCATATTCCTCCTAAGAATCCTTCCTTCATTATTCGAATCTCCTGATGATATCAACTCTCTCAACCCCAAATTCCCAACCTTCTCCTCTTTCTCATCACTCTCCTTTTCTTCTTTCTCACTCTCCTCTTCTTCTTTCTCCTCTTGTTTCTTCTTCATAAGCTTACCATTAACTCTTTCAAAGTAATTCCCGTATATGTATTCAGGTGAATACCCATTTTCTTCATCAAAAAGCATGATATGACCATGCCACTCCCACACCCGATAATCCGAACCCGTATCCTCATGAAACCCGATACATATATGGTGTTCACCAATAGCAACAGCTTGACCCGAATTTGGTTTTAGCGAATCAGTTTTTCCAGTTAAAATTGTCCGGATTATCTCTTTCTCAACCCTCGATTCTTCTTTCGCTAGCTGAGATTTGGAAGAAGAAGACTCCTTATCGTCGTCGTCTTCATCTTCGTCGGAGAAAGGGAGAGTGTTGAAGAGGAGATCTTCGAGGGATTGTGGGGAAAAGGAGGAAGTTGGGTTTGAAGGAGGACGAATTTGGAGACGGTTCATTAGGGACTGGAGGAGAAGGTTGTCGAAGTTTGGGGTGGTGGCGTTAAAGGAATTCATGGCGGTTGACGGTGGTTGGCGGTGGTTGGGGGATTCGAACTTCGAAGGGTTTAAGCAGAGGTTTTGGGGGTTTATTGGAACCAAAATATTAGGGAGGAAGCTGTGAAAACTGAAATATATCTTATTTTATATGAATTGTTTTTTGAAAAAGAAATGCTTTTAAAAATAATAGTATTAATTTAGTAAAGAATAGTTTTAATAGGGATAATCTTTTTTTTTTTCTTTTTTTTTGAGATTCTAGTTTTAAAAAATTTCAACTTCTGCTTGAAATATGAAAATTAGCTTATACTACTGTTTTACATTTTTTAAATGAAAATATGGACCTAACACCTTTATTCTTCAAAATAAATAATTTTTTAAGAAATGAATACTTTTGATCTTTCAAAAAACTGGCCAAACAAATCACAAAGGCTTAGGATATATAATATTAGGGGTATTAGTAACAGTTGATAGAAATTGATTTTCATTCTCACATTATCCCTAATTTAATCCGTTTAATTGTGAACCAGTAATCGAGTAAAGTATTACTCATGTAGCTGTTTGTTTTTTGAGTTCGATTATTATTAACAGTTTCTTTTACATTTTGATTATGATTTTATCTATAATGACTACTGTATATGATGATTTGTCAGGTTATCTATAATATTTGTCACGATCTTTTTCGTGTCAGTTACTATTTCTTAAGGGGATAATAACTCAGCCTGCAAACCACACATGAGGTGTAAATTGCACTAGGCAAACTCTATGCGATAGACTCAATTCAAAACGCATTGAGGGGATATCGAATGACCACCCTCCAAACCAACTAAGTTATCCCCTTCGATCAATTTTCAACACAGAACTTAATGATTTCCCTTGGACGATAAAAGCTGAGTTCTATTATTAAAAAAAAAAAGTGATTCTCGTGGATGATTAAAAGTAGAGCAACTTTCACATATAGCAAACATAAAATTCATATTTATATATTATAGCTATAGTTTGCATAATTGCGCTCTATATTTCATTAATAATACAAACCGAATAAACTTCACAACTAGTACCAAGTTTGGACAGATCCAATAGACGCCATTAAACTCAAGGAACAGAACAGAGTGCATACAAACTTAACTTCGTTTATAATCCATTTCATAAACCGGACAAATAAGAGATAGTTCAAATCATACAAAATTTGACCAGGGGAAACGTGAAGTTTCCTTTTCGTCATCATCACGTACTGTATGGAAGAGTAATTTCCCATACAGTAGATAATACAAGCATATTGTATATATATATATAGCATGTTATATGCTCATGCAACATGGTATATAACTGTGCTTAGCAGTACAAGTAGACGAAATATTAGAGAAGCACTACTATATGGTATATTAGTATGAGAAATGTAATGTTGACGGTCATTCACGACTTGAGGAAGATGAAGAGACTATCATCTCCTCAGGCTCTCCACAATGTAGTCTGCATACAGATCCCTGAGAAAAAAAATACATTATACGTAAGCAGCTGAACATAATATGAATTCTCGTTAACATAACATACTGCAGAAGGGAGAAAAATTGAACTTCTGGTCATGTTTGAAATGGTGGTAGGTGTTACTTACTGGGAATGCTGGACGGCTTCAAAGGCTTTGTCGGATGGAAGAAAGTCATTAACAGCAACTTCCTTGTTCTCATTTTTCTTGTCTGATACATTAGTCAAGGACCAAACCATATACTCAAGTTCTTATTCATGCTTGCACACACTAAACAGTAAATGAACGTAATAATGATAATTCATAAACATCTGAAATTAAAATACATGCTGCTCTTAAGATTTGTGATTTTGGAAAAGGATACAATCTTCAAAGAAACGACGGATCTCAGCCAAACGATGGGGTGGCAGCTCATTGATATCAGTGTAGTGCTTATATTCAGGATCATCAGCACAGACAGCAATTATCTTGTCGTCCTTTTCTCCCTGTGTTCTGACTAGAGTTAATACATGGAAGAGATTGGGGACACAAAATTTACTTTTAACCATAGATAAGTACCTGATCAATCATGGGCATAAGACCAATTGCTTTAGCCCTGAGAAAGCACCCCGGAAGAATAGGTTCCTGTAAATTAGCATGGTAAGAATCAAGAGAATAAATAACTGTTGATAGGCATCCCCTTATTTTTTTTTTTAAAAAAAGCACAGTTCATAGAGAAAATCGACAGTTTTATAGCATATAGATAAAAAGACATATAATACAGAAATCAATAGGTTATATATAGGGTAACAAAATGTCCACATAATTTAGAGCAATAACTGAGATCACAAATGCCTATAATAAGACCTAACACCAGGACCAGATCAACTTTTCTGTATCCAGCACCGTTTTTAAGTAGTAGTAGATATAGGTTTGGCACACAAACATGTAAGTTATAGGTAAGTCTTGGACCCTTAGCTGCAGTTCAACTATCAGCAAATATCCGCAAGTGTGTTGTTTATCAGGACAATGGGAAAGGATTATCAGCTCACCTGCATGATGACTAAGACATCCAGAGGGTCACTGTCTTCACAGAGTGTACGAGGGATGAACCCATAGTTATGGGGGTATACAACTGATGAATAAAGAACACGATCAACCTGGAATAATGAAACAGCGTTTCAGGTCACTCAGCTAAAATTTCACAATTTTACTCGTTTCAAGATATACCGCTTATACCTTGATCAGTCCAGTTTTTTTGTCAAGTTCATACTTCACCTTGCCCCCCTTACTGATCTCAATCACCTGCACCAACCAATTGGTAGGTTAACATACAAAAACATCTCAACCAAGTATGTGGTAACAAAAATAACTTCAACCATACATTAGCCTCTTGTAAGTCCCAAGGTACCTAGGTGAAAAATCAACTTTACACAGTGAAGAACTTACAGATTACTATCAAGAAGCAAAACACCTCTTAACTTAAAAAAGTTAGCATAAAGCCAGAGCCAAGACTCCAATTTTGGCAGCAGCTGATCTAAGCTATCTAACATGAGTCGGCCTAGAAAATCAATCATGCTTGCTCATTAAAATTTTGAAGATTTACAATATGTTTTGGACTTGATATCAATTATCACCTAAGCTAAATATTATTCAGCATATACATGAAGCATAAATTGCCTTATTCGTATAACCAATATGAAGGTTCAACCATATTAAATATCAGTTCGAAAGTTTTAAAGATTCCTTACCACATTAAAAATCTGTGGAGCATCAGGTCCTGCAGCAAAACACAAATTTTAGCTCATGAAGAATATTCCAGGAGCCATTTTTTTTTTTTGCACAACTGTGAGGAATGGTGTTTCCCTTTACAGAATTTATAAAATACCTATCTCGAGATCATGCCAAGGATGAGCTGCAACTGATCTCCGTGTCATAGAAGAGAGTATTCTTTCATTAAGAGGTGGAATGGAGAACTTCTGAGACACTGGAGACTTGACTTGAGTTTCGATAGGTGGAACCATAATTGCTAGCTGGACATCAAGGTATTAGTAGCAAGTAAGAATCTCCATAGGTATAGGAAAAGAAAATGTTAGCTTTCGGATAGAGGCATCAAATAAAGTTGTCCAACAAAACAACAGGTAAGAAATATCTGTATTTTTATAGACCAATGACCCAGACTCGGAATGGAACAAACAAAACTTAACCAGACAGGAAATATAAGTCATGATTTATATTTCTATAATATCAAAAATTATTATCTTCCTGTGAACAAATAAAAAGACCTTATTCTAACAGGTAATGTAAGCATACAATATACATTTGACATAGAGGTTATAATTTGCTATACTGTCTATATGTACAACCGGCAATGCCAGATCTATCTCGTTTTAGCTCTAGCTATACAACACTGATTGCTGGAATTACAAAATCAGAAACCTGCTAGGTAGATAGATGCCTATGTATAATTGAACAAAAGCTCTTCGTAAGGACTTTACAACTAGTAAGCTTCAGAAGAAACAAACAGAACAATTGCCAGTAACTCCAGTTAAGTAGAGTCAATAATAACCACGGAGTCCAAAAGATTGACTCCTCAGAAATCTATAAACATACCGAAGATCACTCCCTATATTTCCGTACATGAATTCATGAAATACGTGCAGAACGCAAAGCAGAACCAAACGGAAGCAGAAAACATGGAACACTATAGAATTCTTGTGCTTAAACGCATTTACTGCAGAGACATTCACGAAGAACAAAAAAAAACTGAGCGAAAACGAAACAAATACACTATATATCAGTTAGAAGTAGAGAAAAAAATGCCGTGAAGAAAGCGATCCTCACCTGAAGAAACAAAATCATTTTCAACCAAAAAACTTCAAAAAAAAAAACGGGCAATGAACAAGGAAATTAAGTCCTAACTACAAAAACATCACTCCATCCAAACAAAAACCAATCATATCAGCAAAAACTGCAGAAAATGTAACCGATCCCTAAAAACATTACTACAAAACAAAAAAACAACAGAAATGAATGCTGAAACGAGTAAAATGAAGATCATCAACCACATTTTCCGAAGAATCACTAGCACATTGAACAGAAAACGCATTAAAGCAAACAATCGATACCTGAAGCAAATGAAGGAGGAAACTAAGACCGTCGGTGGAAGCACACAGCTCAGATCTACAAAACAAAGCGTATGAACAACGGCAAACCGAGAAAGAGTATTTATAGAAGAAAAAAAAAAGAGAAAGAGAATAAACCCTAGAAAGTTGAGTAATGAAGGTGTAAAACGCGTTCTTCTCCTTCTTCCCGCTCTTAAAACTCTACCATTTTAAAGCTTTATTAAACAGCTCAAAGCTTTAAAAAAATAAATTGCATAATTCTTACGTTTCATCTTTTATTTTTTTTAACTTTTTTTTTCTGAAGAGGGAAGATTCTAAATTAGAAGCGAATATTATAAATACTTGGACACGTGGAGGATTTTTATTGAGTGTTGTGGGACTTAAAACGGTGATAGTGACGGAGTTCCTAACGGTGGAGGTTGGGGATTTGACGGGAAATGTAGGGTGGGAAGATGCCGTTAAAAGGGATTAAGTTTGAGAGGTGGAGGGAATATTCGTGTCATTTATTTCATTTAATTTTTGATAATATAATAAACTTGATAAAAATTATATCAACGTAAAAAAACGGTTTAGGTAATTTGATATTATAAATTTAGAAATGAAAAACTCATGAAAGATATTATTACAAAGTGAAATGGTGTTAAATTGTGAATTTAGAAGTGATATTTAGTAGAACAACTTTCACATATAGCAAATATAAAAATTATATTTGTATGTTATAGGCTTATAGCTATAGTTTGCATAATTGCGCTCCATAACAAACTTTATGTTTGCTATGACTATTAATATGTATATTTCGTTATACATATATAAAAGAAGCAATTGTATAATCTGTTTCGGCAGAGGCGTATCTAAGGGGGGTCACCGGGTTCACGTGAACCCATGGCCCCCTCCCGAGATCATATATAGTAGTGTTATATTTAAAAAAATATACTGAATTATAGATTTGTGAACCCACACTTGAAGTATCACATAATGTGATTATGACTGGGTGCAATTCGTTCCGCAAGGCTAGAAATTTGAATTTTATATTTATCTTATTTTATTTTTCTTTCTAAAATTAAATAACACTTCTCTAAAGTGGTAATTGGTATATATATATATATATAAGAATTAAGTTTAGACCTATAATTTTAAAATTTTAACGGTTTTCAGTAGTAAAAACCTAAATGTCGAACTGATCAAATTTATATCATAGATCTAACCTTTTTATAACAGTGCACCCATCATCTCAAAATCTTGGATACGCCTCTGTGTTTCGGTATACACATACAAAAGAATCAATTGTATAATATGTGTTTGTATAAAGCAAGAAAGAGAGAAAGACAAAAGAAAAATGGGCATGGGAAGATTTGTATTTATATAATCATAAGTGTATAGGACGAAATATATGTATTCGTATTTATATATACAATTTTCTCTCGCTTTATACAAACACAAACGCAATTTATACACTTGTGTTTGTATAAAGTGAGAGAGGCGAGTGAGAGTGGCGAGCGAGATCTGGGAGAGGGGAGAGAGGGGAACGAAAAGATACGTATATATACAATTTTCTCTCACTTTATACACACACAAACGCATTTTATATATTTGTGTGTTGTATAAAGTGAGAGAGATGAGGAGAGATTGCCTAGCGAGAAACGAGAGTGGCGAGCAAGAAATTAAGGGAGAGAGGCGAAATGACAACAGTTTGTTACGGATTACAATTAAATCAAACTGTGATTATAGCATTTAATTTGAATTAATAGTTTGCTATTTTATACAAATTTCCCTATTTAATATTAGGAGGAAAGAAGTATATCTTTGAATATCGATTTCAAAAATTGTGGGATTTTTTCACCATTAGTAGAATTTTGATTTCGAGCAATCATACAAATTGTCTTGATATATTGGTTTTATGTGATTAGACGAAAGAAAATTAGTCTGAACCAAAAATATTCCGACATTAAATGAAAAAATTAAATGGTATTTTCCTTGTTCCTTTTAGTTGTTACAATTTATTTATTTATTTTTGGGTCAAACGATAAGAATTTTGACTGACATTTTGCTATGTTTTTTAATTATATTGATATGTAAAAATTTGCAATGTAGTGGATTATCTAAATTTTTAATCTGAAATATCAAATTAATGTAATCTAATTTAACTTTAAAAATTAATTAAATTGACTTTACATCTGAAAGTAAGTAATTAAAGGTCTGGGCATTTAGTCCAAATTTAGACGTGGAAACAACTTATTATTTTTCTTTAACAAAAATATATCTTGTGTTTGGCATGTTGTTCAATTTTAATATCCCATGTTTGGTACTATAATAGGGATTATTTAAAAAATTAGTAGATGACACTTATTTTTCTTTAACCAAAAAATATCTTTAGTTTGGCGAAATGTTCAAATATTTCTTTGCTTGCAAACATGAAACATAGGACATTATTTTCAAATATCTACTTTATATTTATTTATTTTTTTTTATTTTTTTTTGCATATAGTTATTATGGGAGGATAAGATAGATCGAGTCAGCATTGACTAGGAGATTACTAAGATTTAAAAAAATTGGCAAAAAACATTTTTCATTGAGTTTTTAAAAGGTAGTAATTACATATGAATTTCAATTATCTTAATAATATTGAATTCACCCGCAACTAGCGCACAATGAAAGCATTTGTCACTATTGCAAATGTATATTTCATGATGACATAAAATGTTTCTGGTAGAGTTGAATTTTCTCATGTTTTGATAGTTATATATTTTGAAAAGAAAAAACATTCTCTATAAAAATAATTAAGTTTCTTAAAAATTAAGAAAATAATTTACGAGTAAGAAAAATAAGTTTCACAACACCCTGCTCTCTCCACCCTATCTCCGACATCCATCTCCACGCTTGTAGACTACTGTGTCGCCTAAATTATGTATATAAATGTTTCTGAAATTATATTTTTTGTTTATTGTTATTATTGTTCTTTTCTCCGTTATTTTCCTTATACTGTATTCTCCCTTCATATGTATCGTGATATATTTTACTTGAATTGAGATGTTTTATTCTCGTACCAAACATACCAATAATTTATTAATATTCGCAAATAAAGGAGGAGATGGAATATATGAGTGGGAATGGGAATAAGTAGCGTTGAAGTAATTTCTTATTCAAGATATATATTGTCCCACTTTAATTTCTCTTTTTTTCTTTTTTATTTTCTGCATGCATGTGACTTTTTCTTTATAACGACTCCACCCACCTTTCCTTATTGTTGACACATCTATTCTTCTCAACTTTTCTTATTAATTAAATAAATACAAGAACAAAATTAAAGAATGTTCCAAATTAATTTGATGAAATCCAAGGTCTAAGTTGATACATCATAGTCTATCTTCCACTAGGAATATTATAAAAATTTTAGTAATTAATAAAGTAGATTCTGAATTTAAAGTTTATAGGTAATATTTCAAGTTAATATATATAGTAATAATTAAGTTTACACTCAATATATATTTTGATATATATACGCAAAGTTAGATAGAAGAAAACTACTAGATTTTCTTAAACTTATATATTAAAAGATTCATCAAAATACAGTAAAACCCACTAAATTAATATATGTGGACCATGAAATATTATTATAGGTATTATTTAATCGATATATTAATATTTATTAATTAATTAAAAGAGTGTTTTGAGATTCATATTCCGAATTCCAGAGTTTAGAAGAAATTGTAGATATCATCGAAAAAAAACATTGTTGATGATGAAATTGAAGATAATACAATACATTTGAAACCAATTACGCATAAGAAAACACTTATCACATGTCGACTTTTCACGATTTTATGATACAGCTCGAAAAGACAACATCGAAACTTTAGTATGCAATAGGAAAAATTAGAGATGAGTTTTAACTAGATTTAAATTTTAACAAAAAATAAAAACAATAGATTTTTTCCATTGGCCTAAGTCGGGATCGGAGGAAATATTATCTTAGAGAGGTTACTAATTTACCGAGTATTAATTTAGTGTGGTTTTACGATATATATATATATGAAACTTAAGTTTGAACCCCAATCGCAAACACGTATCACTCAAAAGCGCCGTCCAAAAATTCATAACCTGAAGTTCAATCCTAAATTTGACTTAATTAAATTAATTAACGTGACGGTACAAAAAGTTACACACTATAAGACAAATAACTTAATTAAGACCTTATTTTTTTAATAATATATACTATTAAAATGTTTGACAGTTGCACCACACGCCTTTGCTTGCTTGATTAAGGGGACCTAATCTTTATACGTACTTTTTTGGTCTTTAATTTATATTATTTGTGATGTGAATGTGAATGGGTCAATGTTATAATCACCACGTCAAACATTAATTGAAGACTTGTCAATGTTAAACATAATTTGTGTGGATCTTTGATTTTGTAAATTAAAAAAATAGATTAATCTTTGGTCAATTTATGCTTCTTCTCGGTGTTATTACAACAAACGAGATATTTAGTGATAATAATTTTTTCTTGTGATAATATTTATTGTAGCAACAACAATTAAATTAATACCATTGCATTTTGAGTCACTAAAATCTTTAACAACATTTATACAAAATGTTGGTTATAGATATTCATATGATACTATTATATAATTATAGCGACAATTTTATTATCACTGCTAAATAATTACCGCAAAATGCTTTTTTTGTTGTAGTGTGTGTTTGGTGGGTAGATAATATTTTAATGAAAAATAAATGAGTTTTTTTATTTATTTTCTAGTATATGGAAACTAAACAAAATAATATTATACCAAAAGCACTTATATGTAAACAATATGAAGATGGAATAGGATGGGAAGTGTGGTTAGGGATGGAATGGTCAAATGGGTGGAGGTGATAGTCGAATGAATGCGAGGAAACGATGAACTTGAAATGTCACTAATAATACTTGTTAGACTACATAATTAGACATATTTTACTACCATATATACTACTATTATTTATACTTTCTGAATATTACGTATGTTACCATCAACAAGAGCTTCGTATCATATAATAAGGAAGATACATTTAGATGCATGTATTTTTGCTACTAGATAACCTAAAATAGGGAGAAAGGTGAGCGAGATGGAGAGGGAGACGAACAAGATTTGTTATGTATCCCAGATACACATGAATGACACTAAATATACACTTGTATGTATCTGATGTGATTCACATGCATCTGGATACTAGATGCATAGGAAAGTGGCGAGCGAGATGAGAAATAGGCGAGGGAGGCGGGTGAAATTTGTTATGTATCCAGATACATGCGAGTCCACTTGGATACGATATGTCTAAAATAAGTTACACCTAATTTTAACTATATATATCTTGATATACATCTATCTGGACGTATTTGAATGTATTTAGACACACTAAAGTCTAATAAGATACGTAATATTGATACATTAAGTTTGATGCGTAAGTTTTCCTAGTACTTGTTTTCCATGTTTCGCTAGGGCGACTATTTTTCTCATTTTTATCCAACTTATTTTCTTTGATTTAAGACTAACCAAAATTTCTTTGTACCAAATACACTAATTCTTTTTAAAGCTTTTCTTTCATTCTCTAATGTAATGTAATTATTAGAGTATTAACAAGTTTGGTCCCATTTGAAGTTTTGACAGCTTATAGACATGTTTTTATTTGTGGCACTATAAAATAATGAATTTGAAATCTATGCATCGATAATTAAAAAAATATGTATACATTAACATCATTGTAATATTTTACATATGTTGAAGCTCTTTCGTGTTTTAGTTAGAAGTACTTTCATTAAAAAAATTATTTTCACTTTTAAGAAATAGCCATTTCTAGTTTATAGTTCAAACATTGACAAAATATTACTCCCTCCGTCTCATTTTATATGTCATCGCTTTCTATAAATAGCTGGACCACAATACTTGTAATTTTATAAAATTTATGCATAAATTACCAAATTTTGCCTATTATACCCTTGATAGAATAGTTAATTAATCTTGTCATTTATTAATAAAGTTGACTTAAGAAAACATTAATTAAGGGCAGAAGGGTAAAATTACATCATTTCTTAATGCAAGTGCAAAGTAAAAAGGTGACATATAAAATGGGACGGAGGGAGTAATAAGCAATCTAAAGCTGGTCATCTAAGTTAATTTTTAGTGTAAAGTACAAAAATTTCAAAATTTTTGGATGCTAATTACATCCTATCTCAAAAGTTTTATAGATTACAATAATTTCGGATTTTTCAATCGTGAATACATTGTTGCTTCGCCCGATACATAACAAACAATACATTAGTTATCTACCAGATACATAGCTTAAACCAGATTCATACTGATTTAGTTTTGAAATAATTGAGGTTATGTATCAACAATAACATTGTACTAGATACATTATACACAAAAAGTTATAATGTATCTAAAAGAGGTGGAGTGATGTATCCGGATGTTAAGAGAGAAGGAAAAAATGGAATTTTTATAATTAATTCAGATGATATTAATTTTTAGAGATTATGTTATCTTAAATCGCGTAATTACGTAATTTTCCATGTCCCTAGGCTAAGATAAGATGAGCTTTCCTGGCCCAAGCTCCGCTTACTGTGGGCCTTGGCCCATGATTTTATTAGATATGTAATGTCTATAGAAGGGTGATTTGGGCCTTATGGATTTGTCTGCTTTGAACAATCATATCGCTGCAATTTTACAAGTGATGTCTAAAAAATATGATATTGGGATAGAAAAAAATCTTTTTAATAAATTTTCGACTCAGAATAATTTGTTTTAGCAAAGTAACAGGAATAATTAGTTTGATAAGGAAGTGGAAAAAAAACATGATTATGCTAACAAAATAGATACATGTTGTTCTATGATTGTCATGGTTTTCTTATAGCAATTTCAATAAATGTCCATATGATGAAAACAATTAGACATAAGAGGGATTTCAATCAAAACATTTTAAAATTTTCGGATGAAGTATGTTTTTTTTTTCAACTTCAACTAATATATTTTTTTAGTTCCATTTTATGTAATTGAAATACTTTTACACGATAATATATTTTTTTAACGCAGGATAACCCCGTAGTTGCTACAATTTTTGCCCTCTGCGATGAGCATTTTCTACACACTGGGTAAACCATCCATTATGTAATAGCCTGCAAAACCACATACAAGATATAAACCACACTAGACAAGTCTTATGCGATAAGCTCGACTCAGAAGACATTGAGGAGGATCAATCCCGAATCGTCCATATAGATACCGTCCAAATTAATTGAGTCAACCCAAACGACCGTGATACCATTTTTATACAACCAAATTATTGAGAGGTGATGAAGAGTCAACATTTGAATTGGAAAACAAAGAAGGTGACTTTAACCACCTAATAAAATAAGTAATTTTGTTATTAATTTATGCTTCTTCTAACTTATTTAAATATTTTTTTTTTAGTCACACCCATTAGAGAAGTTCAATATTTGAATAATAGCTCAACTTATAGCAACAAACATTAAAGTTATTCAATATTCATCTAGTTAGTTTTCTTTTTTGGTTTCTTTCTTTTTTTGATTTCCCACCCGGTGTCTGGAGTTCACATTGGAGCTCCGATTAAAATCGGACCGCACATTGAGGGCTTGAACCCAAGACCTTTTTTTTAGTCACACCCATTAGAGAAGTTCAATATTTGAATAATCGCTCAACTTATAGCAACAAACATCAAAGTTATTCAATATTCATCTAGTTAGTTTTCTTTTTTGGTTTCCCACCTGGTGTTTGGAGTCCACATTGGAGCTCTGACTAAAATCGGACCGTGCATTGAGGGCTTGAACCCAAAACCTCTAGTTAAGGTTGAAACACTCCCACCAGTGCACTACAACCCATGTCGGTCATCTAGTTAGCTTTCACGATCATTAAACTCATTATCTATTTTAAGACGCAATGATTGTTTTCAAATAATTAATATTTAAATTTATTTAGGACTCGATCCATCCGACCCATTTAAAATGAGTCGACTGTACAAAAGAGAAGTAAATAAATAAAAATCTACGGCCGACCGGTGCCGACGTGACTGACGTTGCAAAGACGCTTTCCCTCCTATAATATTTATTCATTTTTTTACAGCCTCTCTATTTATTAGATCTCAAACATATTTTCATATCTTTCTCTTCCATTTTCAGTTTCTCCGATCCCGGTATGTAATTGTATGTTTATATGAATATAATTATGTATAAATCTTCGTATATATGTACGAGTTAATTTTTTATTCAAATTTGATTTGATTTGATTTTCAGGTTTTAAGGTGATTTTTGTTTTGTTTGTATATCTAGGGTTGGAGTTTCCCTTCATCATTTTCTGAGAAATAATTTCTAATGGCCGCTCCACCCGCTAGAGCTCGAGCTGATTACGATTACCTCATCAAACTCCTTTTGATCGGCGACAGCGGTAAGTTTTTTTTTTTTTTTAATTTTTTTTTAGGTATATTGAGCTTGAGGTTATGTGTTCGAGCTATGGAAACTAGATTTTTGTAGAAATGTAGTTGATTGATTAAAACTTGTCCTGCACATAGCGTTTAGTGCATGAAACAGCCTTTTTATAGTTTTTCTATGTATAATTATATTTTATATTTACGTTGATTGATCAAATTTTGTAGAGTTATAGTATATGAGATGTTTGGGATAAGGTTAATGGTGTGTAGCGCTGCGATCTAGGTGTAGAACTGTGATGTTAAGCTTATTTTTGTTTAGTTTTCTTTAATGGCTTATACGTCAGTTCTAAGTCGCGGTTTTTGTATATGTGTAATAACAAAAATGTGTGCAGTGATGCTAGAGAACATCTGTCGATCGAAGAGTGTTAGGATTTTTGATTGCTTCTTTGGGACATGAAGTGCAACTAGAGCTTGAAGAACTTATTGTTAGCTTTGTTAGTATTGTTCTTTCGGTTGACACTATGCTTCATTTGCTGGTAATTTTATGTAACTAGGAAGGAAAATATTAATGGATGCTTATTAAGTTTGGTTGGAGAATGAATTGGTGGTTTGCTTATATGGACTTGCGCAATCCTCTCATCATGAGATAACTTTTGGGGCCATATCTTTACGTGGAGGCAGAGCCATGTCCATCCTTGTTGGGGCTGTCGGTCCATGTCCAGTTGGAACTGAACGTGAACTGTCAAGGGGGTGTTAGAATAGGTTAGAGTCCCACATTAGTTGGAGAATGGATTGATGGTTTTCTTAAATGTACTTGGGCAATTTTTAGAGCTAGCTTTTCGGGTTGAGTCAGGTCGTGGACCATCTCTTTACATAAAAATTGACTTGATGCTGATTAGGTCAGTTTTCTGGTTGTTTAAGTCATTTTCGACTTTCTTATCTTTTTATTTTTCTTATTAAGTTCTATTCATTTTCTTGTCTGATCTTTTTTTTCTTAACAATTTTATACATTTCTTGTTATGCTTCTGTTTCATTTATGTTTTGTTAAATGATAGAGAGAAAAATTGGTAAAAGAAATACTACATTAACCAAATTAATTATCTATTGGAATTTTATTTGATGCATGTATAAACATGTCTGTGAACTGGTTATATTGGGTTCAAAATCTGGTAGATATAAGTTTCAGACTATATTCTTGCACCAACAGTAGATGCCTCCCATTCCTCTTGTTGTGCATAGTGTAGATACAATATTAGACATGATCGAGGATTTGTAAAACATGACACCCAAGGGTGTGATCTAGTGGTCAATGAAGTGAGATGAAAATATAAAAGTTCTAGACTCTAGAGTAAAAGTTTACTCTTAAAATGGCCCTGGAGATTGACAATAAAAATGATCTGGAAAGTTGTTGTTCTCATGAAATATGGGAATGAAGGTTCACTGGATTCCAAGGTGTTCACATATGTCCAACAGAAATACTATTTGGAAGCAACATTTATAGATAGTGGGAAGAATTCCAGTCATTTCCCAAACTAAAGGTGGGTGATAGAAATTACACAACATTTTGGCTAGATCAGTGGATAAGTAGCTTTTGTATTTTGTAGCCTCAACTCGGTTTCTGTTTTTTTAGTGCTTGTAAGTTGTAACATTTACTTTGATAATAAGATAAGTCAGTTAAAAAGGATTTATAAATAAGTCAGTGCCTGCAAAATTTAATTACATGTTGTATAAGAATCTGCGAGATTTTGCACTAGTAGTTAGAATCTAGGAATACGTTTTAGGTAGGCTGTAGCCGAATTGTTGAAAACAGATGGTGTCAATCATTGTGCCAGCATGCTCAGAAGTTTGAAGATGGACATATAGACAAAATTGGCTAGATTTTCAGCACTATTCATTTGCTTTCACTTTCAAATATTCTCGCAGCACTATATCAAGAACATTGCCATCATTATGCATATCAGTTACCTTCCAAATTATGCTGAAGATCAATAGCTGTTTAGTGTTTTTTGTTTCAACAGCTTGTTCATTTTTTGTGCTAATATGTTGAAATTTCCTATTAATAGTTTAGTCCTTCTGAAAGATGACATAATAGATTCTTTTTGAATTTTCAGGTGTGGGTAAGAGTTGCCTTCTTTTACGTTTCTCAGATGGCTCCTTTACGACCAGTTTTATCACAACTATTGGGTAATCATCTTCTACATTTTAAGGAACACATTGTCGTTATCTCATCATCTTCTTCTTCTTTGGTGTTTTTCTTAAAGCACTTGTAACTCAAATGTAATAAAAGGATAGATGAACTAGGAATTTGATAAGATAATAAATTCTCATGGAAAAGTAGCACAAACCTCTTAACTTAAGTTTACATAATGAAAATGTGAACAACATGCTGCTACTACCACTACCACCACATGCTCTTGTATTGCTCTTTTGTTTTTTCTCTTAGCACTTGTACCTCAAAGGTGATCAAGAAATACAAACCTTTTTTTTTATGACAAAGGTAACATAAGATATACAAACATAAATTGATCTAAATAAAGAAAATGTGTTGAGCAGTTGATAAGAAAGGTATCTTGTTTTACCACGTTTTATCAAATAAGAAGGCAAGATTTCCATAAGGTGAAGTTTCTTAAGTAAAGTACATAACCTCTTGACTAGGAATGTAGATTATGTAAGTTGACTACAGTGGTTTCAAGAGATAGTAAAAACGTGGATGGATTGTTACACAAACAAATTATTATTTGCCTATGTATTTATTTTTCGGGAGACCTATTCTGATTGAAACTTTTCTTTCACAGTATTGACTTCAAGATAAGGACCATAGAGCTTGACAGTAAACGAATCAAACTGCAAATCTGGGATACCGCCGGTCAGGAGCGGTTCCGAACAATTACAACTGGTAAGCTTGTGGGTGAAACATGCCGTTCTTCATTTCTTCTTGCTATTTTGTCATTTGATATTTCTTTTGGGCGAACATAGACCAAGTCAGTACTCTGTTCTGCTGCATTAATATGTCAACTTCACATTTTTCGTAATTTTACTGCCTTTGCAGCTTACTACCGTGGAGCCATGGGTATATTGCTGGTGTACGATGTAACTGATGAGTCATCTTTTAACAGTAAGTTCCCTTGTTACACTGGGGGAGAGGAATTTTAACTTTTTGTTATGTCAATTCATGAGTGGTTCCTTTTACGTTGTGGATGATTTTATAAGCTCTGAGGGGTTGATTTCTAGGAGTATTACCACATGTTTGAGGTCTTGACAAGAGAATCTCCGTCTTCCAATCCCTTCTAATCAGGCATCTGCCAACGAAACTATATGTTCTACTTTTATGACTTCTGCCCCTCCTCTTTATAACGAAGCAGTTTAATGAAGCATGGCCTTTAAGATTATGGAGAAGCTATTCATTTTTATCATGCACTAAAATAGTGTACACTTCTGTTGGTCAGGTCAAAACTAACTTTGTGCACATGTTTAGACATCAGGAACTGGATAAGAAACATTGAACAGCATGCTTCCGACAATGTCAACAAAATTCTGGTCGGCAACAAGGCTGACATGGATGAAAGCAAAAGGGTTCTCTCTCCTCTCTAGCTCCTTTTATCTGCTGATCTTTGTATGTTGTTGTATACGTGCTATTGAGCAACTGAGTTGTGATACACCTTTTCTCTAGGCTGTTCCTACATCCAAGGGTCAAGCACTTGCTGATGAATATGGCATTAAATTCTTTGAAACTGTAAGTAGAACTGTTAGCCAGCATTGTAATTATTTGCAATTGCAATTCTCTTAAATCCTAGTAATATTTAATGCAGAGTGCCAAGACAAATATGAATGTTGAGGAGGTTTTCTTTTCCATAGCTCGGGATATAAAACAAAGGCTTGCCGAATCTGACTCAAAGGCTGAGGTATTATTTTCCAAACCAAGTTCATTTAAAGTGTGCATACTTTATGCTGGCTGACAAGTTTGAATGCTGAAATTAAATAGAAACGAGAGACGATTGATATTTCTATTGATTTGACTTTTGACAAGACAGAGTTTGAGGGTGAAATGTTGGTGTATGAAAACGTTGGACAAAGATCCTTCCGTTCTAAAAAACTAAACGGAAGGTGGAAGTGCACACTAATTTGTTAAATTTCTATTTGTCCTGTTTCCCTAATACAGAATAACTTCCTTCCAGGTTCCTATAAGTGCGAAAAATTCAGTCTTTATTGCATCCCATCACTTTGAATCTTTCATTTCTCCAAATACTCTACATCAGCACGATGTTATCTTGTTCCATTTCCTAGACATGGAATATTTCGCAGACTGACTCGTGCATTCATGAATTTTGCAGCCTCAGACCATCAGGATAAATCAACCGGACCAGGGAGCAGGATCTTCACAAGGCGCCCAAAAATCAGCTTGCTGTGGTTCTTAAAATATCGATAACAGCAAATGAAGCCAGGATGATGGGAAATACATCCTTAAAATGACCATTTTAGTGGGAGGGCTGAAACTAATCTTTTTTTTATATAACATTCTCATTGTATTTCTCTCTTTACAGCACTTTTCTTCCAATATCTATTTGTATTTGGTGGCAGCTCTTAGTATTTGCAAATTTTTTTATCAGTATATTGCTCACCACTTTTTTGACTAATATAAATGAAGGGACAAACTGCCTTCTAATGTTTTTGTACAAACTTTTGGAGGGGTTTTTGTGTGGGTATTTGCATTTTAAGATTGTTCTTAGGGGTTGCCATTTTATCAATCAAATATTGTTCAACTAAATTCAAGTCTATGAAATTGAGCACAATTTTACAAAGAATTGTTTTCTGATCATTTTTTGGAGAACTCTTTAACTCTTACTTTTCACATGACATATTTAAGATCGTAATATTTAAGAGTACTTTAGTATATTTCTATGTATCTTTAGTTTAAGAATATGAGATTCAAAAGTTTCTTTACATTACCTTTGTCTAAAGTCAAAATCAAGTTAACAAAATGGTTTGAATTGTTGAACAAAAATACGCATAACTTAAAGCAGTGCACTTCTTCATTTTTAGCGTTTTTTTCTTCAAGTTTTAGGGTACTGTTTTGAAATTTTATTCAGGCCTTATCGAACTTGCAAAAATTAGTTTCTCAACAATCAATATTCTTTATGAATGATAGGGCATTGGGGAGAATTTATTGATAACAAAAAAGATGAGGTTTCTGTTGGAGGGTCCCCAATCAAATAGAATTGAAAAAAACATTTTTGATATTTCAAGATGACATTTAGTTGGTTTAATCATGAAACGTTGAAAAACTTAACCAACTACGAACATATTAAGAAAAAATGTCCTAGAACATGATATTGAATTGAGTGAGAAATCCCCCCCCCCCCCCCCCCCCCCCCTTTCTTTTATTTTT
>NW_006238947.1:1021904-1036902 GCF_000226075.1 Solanum tuberosum
ACGGTTTTGAATTGTGGGAGAAACCCCCCCCCCCCCCCCGTTTTTATGAACTTTATGAATATTGTTCTGAAGTGAACTTTAAAAAGATGTCATAGAATATGATATTGAATCTAAAATAATGTTCTCACAAGGAATTTTAAGTTATAATCTCTACGTTTGTAATATTAAAGTAAAAGAATATTATGGTAGTATCATGAGTAAAATAATATTAAAAAAATTATATTATTAAATATCATGAGTGAAATAAATATCGTGATTGAAGTGACAAAAGATTGTTGCATCCAATGGAACTTTTCCATGTTTAAAGGAGACACAAGGGTTTTCCTTCACATATAGAATTTGTGTTGTAATCCAAAAGAATTTTACCTTTAATCATGTGAATCTTTTTTTTTTGTGTGTGTAATTCTAGTCAGCAAATTAAAATTCCTCTCAATCATGATGACAAAACTCAAATGACTAATCATTATCCCAAGAGGCAACCATTTTCTAATTGAAGCTTACGAGTTATTTTGGTTTTTGATATTTGTATTTGAATTTTAATTAATTTGGATTAACACAAAATAAATATAACAAAAGCAATCATAAAAAGATAACATATCCAATTGACTCATGTCCACTAAATATATAATCTAAATTGACTCATGAAATTCTTTATTAAAATATTTTAATTTTTTTTTGAGATGTTACATATAAATATGATAATTTTTCTTAATGAAGCAATTAAGCAAATTATAAGAAAACAAATAAAGAAATTAAAATTTAGAAAAAAATTAAGCAATTCATTTCACCTCACATAATCTTTTGGTGCGTCTAGTCAACTCATTTGATACCGTTAACATAAAAAAAAAAAAAATCATTCGTAGAGCTTGAGCTCAATATCTTTAGATGTATAGCATATCTCCAACCTTACTTAGCTCAATAGTTATTACTATTTGCGTTTGGATTAAACTCGTACGATTCTTCTTAAAAGAACTTTCATAATATTAAGAATATCATTCTATTTTAATTTAACTTCTATTATTCATCAACTGAACTTTGTTTGCATACTCAACACAATCTTTAAAATATTAATCAACATATTAGGAAACTTTTAATCCACTTGTCCAATATTGGTTTATTTGGTTATAATATAATTGGGGTCTCACTTGGCTTTTCCTGTCTGAGTGCAATATCTTGACTAATGATCTTACTTTAATCATTTTTAATCTAAAATTAGTGGCTATTACTGTTTTTATATTCTAATCATAGAGATTTAAAATAAGGAAAGGGAAAAGTTTTTTTTTTTTTTTTTGGATAAAGAGAAAGAGAGATACTTTTTTTTATATATAAAATAAGAACATGTTATGTTTGTCCAAACTTTTGGAAAGCCAAAAATAATGTTTATTTGTTTTAAAATGTTTATCTTAAAGAATTGAAGTGTTTGTTCAATTTAAAAAAGAAAAGAAAAAGCAAGTGTATATTATTAAGTACTAATCACAACTTATTTGCAAAAGTTAAATAAAAATATATATTTTTTTAAAATGCTTTTGGAGCTTTAGCCAAGCATAAATTTAATAATATATGAGAAGAATGTAGATGATATATATATAATCCATGCTCTCTTTTATCTCTCCAATACCTTAGTAGTTCTTCCAAGAAAAGCAACTGAGAATTAAATGAAGTGACAAAATGAATATATAGACTTTAAGATCTTCAAAACCCTTCTATATAACAACAAAAAATAATTGTTGAAATTAAAAGGTCAATAAGAAAAGAAAGAAAAGAAGAGTTTCTATAGGCCCTTTTTAAAATTTCTTTCGGGGAAAAAAGGACAAATATACTCCCGAACTATCGTAAAAGATATGCAGATACCCTCCGTCATACTTTTGGGACATTGGTGCCACCGTCGTCCAAAAATTAGAGCATATATACCCTTTATACTAACGGACATACATGTGTCATAATCTTATCCACCCATCCGACATTTATTAAAATCGGATCGACGGATAAGATTGTGCCACGTGTCCCTATTTAGTCTTCCGTTAGTGTGAATGACATATATGCTCTAGTTTTTAGACGGCAGGGGCACCAATGTTCCAAAAATATAACAAAGGATATCTGCATACCATTTACGATACTTCGGGGGTATATTTATCCTTTTTCCCTTCTTTTGGACTTAGTCAAAGTTTATATGCATGGATAATGTTGTAATAAGTTACTTATGGATTTTTTAAATAGTGGAATTGTGTTCTTATGACTCGATTCAAGAACCATGATATGATAATTAAAATTAGAATAATGAAGAAAGAAATATTGTGATATGCGTCTATTATTTCTTGCATTACAAGTATTGTTGTGTCTTGAGATCCCAATTATCATGGTTTCATTGTATCACAAAAAGAAATTACAAGAAATAACTATTCACTATACAAAAAAAAAAAGAGAGATTAAATTTGTTCCACCTTTTTTGTACAAACAGTAAAAAAATATAGAACACTTTAGCTAGTAATTGACTAACGAAAAACATGAGACAAAATAACGAAGAAATTACGTAATTTTCTTTCTAAGAAAGAGATCACAATGATTGACAGCTCTTTCAATCTAGCAAAATGGAAAATTTGAATTATAGTAGTAAGCCTACGACCACTGAACAAACTTGATTGACAAACATAGTTTATCCACTATTAATATAACGTTTGTCGAGTCCTTGACAAACTCACATCATCCATTTCAAATTAAACAAAAAATTTTCCCCGAGTACACGAACAATTCAACCTATAGAAATTTGTTTTCTTTTTTCCATCCTTACTTCTTTTATGTTTCCTGTTAATAGTGATATATTTAAGAACTGTTATCAATATCTTATCATTTCTTCGAAATTGTCCACTCATTGCATAATGAATGTAACTGATTATTTCCCGGTGCACTGACTTAATGGATCTACATGAAAGGCGACCAACTCTATAATTTTTTCAATGCCATATCTTTCAAAATTAAGTTGTATACCAGTTTGCAACCCATACTATATCTGCATTTACGATATTTACTATATTTCATACGTTTCAGATATAGCACACCTCATTTTTCTCGTATGAAATTCAAACTTCGACACTTGAGATTCCATAACAAGAGATTACCCCTCGATGCTATTAATTAGAGTTCCATGTAACTAACTTTCAAATAACTTGAATAATGTTGCATAAATATTATATCTTTAGTGGGTAGAACTTAATCTCTTTCCTTTCCTTTCTTTCTTTGCTGCGTGCAGGAGATAAGGTGACATAATATGTTCTCTCAACATCATATTTATGGGTTCAAAGTAAGATAACTTTGGCAATCTTTATATTTATAACCTCAAAAAATTTGTAGATTTTATAAGAAACATAATGGAGAATATATATAGTGGCGTAGTCAAGATTTTCATTAAGAAAGTTTGAAAATATGAAGAAGTAAATATAGTGTTTGCGTGTAATTTAATAACATAAAAAGTTACCTTGTTTAATTTTCAAATTACTAATTAAGCTTGTTATGAGTAACTATATGAAATTATCTTTCAAGCAAAAGAAACAAATAAGAAAGATTAAGCAGCAATATAAGGAAAAGGAAAACAATGAGCTAATAAACCCCTTTAATAGTAAAATAACGATCAAAATTGAATTGAATCATTATATTATATATATAATATTAAAATAGTAATATAGTTGGTGCCAATACTAAGCTAGCGTTTGGCTATAGATTTTCAAATATTCTTGGCAAATATTATTTGGGTGAAATTTCACCATGTGTTTGGCCATAGTATTTGGTAAACATATTTCACTTTTTTAGAAAAATATGATTTATACCCATAAGTTTTAAAAACTATCAAAACTAACCATAAGTTTGTATTACAAGTCAATTGGATCTTCGTTGCAATAAATAACGAGTAGTATCCATGACACTGGAGCAATGCGGTAGTTTGGAGTGAGTGCAACAAACATCATTCCATACATCGTGAAGTAGATAAAGCACATGGCTTTATTACCCTGAACCGATTGTTCATCATTTTTCATCAACAACCATATCATCACTTTCATATTCACCGTAATATTTCATCACTATTGGTAGTTTACGTAAAAAATTGTGTAATACAACGCAAACAACTACTATAAAGGGTGTTTTTGTAAAAGATAAAAGTTTGGTGTAAAATTTCAATTTTTAAAAGATCCCAAATAATGAGATTTGGTCCAAATACTAGAAAAAACTAGTATTTGGGAATTTGGGATATTTGCCAAATAATGACAAATTGTATGGACAAACACTATTTGCCAAATTTTTCCCAAATATTACTTGGAAAATCTATGGCCAAATGGGTCCTAAAATTTGGCTTGGGATTAGTGTGCACTCAAAAGGGTTTACTTTCTTAACGCAAAAAGCAAAAATAAAATAATAATAAAAAAAGGTATTTGGTTCCTTTCTTGATTATTTGAAGCAAAAAATGGAGGGTCAATTGGTATCAAAACATATATACAAAGATTACAACTTCTGTGACTAAATTGAGCTAAGTCATAGGAACAATTGGGTAAGAGCTTGTATGTGCCCATTGGCATTTGATAAAAAAAGGTTTGAACTACTAAAAAAACATTCTTTCCATTATTTGTTTTATATATTTAACAAAATTAATAAGACATTTTACTGTCGAGGACTATTAAACAAACATTAATAATATATATTTTCACTTTACTAAATCACTTAATAATGATTAGTTGGATTAATTTAGGGGTGTATTTCGTATGGAAAACAATTTCCAAAACATATTTCAATTTTCACATATTTTGTTGGTCAAATTGAAAAGAACATCCTAAAAAAACAAATTTCTCAAAAATGCGGAAAACAAGTTTACTAATAGAAATAACAAAAACAAGTTTCACAAATGACATTTCATATGCACACAACAATAGCCCCCATCACCATACATCTACACTCACTCTCACCTCCCATAGTAAAACGACAGTCTGATGCACTAAACTCCTACTATGCGCAGGGTTTGGGATAGGGTCGAATCACAAGATTCTATTGTACGCATTCTTACCTTGTATTTCTGCAAAAGTAAGGTAACATTGCCTAAATTATATAAAAAAATATATTAAAAAATCCTTCATACCAAACACATCCCTAATGTAAATACATGATGCGAATAAATATTTACCTACCAATCAAGGAGGAGGAATACTAGAAATGAGGTATGAGATCATAAAGTAATAAAATGTTAGTTGGTGCCATGGCAATAATAGAAGCTCTATCTCTTGTGGAAGACACAACAGCCCATATTGGCAAACAATTGAAGTCATACGCTACTTCCACTCTCTCCCTTCCCCTTTTTCTATTCTTTACTAAGACCTAAGCTTTTATCCCAAAGCCACATCTTCTTTTGTCCTCTTTAAAAAAAATTGCTTTACATATAATTCAATGCTACCTCATAGTTTTACAATAATTCAATCTTTATGTATGTGGAGACTGGAGATTCACTAAAAGGACCCTCCTTTTACTTGCTACTTTGTTTGAAGTTTGACCATCTTTTCAACAATAATAGATAGTGTTTGGCTTAATTATCTACACATTTGATAAATAGCTAAAGTGCTTACAAATTAAGTGCTTGTGAGTCAAAATCAACCAAAAGCTATAGATTGATCATTTTCATAAGTTGCTCATTCCCAACTCATTCGAGATGTGATTTCAATAATCACGTTGGGACAACTTTTAGTGGTTTTGACGATGTGCATGGAGCCTTTGATTTTGGGGATAGAAATGAAGGTGGTGCGTCGTTTTTGGATTTCACTAGAACTTTTGAGTTGATTGCTAATTTGAACTTTCCAAAAAAGGAGGACCACCTGACTACCTTTCGTAATGCAATAGTTAAGACGCAAATAGATTACATACTCCTTAGGAAGGTGGATAGAGACCTTTGTAAGGACTGCAAGGTTATTCCGAATGAGAATCTCACCACTTAACATAAGCTTTTGCCGATGGACTTGGAGATCAAGAGGAAGAGGGAGGAGAGGACTTCGTTTAACTGGTCGAGGATCAAATTGTTAGGGTTTTACCCTGATTTTCTAACCTTATTTGAAGTTCATTTTTTCCTTAAAGAAAAGTAAAAGTATTACCATAAATGATTTAACTTTTCCTGAAAGAAAAACTTTTTTTTTTATGACAAGGGAAACCCGCAGCCGCACCCTTTGGGTGCGCACAGGGTAAAACTCCCACTCCTATGCAATAGCTCGCAAACCACATAGGAGAGGTAACCCACACTAGGCAAGCCCAGTGCGACGAGCTCGACCCAGAAGGCAAACCCCTTGCTTTCGCTGGCAAGGGGTTTCGAACTTGAGACCTCCAACATGAAAGTCTCAAGCCCAAACCATTGGGCCACCCCGAAGGGTGAAAGAAAAACATAATTCTCTTCCATATTTGATTTATTCTTTCCTTAGAGAAAAAGTTTGAAGATCTATAAATTGAAGATCCTTATTCTCATAGCATAACACAATAGTATCCACAATGAAGTCGTTTAAGAGTTTAGTTTATGGGGAAATTTATTCTCTCATCAATTTTAATATTTTTTCTTTTATATTAGTTTTCATATAATAATATTATGTTTTTAGAATACTTTTTGTTATCTGATTTATTATCTCTACAATTTGCAATTGTAAGCTTCCACAGGACGCTCTAACCAATTTTGAACCCAACACAAATGTGGTAGTTCGACCCCTGCTCGAGCATGGGAAATTGAGGAAAAATTGATGGTGATCGAGGCAAGGGGGAATAATGAGGATGCGAACACCATGTGAGATATGACATCTAGTGGTATTAGGGTTGTAACTAGAGAGGTTGGAGATTTCGAAGGGTAATGGTGGTGTCATTAACGGAACATGTGGTGGAATGGAAAAGTCTAAGACAAGCGAAATGCCTATACAAAGTTGGTGGAGAGAAAGGATAAGGAGGAAAGATGGATGACCAAGAAAATATATAAGGTAGCGAAGACTGAGGCGAAGTTTGCGGTTAAGGCGACAAAAATAACAACACCAATTAGTAGTGATTGAATTCCTTCTATGGTTCCACGGGAGAAACCAATACTAGTAGTTATTGAACACTTATATATTGAACTAGCAGAAAAAGACTGACATGTATAGGCTCGTCAGAGAGTGAGAGAAGAAGTCCCGAGATTTGGATCAGGATCGATGAAGTGTATCAAGGACGAGGAAGGCAAATTATTAGTGGAAGAGACACTTATTAGATAGAGATGACAAATATACTTTCATGAATTTCTAAACGAAGAGGAGCACAAGGACATTGTGTTGGGTGAGTGATTTGGAGCACTCCGAGAGACACCAAAATTTTGGGTACCGTAAGTGTAAATTTAAGGAGGTTCATGTGTCAAAAGATGTGCAGGGGAAGAGCAATCGGGCCAAGATGAGATTTTGATGGAGTTTTGAGAGAGCTCAAGTAGGGCATGTCTAGAGTGATTGACTCGATTGTTTAATGTCATTTTCAAGACAATAAGATGCCCAAAGAATAGAGTAGTACAATGATCCCTCTTTACAAGAACAAATATGACATTTAAAATTGCAATAATTATATAGATATCAAGTTCCTTGGCCACACTATAAAAATTCGGGAGAGCGTGGCGGAGAAAAGTGTAATGAGGGGCCGAGAACCAGTTTGGTCTTATATCGAGAAGTATAGAGAGGGGAAGAAAGACCTTTATATAATGTTTATTGACGAAGAGAAGACTTACGACAAAGTTTCAAGAGAGGTCCTATAGAGATGTCTAGAGACTAAAGGTATACTGATGGCTTACATCAAGAGATGAAGGACATGTACGATGAAAGTCAAGACATCGGTAAAAATAGTGAAATGAGACTCAAAATACTTTCCAATCAAGATGAGATTGCACCAGAGATCAACGCTTAGACCATTTTTATTGCCTCTGTGATAAATGAATTGACACTTCATATCTAAGGTGACAGTGGCGGAGTCAAGATTTTTATCAAGGAATGTCAAAATATAAAGTTAAAATGTAAACGTTGCTATCAAGAATAGAACACAAAACCTCCAACAAGTTTTGCAACCCCCTAACCATTACACTAAATCTTCAACTTGTGTCAACACTTGTATATATATTCATTAAATTAAATTTTGACCTATATATACAATGTAATTTTCCGACGAAGAGGTGTCGCTCGACACCCCTTGCTCTAGGATAGATCCGCCCCTGTAAGGTGAGGTGTCATAATGTATGTTATTTGTGGATAGTATAGTACTGATTAATGAATCTCAGGTGAAGTTAACGCTAGGTTGGAAGTCCGGAGACAAACCTTGAAATCTAAATGGTTTAGGTTGAGCAAGACTAAAGACAAACTACTTGAAGTACAAGTTTAGTGATCTATCATATGAGGTATGTGTGGAAGTGAAATTTGATACACATGTCATTTTAAGGGTAAATTTCAAGTATCTTAGGTCTTTAATCCAAGAGAATAGAGAGATCAACATGATACCACACATCATATTGATGCTGGATGAATTGAGGCTCACCTCTGAAGTCTTGTGTGATAAAAAGTTAAGTTCCAAAGAATGGCGGTTAGACCAACTTTGTTTTATGGGGCGGAGTATTGACTAGTCAATAACTCCCATGTTCAGAAGATGGAAGTTGCAAAATGAGAATGATGAGATGGATGCATAGTAATATGGCGAAATAAGACTAAAACGATGATATCCAGAACAAATGTGAGTGACCTCTATGGTGGACAAGATGAGGAAAGGGAACCGAAGCTGGGATGTATGCGAAGAGATGCGCAGAATCTAAGTCAGAAGGTGTGAAAGGTTAGATATAGTGGGCATGGAAAAATGTAGAGGTAGACCATTAGAGTATTACTCTTAACTTGACATGACAACAACTTAAGCTTCCTAAAGACATAACTTTGGATAGAAGGATATACTCTTGACTTGCTTTTCAACTTGTTTATGCTTGGTGGGAGCCTAAGAGCACCATGTCTGTCATCGTATAAGCCTCATGCATATATTTTCTTTTTAGTTACCATATTATTTTGTTGTTGTTATTGTTTCTCCACCCTGGTTGCTCTATACTACTTTCATTTATTATTTGACATATTTTTCTTCATTGTTGTATTCCCTTTTTATAAATACTTTAATTTGCTACACTTAGGCCAAAAATCTTTCAAAAATAGCCTTGCTACCTCCATGAGGTAGAGATAACATCTAATACACTCTACCTTTCCCAAACTCCACTTGTAGAGTTACACTTAATATAGTGTAGTTGTTGATCATTCTCAATTTATAACTTTTCAGCTTACAAACACTTTTAATTTGACCTTTTTATTATTTTAACCTTTTTTCCCCTCAAAATACCCTCTTCACCCATTCCTCTTCTTTACAAAAAATAATATTAACTCATATTTTATGATAATACATTTTAACAAAAGAACAACTTAGCGACACTATTTTACCACACACATTAGCTACTTACTTTTAAGTTTCAGCAACTTTAACTATACACATATGTGCTTATTTATAAATCAATTTCAAACATTTAAAAATGTCGTCCAGCGCTTAAAGCTTATCACCTATTTACAATTAGCTTGATGAGCCAATAGATCACACTATGGTGCTCCAATCCATGTCAATCAATTATAAAGTTGACAATAATGTCAAAAACAGACTCAAGTGGTCAATCTGGATGACCATATCACAGTCGATGATGGGAACAATGATTTTTCAAGTGGGACGTAAGAGAGCACTATGGTTTTTCATGTCAATAAATATTTCTTTCATAAAGAAGATTCTATACTAGCTACCCCTATACAATCTTTTGATTCCCTGTAATCATTCTATACATAATATAAAATCATAATATGGAAAAGGTTACCAACACAACATGCAACATAGAAAAGGTTGGCAATTTGGCACGTAATTACTCAACCTACTATGCTTTTTTATGCAAAAGATATAGGCAACGTGATTGGTCTAACCATATTGATTATGTTTTCTAAGAAATCATTATGGATGCATCAAACACAACACTAATTTAAAAAAAGACAAATGGTGGGCTGTGAATATTTAATGGAACCGTTTTTAACTTTAAGATGATGTACCTCATAATATTCATGTGCCTAACCTGGGCACTTGGAACAAAATTTCTGCCCACAGCAACGTATCAAACTTTAAAACCCACAAGAATATTCAATTCAGAAGTGGTAAGTTTGGTGCACTGCCAATGGAAAGAGCAGCTAGGATACTCATGGTCTAGCTATAACACTAGGATGCCAACTCACACCACTTAGCTGGGGAAATTTCTAACACATAGATTCTCATCGAATTAACCGGCATGAAAAAACTTATGTACTAATTTACATACATCAAAATTTAGAACCAAAGGAAAGATATAATTTACAGCCATAACTATTTGACAAGAATTATTACCAAGGATCAATGCGATAATAGAGTGATCAACTATGAGGATCAATAGCAAAAGAGAAAACACAGTTTCTTTAAGGAGGCAACCCACGCACCTTGGTTGTCAATCTGTCATTTACATAACCATAGAAGTTTCTGCAAGAAATTAATATCCATGAGTATGAACATAGACAGGGAACAAGTATTATCTCAAGGAATAAAGATACATTTTTTGAATATACAAAATTAAGATATACGAGAACGTATTAAACCAATTCAAGAACATTTGAGCTCATCCAAAGCAGACAACTAACAGAAAGTTGCAACAAAATAAAAGGGTACTCAGTCCCAGTTTACTTTTCCTAGAAGCAAGTGATGAGTAGGTCCGGGTGACTAGGCCACTTCATTTTAAAAAGTGGAAGGCTTACCGAGTAATTAATTAAACAAATTATATACACAAATGAAATCCAACAGATTTTGTCCTCATCTGCTGATAAGATAATGGGCAGAGAGAACGAAAATAGTGTGAAGAATTTGTCTATATATACAGAAAAGCAGCAGTTACTTATACTGCACTTGTGACCTTACAATAGTAGTGCTCTCAAAGAGGTTGAGCTTTGTTGCAAGTAAACAATGGAGGCAGTACGTGAACAATACAACAGAGCCAAACCCTTTCTTGCAGTCATTTTTCTCCAATTTGGGCTAGCAGGCATGGATATCCTCACCAAAGTGGCCTTGAACGAAGGAATGAGTAATTATGTATTTGTTGTGTACCGCCATGCAGTTGCCACTTTGGTTATTGCTCCTTTTGCAATAATTCTAGACAAGTATGTCTCTCCCTCCCTCTCTATTTTCAATTAATGTGTTTGCAACATCAACTCTAGTCTATTTCCCAGTGGAAGAAAGACAAATACAAATTCTTATTATTTCCCCTAGAGAAAATGATGGCTGAACTGAATATCTCTTAACAGGAAAGTAAGACCAAAGATGACGCCCTCAATATTTGCTAAGTTGGTACTTCTTAGCTTACTGGAGTAAGTCTTAAAACACTCAAATTCACTTTTTCTCCATGCAATCAGTATCTAACATAAGCATGTTTCTCTTGACCAACAGGCCTGTCATCGACCAGAATCTCTACTCTATTGGCCTGAAATACACAACAGCAACTTTTGCAGCTGCAATGTGCAACATTCTTCCTGCCATTACTTTTATAATGGCCTGGATATTCAGGTAAATTATATGCTTTGTCTCATTCTACAGATATAAATACACATGATCACTAGCAAAGATGAATTAACAAGAAAATCCCAACATGGATTTTTTGACAATAGGACAATTCCCAAATCATGATGTTAATTCTTTTGGCACATATATTGTTTATTCTAGGCTTGAGAAGGTGAAGCTTACAAGCATCCGCAGCCAAGCCAAACTAGTTGGGACTGTTGCCACAGTGGCAGGAGCCATGATCATGACCCTGGTACGAGGCCCAATAGTTGAACTATTTTGGACAGCAGGAAATGCCGGTCATGACTCTCAAAGTGGTGGGTTAAATCTAAGCCATGCTATCAAAGGTTCCATCATGATAACAATTGGGTGCTTCAGTTGGGCTGCATTCATGATTTTGCAGGTAAAGACATAACTTAGTTAGAAGAAATAAGTAATTAGCAAGTAAGCATTATATCTGACTCTAGTACCCTATTCCCAGGCAATCACACTGCGGACTTATCCTGCTGAGCTCTCGCTCACTGCTTGGATATGCTTGTTGGGAACAACTGAGGGAGCCATAGTTGCAATGGTAATGGAGAGAGGAAAACCTGCAGTGTGGGCCATAAACTGGGACTCTAAATTTCTTGCAGCTGTATACAGCGTAAGTGAACCATATTTTGTAGATCTCCCCTTTTTGCATGCCTCTTGTATACGGCCTTATGGCCTTGTTATTATAATTGAGTTTTTTTACTTGATTAAAAGAAAAACTTATGCACAAAACGTGATGTGGTTAAATTTTCTTAGAACACGAGCATACAAAGAATTTTAGAAGTATTCATTCTTTAGATGTTTATCCAACATATGCACCAAATTGCCCAGTTCTGTACTACTATGTGTGACAGAACATGTCATCTGGAACCAGCCAATGCTTCTTCAAATTTAAAGACATTAATTTTAAGATCAATGTTCCCTAACCACTGTAGCAAGCAACTTACTTCTGCAACATGAGAGAAGTGAGGGGGGAAAAATCTAGAAGCATAGTTTTACCAATAACTCATAAATTTAAGCCTATTAATAGCTCCTCACTTGTCATGTCACAATCCAGGGAATATTCTGTTCAGGACTCGCGTATTATATCCAAGGAGTCATAATGAAAGACAGGGGCCCTGTTTTCGTCACAGCTTTCAATCCATTAAGCATGGTTATTGTAGCTATATTGAGTACAATCATTCTACGTGAACAACTGAACCTGGGAAGGTAATACTTATAACCCTAAAACTCTTATAAGTTACGACCAACACCAAACTCTAATGTAATGCTTTTTGCAGGGTACTGGGTGCTGTTGTGATTGTTGTTGGCCTTTACATTGTCCTATGGGGTAAAAGTAAGGATCACAAATCTCCATCAATCGATGAACAAGCAATACCAACACATGAAACCAAAATTGACAAGGAAACTTTAAGTCAGCCAGTTGTCCACATCAATTCATCGAGAGGAACAACTGCTCCCGAAGATGAAACCATATAATGATTTTCTATTTGAGGTTTTATCTTCCAAATTCCAAAAGGAGGTCTGGCTATAGAGCAGCCTCTTCATCTAAGAAATGAGCTCCTCTTCAGCTGCATCTTGAATTAGTAATTATTAGTTAAAGATGGTTTACAGCGTGTGGCCAAATTTAAGCCAGTTAAACCACCATTTTAGGAAACTTCTTTCTGAACTATAGAATGACTAAACTATGTTAAGCCTATAGGCCTTTTCTTTTGGTTTTTAATCGATATTAAACCATGTATAATAAATTATAGTAACAACAATAATCATGCCCAGACATGTAGATAAGTTGGTTCTTGAACTTCAGATCTACAATACTGAAGTTCTATCTGGAAATATTTCCTGTGTTAAAAGATCAGTGTTTGAAAAGTTTGAACCAGTCAATCTTAACAGTTATTCCGTTGTATGGATCGGACCAAATTACTGCAACAGAGATGCTAAGATAAAGTCTGAAACTTGCTTAATTTAGGCTCCTTACCAATTTTTGACCAGTTTTTGACCTTCAGGTTACTAGAGAGCCATGAAACTAAAACTAATATTTCACATGCTTAACAAGAGAAAGCCATTTCATCACTTCCAGACATCACTGTTTGTTACTGGAACGAGCACATATATCATCAAATTATGTATTAAATTGTTGAGCAAGTTGAAATGAGGAATTATTCAAAATTCAAAGGCATACTATTGACACTCACTTGAAACAAAACATTTTTTTTGACAATTGTTAAGTACACTTGAAACAGAACATAGCAATTTGAAGATTGAAGCTTCCACCATTTAACAGCCACCATATTTCAAGCACTAACAGGTAATCTTAGTCTCACTTTTATCAATACAAAAATGAGTTGTCTATTGCTAGTCAATATATTATATGCTACAAACATTCATGTTTGGACGTCTCAAAAAGCTGACTCAGTTCTAATATCTGATAACACATACCATATTCACCAAATTGAAGATTTCAAATTAATGAACTAATGTACTCTAAATTTAATGTCATACCTCCCCTATAAAACTAAATGTTTGACTTACAAAGAAACAACTATTACACTTCAAACCAAACTATTGGGGTCAACTATATAATCCGCAATACTCAATTCGCTTTATTTAAAATACTTTACAACTTCTATTTTATCATTTTCTTTAATTCCTTCCAATATGATATGCACATTAAACTAGCATTTTCAAATTCCATGTCAAATAAATGGGAGGAAGGAGTATCATTCAATACGAAGTGAAAAGGTATTTTTACTTTATACTTCAATGTGTACATGCACTTGCCTAAATCTTTATGTTCCACATTTATACTCTTATCCTTATCTCATCACCAGCTATCCTTTTTTACTTTGTCCAAGCTTAATTGATTCTTTCCGCTAAGTTCAAAAGTTTTGCTATCTCTAAGGGGTCGTTTGGTTTTAATACAAGTTATACTGAGATAAGTTGGGATAAGCTATGTTGGGATAAGTTTTTATTGCTTGTTTGGTTTGTCATATCAAACTAATATTCATGGTATAACTTTTAAGAATAAGTTGTTTGTTTACAAAAATACCCTCACCTTTTTTAGTTTTTTTTAACATTTTCTTTGCAAGCTTTAGTTATTCATTCTTAAAAATAAAATTTCCATCTTATTTAGCTTAAATATTTTTGTGTGTGCATTTTCATGATTGTGACGTATGTTTAAAAAATTAAATTTTCATCTTATTTAACTTAAGAATAAAATGTTCATCTTATTTAGCTTAAAAATAAGATTTTCATTTTATGTTTATTAAAGTAAAAGAAAATTTATTATTAAAGTTATCTACATTTTAATTGATATATAAAATAT
>NW_006238947.1:1036932-1084136 GCF_000226075.1 Solanum tuberosum
AGAAAATTTATTATTAAAGTTATCTATATTTTAACTATAGATAAAATATAATTTTTAAGTGAGTAATAAACTATTTAATGAAAAATCTGTAATTTAGTAGTGGAGTGAACATTTTAAGAGAAATCAAAATATAAATAAACATAATAATTACGCAAATAGATTCAAATTATAATATATTCATAAATAAATATATTTATAAAATGTAAATTTTTAATAGAAAAATATATTTATCATAAAAACAATGAATAATTAAGGTTGCAAATGTTATTATAAATGTTGTTAAAAATTATGTTAATATGTATGAATGTAAAAGTGGTGTATAAAATAGAATTTAAGGGGGGTATTTTTGTTAATTTACACACCTTATCCCAACTTATCCTGGGATTACTATACCATCCCTGTGAGGGATAACTTATCCCAGGACTAATTGTTAATCCTAGGATAAGTTATCCCTATCTTTGCAACCAAACGATGAATTAAAGGTCACTCAAAAGTTATCACAGGATTAATTCCTCTTATCCATCACACCAAACGACCCCTAAGAGTACTTCTTTATAATTGATAGTTTACGCGGTCTTAGCCTAAGCATGCTATCTATGTAGTGGTGTACTATAGTTTTGACAATGGGATATTTTTTTATAAGGACAGTTTTACTCCTCCTTCAGATAAAATCTTATGTGACAGTATTTCCTTGTTAATCCATATCCGTTAGGAAAAGAATGACACATTTCTATATTTGGAAACATCTAGCAGTTAACTTCTCATTTTGCGCTTTTATAGCAACACAAGTTTCAAAAGTCTCCCGTTTTAACTTAAATTTTGTGTTGACTCATACTATGTCATTTGAATTGAAATGGAGGAAGTACCAATTATTTTGAACATGTCTCTAGCTAACCTTACGTAAGAACACATTCAAATGTTATTTTTTTTGTTTTCTTCTCTCTTTCTCTGCACAACTTTTTTTTTCTAAGACAAGTATAATTTTCTTATTTTCCTTGCTTTTCAAATATGGTTAGGGCGAAGAGATAATAAATGTTGATGCATGCAGAAAACGTGAATCCAAAACATAGGCAGAGATCATTGTCTATTTTTCCAATTAAGAAACTAAAATCATAAGCATCCCATCTATTACAAATGTCTTTAATCACTTTCATAAGAATTGTCGACTTAGTAGTTTAAAGTTAGCATTTTAAGCACTTAACAGATGTTATAATCTCTTTTCAACAAATTATATCTCAAATGAGTTAACCACTTCCAATTAGGTGAAAATCTTACTGCCAGTATGTCTCCTTCGCAGTCACTAGCTTGGAACCCTTCCAACTTTGCCCACAAAATTTATAGCTTCCGTGGACATAACAAATTAATTTGGTGAAACTTCTCTCTGAGCTCTTTAAATTCGTAATGTATGAATGAGCTTGTTCTGGCTTTAATATACAGGTTTCAGGAGAGTTAATACACGTTGTGCAGAATTAGTATCATGAATTCTCCTGTAGTTTCTGTCAATGGCGTCCCAAAAAAAACCATTCTAGACAACCATGATTTATAGGGCAAAGTATTAAAGAGTACATACTTCTATTATATGGTATGAAGATGTAGACATGTTTTTGCATCATACCTTGCATATGGATTCCTCTTTATGACAGTCGTCTGACCTCATCCTTCCCATATATACGCTGAAGTTCACGTGTCGCAGCTAGAAAAGATTCTGAAGACATAAGAAAAGATGCCAACATGAGAAAAAAGTAAACATTCTAGAATATTAACCGCTCAGTTAATTAAAACACCTTTCCAGATGCGAAATGATTTTTGGTTAATGGACGATCCAGTAATTGTCTGAATAACTTCAAATAGTAAATCCTGAGGTGTGTTCCTGAGCTCCTGAACAATCCCATAGATCGTCTTCCCATTCTCAAAGTATATATGATTATTAGGGTGTTTTGTCTTACAACCAGCATGTCGCTCAAACTCATAAGCATTAATTGCCTACACGTAGAAGTTACACCACATCTGATCAGTAAATTGTGCAACAAGCTGGTCCTGCAATAATGAAAACTGGCATCAAATGTACCTTGGAAAAATTACATGACTGACAGCCACAGAGGTAACCAGAGCCTTTTATAATACCACGGAGCTCCTTCTACCATGCAAAGGAAGAACAGTGTCATCTAGTGAACATCACAGTTGCAAAGATAAAACTCATATAATGTAAAGTTTACCTCTCTGGACCAAGCTATATACTTGACAGGTACTCCATCTAACATACCAGTTGAGAGCAAGCTTCTCACATTTGAAGGGAAACTGTTCGAAGGAGGCTTTTTAGTTGCTTTCTGCTCCTCCTTTTTGGAAATAAATTCCTTATTGCCAGCCATTTGAGCAGCACTTGTAACTGTATCCGCATTTGACTCAACCAATCGCTTTCCAGTCACAATATCTGATTGTTGGCCTGAAGACTGACTCATTAATAAGTCATAACTGCAAATCAGCCTTCCAGAAGAATTTATATCGTCATCGTCATTGAATCCACCAAAGGATATGATATTGCTTTCTCCATTGCCAAAAGATTGACTCATTGACAAATTATTGTTTTCAACTTTGCTATAGGTCTGACTCACTGATATGGCATTGTCATCGACTTTGCTGTAGCAGTGGCTCATAGGTGGATTGGTGTCAGCCATCTTATTAATAGTTTGTCCAACTGATGTAATATTGCTATCATCATTACTGAATTGCTGGCCCATTGATATGGCAGTATTATTGTCATTGAATGAGTGACTCACTGATATTGCGCTATCATCCTCTCTGCTAAAACTTTGATTCAGCATAGTAATATTGCTTTCATCTT
Source organism: Solanum tuberosum (assembly GCF_000226075.1). Taxonomy (NCBI): domain Eukaryota; kingdom Viridiplantae; phylum Streptophyta; class Magnoliopsida; order Solanales; family Solanaceae; genus Solanum; species Solanum tuberosum. The sequence goes on from NW_006238947.1 coordinate 1,039,775, forward strand.
TACAAAAAGGGTGACTCATTGACAGTAAGCTGCTCTCCTTGAAGCTGTGACCCACTGATATTTCATTGCTATCCACCTTGTTGAAAGGTTGACCCATAGATATGAAACTGTTGTCTTCCCTATTAAATGTGTCACCTAATGACATCAGATGCTCATCACCTCCGTTGAAAGAGAGTCCCATAGCTATGCAATTATCCTCAGCCTTACTAAATGCATGATCTGTTGGCATTACATTGCTGATCCCTCTGGTATAGATATCACCCATTGACACAGGCATGAAATTCTCAGCCTCCTTCACCTGGCTGACTTTGACCTTTCTGATACCACTATAGTTAAGACCTAATCTATGATCCTCCAGTGTATGGGATATGGATAAACCAAATGAGGAATCACTTCCAAATGGATCTTCCATCACCTTTCTAGACATATTCATGTTGCCTATGCCGACGGATGGAACACTGTTGTCATCAAAGCTGAGCGATCTTGCGCTGTCATTGTCAAACTGCCTTTCTGCATATTGGCCTGGTACTGAGTGGAAACCAGGAGTGTTCATCCAGGGGGCAATATTGGAACTTAAAAGTCCAGAGAATGAACTGTGATTAGGTACTTCAATGGCTTGCTTCTTGTTGGGAAGCAATTCAGGCTCGATGCCATCCATGAACCATTGATGGGAACGTTTGGGCTCAAGCGTGGAGGAGTTATCATAAGCCATTTCCTATGGATTCACTTAGCCACTCAGAACTGCAAGATCTGCAAAGATTACAACAAAAAGATTGTGATTTGAGATTTTACCGAGGAAAGAATTTTTGTTGAAACTCTAAGCTAGTTACTAAAGGGGTAATGTAAGGTAAATCAATCGTGAATCTTCTTTTTCCCGAAGTGAATGACATCCTGCAACATTCCTTTTCTTATTCAAGTTCTATTTGAGATTAAGGATATAAGAGAGAACATTTAGCAAAACTAAAAAAATTGACTTGACCAATATAGAAAACTTTAAAGAGCCCAGAACGTAATTCAGAAATGTGTTGAATCAACAATAAATCTTAATACTAGCTTATCAAGTATCTACCTCTCTAAGGTTGAGACAAGTTGTAAACTATAATACTAGCTTGTCAATCTACCTTTCCAAGTTTGAGACAAATTGTAAATTGTAATACTAGCTTATCAGGTATCAACTATTCAATGTAGGGTCAACATCTGTTTGAGACAAGCCGTAAACAATAACACTAGGCTATCATGTATCTACTCCAGGTTTAATTTTTCGAATCATCTCTTTCTTCCTAAAATGGTACTCTGTTCATCAGCTGCAGGATATTAAAATTCCAAGAATGTGGTATTATGCTTGGAAGGTCTTGATATAGTGCTTAAAATTCAACCCCCCTCCCCCAAAAAAAAAAAAAGACAAAGAAAAAAATATTAGTTCTAATTCCATCTAAGAATTGATATGACCAACCTAAGCTTGTTAAAGAGAAGAATTATGAATGTTATGAATTTTTTTACAAGAAATTATGAACATTATGATTCGACAATGGGAGTCCCAAGTTTACAATTGATATAATTGATGATACTTCTTGAGACTAATTTGATAAAAATTTATGTAGTCAAGCAAGTATGTGGAGAAGGGCATAACATGAGTTGCTCCAAATAGAATAGACCAACCCAATGCTTGTCTCTCGTGTTGTTACCTGACATTCATTCGACCTAAAATGACATCAAATTCCAATTATGAATTGCAGTCGATTCATAAGGAAGTATGAAAGACGAAATGGACCACTAAAAGTTGGAAATATTCATACTGACAACCAAACATAGTATCAGTTTCTCTATAATGCACAAGCCCGTTGAACCAGGTATCCTATAATTTAGATGTTCCAAAAATAGACGAAGGAATATCAGAAACTATAGTCGAACACAAGCATAATGCAGTTGACCAATATGGCCACTTCAGTGTGAGTTCATTCCTAGCAATTTGATTCCTCCTAGTTCCTAATAGAAACAAAACCGCTGCGTATTGATTCTCCTATGTCACAGAAACTCACAAAACTATTTTGTTCACTTTTACTCTCTACAAGAGCTTCTCAGAGTACTAAACAACTTTCACATAGCCAACCACTCATTGCAACTGCACTGCAATAACATTAAAAGAACCAGATATTACACTCATTCACTTAGCTAAGATTCATTAATCTTCTCCAATCTCCTTCATAATCAAACTACAATTCTAACTCTAATTTGCAACCAATGCTCATACAATTCTGCATCAATTTCTCCAAAACCAAACAAAATGTTAACATTTTCAATTCAACACACATCAGTTCACTGAAACGTTTACATAAAAAAAACATTGATAATCCAACAGAAATAGTCTAAAACATAACCCTAACACTCCGACATGCAGTGGTGAAGATATACAAGATAATAAGCATAATGGTGAATTGGTGATTATTACATATATAGATACCGATCGAAGTATTTCCAGTGTTCCGGCTCCGACAAAGTCTTGATCGGAAAATTAGAATTGTACTTCTCCGGCGAACTGTAACGGAAGAGGGTAACCGGCGAGATCTATAAAAGGTGAAGAGGAGTAGAAATATATACCATGGTGGGACGCACGACTGAGGATAGCTGTGAGAGATCTGGACCGTCTACGCTGATCTTGTCCAAATGAACGGTTCAGATTTGATAAATTGTAAACAAAGGGAGTGCTATACTGAAGGGTGAGGAACACGGAAGAATTGCCCTCAACTGAACTTGAATGCTACGTGTCAATGTGCTGTATTAATGCAGTAATTATAAAAATATACATTAACTAAATAAATATTATATAAAAAAAAAAAGTACTTATCATTAAAATTGATAAAATACTCATGTAAATAAAAATAAATAAATGTAATTACTTTGATGTTGTAGTTAAATATATTATAAATCTTTTTTTTTTTGTAATTATGAAGATTTTCATTAATTATCAAAGTAGTAGAATTACAAACTAGTGCAGATCAACACAATATGCTTTGTTCTTAGGGGAGGAGCTATACACGGAGTTCAGGGGTTCGTTCGATCCCCTTTCGTTGAAAAATCACATTGAATTAATTTTGTAATTTATAATGATGAACCTCCTCAGCTTAAGCCAGAGATTTGGTTCAACGGAGAAGGGGTTTCACAATTTGTCAAGATATGCGTGGATTCGCAAGATCAAGTCCAAGGAACAACCATTTTTCTCCATATTTTCAATTATTTTTTCTAAAATAATAAAACAAGGACGTCCTTTTTTGGAAAAAAAAATTGATTGAATTTTATATATTTAAATTAAATCTCTGATTACAAAGTTGAAAAATAGAAAAACTTTGTCTATTAAGCAAGTTTTTTTATGTTTTTAATTCCTTTTGCGTTGATATTTTTCCTACCCTTATATTTGTGATAATTAAATCACTGTGGTTATTTGATCCTCTTTTACTTTTTGTTTCATTATTTTTATAATTATTTTTATAGTCTATACTCAGTAAGGGCTAAAAAGTAGAAAACATGATATAATTTTCTTCATACTCAAGACTCGAACCTCAAACCTATGATTAAGTATAAAGCAGATCCACCACTGCATTATAACTCAGGTTGGCAATGCTTGTATTGCTTATACATGCTATCCTTTTGATTATAGCTTCAGTAGCTAGTATTATCCACTCTCTTAAACACTATAATGACATGTTCCCGTCGTTATGGAAAAGCCAATGGGAAGGAATTTGGGCCAGAAAACTTCTGAATAGTAACTTGGAAATTTCTAGCCTAGGCCAGACTTGGACGAAATCTGAGTCAAGTGAGGTCTAGGGTAATCCGGTAATGGGTGGGGGATTTAATTATGAGTTTGATCACGTGAGTGGATATCCAAGACATTAAGGAGACTGTACGGCTTTACGAAAACGAATTCGGGCGAGTAAAACTCCCGAAACTGATCTTGGCGTGAAAGGGTAGTTTTTGAACGACAAGGTTTGAAAGTGTGTTGCGAAATGGGAACTTGGAACTCAAAATCCGAGTTTCTGTCTTCGTGCAAGCCGTTAGGGCGGGGTTAATTCTGCCAGGCCGGGGCCGCTGTGGCGGAACAATTGCGACTTAAATTGGCGAAAAACCCCAAAAACATTATTTTCTGCAAAACTTCGTTCTTAAGAGCTAAGGGGCGACCTAGGGTAGTTTCTCATCAAATTTCCACGAATTCTCACACCAAAGGTAAGTTAATTACTCCCCTAATCCGTATTTCGATTCTTAAAGCTTAGAATCCTTGTTAATTATTGTTGGGGGAGGGTTTTGACCTGAAGTTAATGGTGGTAAAAGTCCTAGTTGAGCATTAGGATCATGATTTTTGGCCTTGGGTGATATTTTGATATAATTCAGGTAAATTAGGCCTTGTTTATTGATCTTTACATTAATTAATTGTTTTAGACCAAGAACAAGCTGCAAGACTCCGAAAAGGGAAGATTCGAGTGTCTTAGGAGTATCATGCTTGGTTCGAGGTAGGTGATGGTTCGACTTTCTGTCGTGTTATATATGCTTGTTAGTTGCTCCATTGTATGCATGCATGTATGTGAATAGGGAAACATGAAGCGAATCTAAGGAAATGATTAAGTATGAACAATTACATGCCATGAATTTGTTACTTGACTGTGTGACTAGGTGCACTGTTCATTATGGGTGTGATTGTGACTGTGGTTATGCTGATTGGACTGGATGTCACGTTCCGACACGTACATTGGACCGGATGTCATATTTCGACACATATATTGGACCGGATGTCACGTTTCGACACTTATATATATTGGATCGGGTGTCGCGTTTTGACACACTAAAAGTTTGGGTGTGGGTTCTATGAGAGAACCACTTGTGATTATTACATTCATATTTACCTGTCATTGAAATTGGGAAATTGTATGTTGCTCCTAAAGTGATAATTGAATTATTCATTTTGTATATGTGTGTTTACTGTGTTGTAATTACTTGCCTATATTTCGCTTACTAGAGTAGTCACGTGATCCTACCAGTACACTGTGGTTTCGTGTACTGACACTGCACTTGCTCTTTCTTTGTTGAGTACAGGGCATCTTCAGGTGGCTACTGACAGACCTCAGTTAGGAGATCATTGATCGAGATCGGATTCAAGGGTGAGCCTATTCTTTCAGGCTATCATGGATCCATCATTAGTTTAGTCCATTCTTTTCGGACTTAGACTATATGTTCAGACTTTGTTTTTGTTTAGTTTTCGGGGTCACACCCCTTTTCTTAGACTTGTTGATTAGCAGAGTTTTGGTACAAATTTCAGGTCTAGGGGTTGAATTTCCGCGAGGGTTATGCGTAGTTGTTTTTGTTAAACTTTCGGAATTTATGAGAACTCCTTATTTAATTCGTCATTTAAACCTACTTCCGTATCTTTAAATGGTTTAGTTTCTTTATGTTGCTTAGTCGGGTAGTGGTAGTGGTTCTCCCACCGGAGAGTTAGTGTGGGTGCCAATCACGGCGGTCTGGGTCATGACAAACACTCAATTCTGTACTTCTTCAAAAATGAGAAAATTAATTTACTTATATGATATTTTGTAATTATAGATATGTTAGTGTTTAAGATAATAATTTATTTTGTTTACATTTCATATAATATTTGTATATATGACATTCTAGGTGAATGATGTGTTTATGCACATATTTTGTTTTAATGAGTACACAATTTAAAATTCTCATTTTGTCAAGTTTGAACTTAACGCAAATTTAAGAAAATAAAAAAAATTAAAATTTTATGATCTAAAATTAAAGATATGTAGAATGTATCAAAAATATTTTAATCTTATAGTCTTAAACATGTCATGTTAAAAGTTGGAAATTAAAGAAACAAAAGATTGAAATGAAGAGATAATTAAATAATACAGAAAAATGATCTCTATAGTTTATTTAGTTTTTTATTTTTGGACGCAAATTAAACATAGTATACAATATGTAAATAGACATTATTAGATTTCAAGTTTGATACTTCTATTAGCACAATTTTAAAAAGTCATGATAATTTAACAATCAAATTAAACTACTATAAGTACAATTTGTATTTCTCCTAACAATAATTTTTGTTTGTATAAAGTAGAGTAATCCCAACAATTTAGGTGCTAGTTATATTCTATCTCGAAAGTTTTTTAAATTACAATAATTTCAGATTTTTCAGAATTCGAGAATACATTGCTTTTTTGCTTGATATATAGGAAATAATACATAAGTTATGTATCAAATATGTGAGTTATGTATTAGATACATAACTAAAACCAGATTTATATTAATATAGGTTCAAAATAATTGAGGTTATGTATCAACAATAACATTTGTACCAGGTACATTGTACACAAATAAAGTTTTAATGTATCATATATAAATGAATTGATGTATCCAGATGTTAAGAGAGAAGCAAAAACTTGTTTTTTTGTAATTAATTCAAATGGTAAATTTTTAAAAAAATTATATTATCTTAAGTCGTGTAATTACGTAATTTTCTCTAAAAAAATTTTATCACAGTAACTAAATATCTTAGTAGAGTTTATGTGCTTCAAATTTGTTACTATTAACATTATTATATGAATAATCTTAACTAAGTCACATATAAATAATATACAGAAAAGAATAATATAGAAGAAATTTTTTTTAAGTAATATTAATCTAAATGTTCGGTAACTTACTAATAGTATTGCCTATTTGTAAGTGGGAGGTAAAAAAAATGTCGATGTCTTATATTTCTTTAAGGTATAGATCACAACGAAATTATTTAAGTTGTGTTTTATATATATAAAATAAAAGACATTGTCTTTAAAATATTGTTTTTTAGATCAATTTCAAATTTTGGTCATTATACAATACGGAGGATATGATAAGGAGATAATGATTTTATCACTTTTTTGAATTATAATGGTGATAATAATATGTAAGTAATGGTTGAAATAAAATTGAGATAAAGTAAAAACGTGTGATTGCTATATATTTTAATTGAAATTGAATACTCACTTATAAATCATAAGTGGCATAAGTCATATTTCCTTATAATTAAAAACTTTTTTTTTTAGAAAAATGAAAAATGATTTTACCAAAAAAATATTGCGCTTCATATAAAATCTGTGGAAGGAAAAGAAAAAAAAAGGACAAAAGTATGCCAGACTCGAGAAAGAAAAAAATCAAATCGGTCAAATAAAAATTATTTGTATGGTCAACACTAGGCACGCCCACCAGCCGGTAGAGGTACTATATAAACACCTATCAAAAGAGTATAAGGGTTTCTCTACAAATTTAACCTAATTTTATATATCAAATTATTTTCTTATATCTCCTCCTTGTTAAGTCCGCCGCGGAAAGTTCTCAAACTATTGAAGGGATAAACAATTCAATGCCATCTCCTTATTATGGTATGATTGAACATGTTCATGTGATGCTGGTGGATAATGACAAAGAGTTTGCCAAAAAGATGACTGCTTTGCTAACGTCTTATGAATATAAAGGTGACATTTCTAAAAATATATATGATGAAGTTATAACCTTTAATATTTTGATACAATTAAACTTGTGTGATTTCCTTTTATAATAGATTAAACAGATATAATACTTATTATCTCAGTTGTTATTTGTACATCGATATCTTTTAAAATTTCATTTATATACTTGTAAATCTTGAATTCACCTTTTCTTATTGTCATAACACTATTTCTATGCTTGTATATGTTGTTTCCTAATCAATAAATGAGTTTTGGGTGATTATAAAAGTCAAATTATATTCTCTATTTTTTATTTTTTCTATAAGCATGTAACACCCTTGATTAGCTTCCTCCACAAAGATATATATGATTTTCTTTTAATTAAGAATTGATAATTTGCAATTTTACCGGATGTATTGGGAGGGAGATAATTTTATGTTAATTTTAATTATTTAATCATTGAGTTTTTGCACTTGATCTTTTTGCAGAAAAATAAAAAAAACGTTATTTTGTAAATTGGTAGTGAGTGATTTAGAGATAGAGAGGCATACATTTTTTTTTTAACCAAGCTATCTATTATTTTTTAAAAATAATTTTGCTTGGGTGAAGACACAAGATTAAAATAAAGGAATGGAGAGAAAAAGTAAGAGAAGGACAACATAAGAATTTATCGGGCTATTATTATTGACCTTGAGATAAAAATAGTTTTTTTTATTGGATGTAGACCAAAAGAGTTGGAAGATCTGATTTTCTCAAAACAAAAAATGTCTTCCTTCCTATTTTTTTGTTTATTTAAAAATTGATTTCTTAATTTCAAGGAGTTTTTTTTCTCCTTTGCAACTCAACTCAACAATTGCATTTTAAACTTTCTTTAATAATATTTTTTAATATACACATGTTTTTTCGTTCCTTTGACCACACTGGTGCACCTTGAGTTTTAAGATATTTAAAATAAAATAAATTAAGACATCCAGTTACATTAGGAAATTAACTAGAGAGGTGTTAGGAGTGTCAAGAGGTAGTTTTGGTGGTGTGATACCCCAATTTAAGATAAGAAGTTTCACATTGACAAAACACAGAGAGATGTTGGGTATATAAATAAGCAAACCTTACCAACTAGTGATGTGTTTTAAAGTTGTGGGGGCCTAGGCTCGGAGCAAACAATATCACTAGTGCGCTGGACCGTTGCAAATGGTATCAGAGCTACGCTTGTGCCAGCCTTGTTGATGAGGGCTAGAGTTTAACTGAGTTTAGGCAAATCTCGTTAAGGCGGGATAAACTTTAATGTTGAGTCTAGGAAAATTCTAGCGGTGGGGCAAATCTCAACGAGGACACTGAGTTCATAGAGGGGTATGTGACACCCCAACTTAAGATAAAAAGTCTCACATCGACAAAACACAAGATATATTGGGTATATAAGTAAGCAGATCTTATCAACTAGTGACACATTTTAAAGTCATGCATGCCTAGGCCCGAAGCAATCAATATCACTAGTGGGATGGACCGTTACAGGTGGTCACCAAGAAAATTGATGGTGGAATAGAGAATTCCAAGACAAGTGGAAGCAAAGAAGACTACTTACACAAAGTTGGTGGAATGCAAAGACAAGGAAGAAAAAAAAAACGAATAAGAAAATTTATAAGACGGTAAAGACGAATTTTAAGTTAGCGAACAACAACAAAGACTACAACTTTTTAACAATTGTATGTAGAACTAAGGGACAAAGATAAGAAACTGTATAGGCTCGTATAGGTAAGAGAGAGGAAGACCCAAGATCTGGATCAAGATGAAGAAGGCAAGATGTTAGTGGAAGAGTCGCTCACTAAGCGAAGATGACAAGCTTACTTCCATAAACTATTAAATGAAGTAGGATACAAGGACATTGTGCTGAGAGATTTGGCATCATAATTTTTAGGTATTGTAGGTGTATTAAAGTTGAAGAGGTGAATAGAACAATCAGTAGGATGAGTAGGCGGGGAAGAAAAATCAGACTTGATGAGATCTCAATGAAGTTCTGGAAAAGCACAAATAAAACATGTATGAAGTGGTTAATTGATTTGTTTCATGACATTCTTAAGGAATATAAATTGCCTATGAAATAGAGGTGGAGTACAATGGTTTTGTTGTATAAGAATAAGTATGATATTCAAAATTGTAATAATTTTAGGGGCATCAAGTTGTTAAGTCACACGATAAAATTTTGGTAGAAAGTGGTGGAGATGAGGATGAACAGGAGCTTGTTCATCTTTGAGAACTAGTTTAGATTCATGCCCAGGCGATCGACTAGAAAATACATCCATCTTTTGAGGTACGGGTGGGAAAATATCGAAAAAAGAATAGGAATTTACATATAGTGTTTATTGACATTGAAAAAGCTTATGACAAACCCCCGAGGAAAGTCCTGTGGAGATGTCGGAAAGATAGAGGTGTATCAGTAACTTACATTAGGAAGATAAATGACATGTATGATGGAGCTAAAACTTGGGTTAGAACAGTGGGATGGGATGGGAGTCAGACTACTTCCTACTTGGGATAGCCCATTTTTGTTTGTCATAGTGATGGATCTTAACACGATATATTTAAGAAGATGTGCCGCAGTGTATATCATTTGCAGATGATAAAATACTGATTGATGAGACTCGTAGTGGAGTCAATTTTTGGATGAAAGTGTGGAGGCAAATTTTGAAGTTCAAGAGGTTCAGGTTGAGGAGGAACAAAACAGAGTAATGAAGTGCAAATTTTGTGATGCCATATATGAGGCAGGTGTGGAAGTGAGCTTCGACACACAATCTATCTTCAAGAAAGATAATTTCAACTACTTCAGTTCTGTAATCCACATCATATTGATATGGGGTGGATGAAGTGATGGATTGTCTTTAGAGTTTTGCGTGATAAAAGGTACAACCAAAACATGAATATAAGTTCTATAACGTGGTGGTTAGACTGAAGTTGTTGTATGGAAGATAGTATTGGCCAGTTAAGAACTTTCATATTCAGAAGATGCATATTCTAGAAATTAGGATACTAAGATGAATATGTGGTCATACTAGGAGCGATTTGATTAGGAATGAGGTTATCCGAGTAAGATACAAGTGTCCTTTATGGTGGATAAGATGAGGGAAGTGAGATTGAGATGGTTTGGACATGTGAAGTGAAGATGTATAGAAGCCCCAATGAGAAGGCGCAAGAGGTTGGATGTAGTTGTCATGAGGAAAGGTTGATGTAGGCCAAAAAATTATTGGGGAGATGTGATTATATAGCACATGACACAACTTCAGTTATTGAGGACATGACCTAAGATAGGAAGATGTGGATGTGAGGTCTTTGAAAATAGTTTCTCTACCTTCACGAAGTAGTTATATAACATGCATACACTCTACGCTTTTCAAACTCCACTTATAGGATTTCAGTGGGTATCTGTTGTTATTTTTTCCATATGTTGAAAGAAAAAAAATTGAATCTAGTTCAATGACTACTTGCCATATATTATAATTTTATTCTGGCTCTACCTTTATGGTCGTTCAATTACTTCTTTTACTTTAACTTTTGAAGAAAATAGACAATTTTCAGTAAAAAATTTAAAAGAACAAGTAAATGCTATAAATATCTTATCCGGAAGCTATCATAAAATGGTTATTCTCTTGAACTATTTTACCCTGCAAAAAATATATATACCTGGCAATTTTAGTATAGCTTAGGCCTGTTTTATGGCCTTTTCCCTTTTTATTTTTATTTTTTATTCCTCAATTACTTTGTTAGTATTCATTAATTGTTCTGTATCCATTGTGTGTTAAATCATTTTGACTTGAATTTCTTTACTAGTTAATTAAAATAGATTCTTTATAATATATGTCTGTATAATCTTTTTTTGTTTTATAATCCAAGTAGTTATCCTAAATACTATTGTATAAAGCTTTATTATGTGAATGTGTCTAAGATTGCACAACGATTATAATATAAGTTGATTAATATATATACACAATTGCAGACACTAAACTGTTGCAATATAACCTAAAAATCCATAGTTGAGTTTGTATATAAGGAATAAACAAACCTTCATGATAATTTTGTGATACAATTTTTTTCACTGACTTTTATAAAGCATTAATACAGTTGTGACGGTTGAAACAACTTCATCAGCAATGTCAATGCTTTGCAAAAAAACGCAAAAAATCGATGTCATGATACTCAATGTCCATCCATCGAACCTTTATTCTTTTGACCTCTTAGCTCAAGCCGTGGTCTTGGATATAATTACACTTGGTAAGTGTTTGTTCTAGTCTTTCACTTATTATGTCTACCATGGAAAAGTCCGTTATTTTAATTAATACACTGTAAAAGAATTAGCTATAAATTTCAATGTTAATTTATCATTAAATTACTCGTAGATAAATAAATTTTCTACAATCTATTGTTAAATAGGATTAGTAATGATCTTTTTTGTTTAGCGACATAATTTATCAGTTGTTAATTTCTATTTTTAGTATATGATGAAGAATTGTTTAGTAATATTATTGTTATATTGAATAAAATTTTAGTGTAAGCATGAAATTAACTATTTATATAATTGATAATATAATTCAATTTTAATTAATAAATTTTCAAATCAATTATGCAGTTGTATGTGATGAACTCAATGAGTTGGTAGCAAAAAAGACTTTGGATGAAGGAGCCTATCTTTTCCTTAAAAAGCCATTTGATGAAGAAATTTTGAAATACTTATGGCAAATTGTATTGAAGAGACACATGCAACGAGGGAAGGCAAGAGAAGGATCAGAAAAAAATAGAGATCAAATAAATGTTGATGATATTGGTAATAATGATAATGTTGGAAACAATGTCGTATTGAATGGAAAACACAAGCTAAGGAATAAGAGAGATAGAAAAAGCACGAAAGATATCAATGAAGATGAAAGTCAAAGCAATGCTATTAATAAGGTTGTTAGGCGAAGGTATCCAACTAAATGGACTGATAATCTTCATGTCAAATTCATGGAAGCTGTACAACAACTTGGAGAAGGAAGTAAGTTTACTTCACCATTAATTAAATTTATTTATAATTCATTTATATTGAACGATATTAACAATGAAAATTCGTACTTATAGCGAACGTCAATTTGTATGAAATTAAAGCATAATGATTGTTGTATTTACATGTACTTGAACTTGATATGAAAATATTATAGTTATTAAATTGAACTTACATTCTTATGGAACATGTAGGATGTTACCCCAAGAAGATTTTTGAGCTAATGCAAGTGTCTGGTCTTACAAGAATTCAAATTGGTAGCCATCTACAGGTACATCTTTAAAAAAAATTAAGTAGTAATTATGTATCATTTGTGTGTGTAAGGTACGAGGAAAGTTATTTTGCAACATAAAAATTAAAAAAAATAAAATTGTGAAGTTATTTTCTCAAATTTGGTTGCTAGAAAATGTTTTGATTGGACATATTTTTTCATCAAACACTTCAGTGAGAAGTTATTTATTTTTCAACTAACTTAATTTTTATTTATATCAAAAGTAGATTTTTGTAATTTTATTTCACTTTTACCAGTGAATAGTTAGATATTATTGTCAATTTTTAGTACTCAAAAGTCTTATCAAAACACTCACTCATTAAAGGTGATTAGAAATAGACTTTTGTTATAATATTTACGGATAGAACTTAATTAATCATTACTAATTTCTATTATTTGTAGTTCAATGGTACAATATAATTATGAATCTTTAATTCATATTGTTTTAAAAGACTTTCATCATTCACCTATTATCAAACACCAAAAATATTTACTCTTATAATTGATTTTGATTGTTCCAAACACACCTAAACAACAATGGGTTCAGAGGATAAATATATTCATAGTCTAACTCTCTTTTATTGTTTTCTTATGACATCTTTTAGAAATGTCGTCGCAATAAATGGAGATCTCCGAAAGAGCAAAAATATGTTTGTCTCCCATCAGGACAGGGATCCTCGAATGATTCTCATGAACCAAGAAGTAACTTTCCTAAATATGGGGCAATGCCTCGACTTCAAACAAATGTACTGAATCCGCAATGTAACCCAAACGAAATCCAAAAAGGCCCAGAGTTTTCATTTTCAACTCCCAATACCAACAATAGTTTTGCTAGGGGAGAGAATTCAATTCAACAACAATTCAATTTCCCACAACTTCAGGTTCAACCCCACTCTTTCAATATTGACAATTCATTCAATGACTCATTTTTGTTGGCCCAAAATAACGTTGGTGGTGGGCTACAACATGAAACATTATTTGGAATCTTGGGTTCACAAGAATTACAAGGCTCAATTAATGGGAACACTAATTATAGGCCTGGCTTGACGTTTAACAGTGGGGATCATGATCATGCTCAATGTGCTTACAACTTGAATCTCAATGCGACCTATGGGACAACATATTCAAGTAGCAGAATAGTGTCTGATACAGACATTGAAAATGTGTCAATTAATCAATACAATTTGAATCTGAATGTGTCTGATACTTATGTTGGAAATGCGGCTATTAATGGATTAGGAGCAACAAATACAAATGTTCAACAATATATTTGTGAGCCAAATATATCTGATCCAGGCAATATTATTGTGACATTATATGAGAGTGACATTGAAGGGCGTGATCCAAATGAGAAGGAAGAGTGTGAGGCATATTACAATAATACGGAGTATCTCCTATAATATCATGAACCTCCGAGTGCTAAGTTTCATGAACAAGACGGTAAGTTTGATCAAGTTTACTCTGATAGCAAAGTTAATGCTTCTATCTAATTTGATATTATGTATATTCCGTGTTTGATTATTGATATTAGCTAAAATTAGTATAACATTTAAATCATTATTTGTATTACATATCCATATCAAGCGCGAGATTAAATCTCATTTTCCATGATGATATTTTTTAAAACTAATATTGACTTATTTTTCAAGAAAATATTGTGGTTTCACCCAATATCTCCTTTAAATTTTACTGTAAAACTTAATATGCAGATGGCAGGGACATCAAGCGTTCAACTTTTAGAAATAGTTAATTATTCTGACGAATCATCAATATGATGATCCAATGATATCAAGACTATCAATGACAGATCTCTTAATACAAGGGCTCCTCGCAGTGGCAAAGTTGTTTTTTTCAAGTGGAAATTGCATCTTTCAAGTTTTTGGAGACTATGTTGTTTGGTATGACTTGGATTGTTGGTTTGTTTTTGTTTTTCCATTTGGAACTAATGTTCGTCATTAGTTTAAAGGCCTTTGTTATTTTCTTGACTTGGGATTATTATTTTGTTCAATATGGAACCCATTTATTTTATCATTGTATATGGGATCGATTATTTGTGGGACTAATTATATTGCATCATAATATTTGGTGTATCCTTAACATCTATGAGATACACTTTTTATTATTGTGCTCACATTGACTTTTAGGTAAGCTCTCTAAGGATTTTGTTCGTATTTTGGCCTTACATTTTTTTCCCAATTATGGAAGAAATAAAACAAGTTGTTGTAGAGGAAGGTATGATGATTATGTATTAGTTGCGGCTAAATATATTAAATACCTACTCTACAATGGACCATTGGTTTCAATCCCAAAGAAGAGATGTCAAAAGCTTTTATTTGGATATCTCTTTCGAATTATTCACTAAACCGTCATTATACTGTCCTTAGTCTCAGCCAATTGCGATTGATAAAGCCACCCATGAAAAGTCGAAATCTAGCAAAGCCAGAGTTAAAGTCAAGGACATGAAAGTGAATGTTGAATACTTTGAATGAACCAAAAAAACTAAGAAGAATCATCCAAAGATATCATTGATATTGATGCATTATTGTATGAAGAATCTGATGCAACTCATATTTCTATTCATTAGCAGGCTCTAGTTCGTCGAGGTGTGACGTTAAACATAGAGCCAATTTCTTTTACTTAATCTACTCCATTTTTGATAGATTCAACGGATCATAAGCAACTCGAGAATGAAGCAAATGTTAGTAGGGGCGGAGTGATGTCTAATTAGGGGTGGACCCACCCTTGCCTAAGGGGCGTCAAGCGATATCCCTTCGCCTACTTAGCTATGTATTGTGAAGGTTATTTTCTCAAGAGGTGTTACAAGTGAGAAATCCAACTTAGCTACTGGTCATTGATTGATAAAGTAACCCAAGAAAAGTCGAGATCTACCAGAGCCAGAGTTAAAGTCAAGAATAAAACTACAATATGTCCATGAGAAATTTGGACGAATTATGGAATACTTTCAAAAGGTTGTGTATGATAATTTGTCATTTTATTGCACCTTTTTTATAAACACCATGGATATGACAAAAGCAAAATGATTAATACTTTGAATACAATTAAAAAAAAAAGATGAATCGTCCAAAGATATTATTGATATTGAAAAATATCAAGGTGGTGGCGAGGGAATTATTAGACACGGAGAGCTATGGAATTATAACACTAATACTAAGATAACTATATCTAACTAATGGTGTATTTTGATTTTTGGAAGTAAATTAAACATATTATATACACTATGTAAATACACATAATAATAGGATTTCATGTTTGATACTTCTATTAGCACAATTTTAATCAGAGTCATAACAAATTAATAGTCAAATTAAACTACTACATGTACAACTAATTTTTGTAGCAATCAAAGAATTTATCAACAGTAACTTAATATTTTTAAAGAGTGTTTATATGCTTCAATTTTTTTAATTAAGGTTATATGAATCATCTTAACTAAGTCACACATGAGATAAATATTCAATAATTTCCTAATAGTACTGCATATTTGTAAGTGAGGTAAAAAAGATGTTGATGTCTTATATTCTTTAATGTATGAATTACAACAAAATTATTAAGGTTGTGTATGATATACGAATATATATTATTTTACCTAGAAAAAGTTATTTTCTAGATCAATTTTAAAGTTTAGTCATGATCCAATGTAGATGATATGATAAGGAGATAATATTTTATGAAGCTTTTGAATATAATGGTTGATAATAATATGTGAGTTTGATTATAGCGATTGAGATAAAGTAAGAGCGTAACTATTATATATTTTAAATGAAATGATTACCCACTCATATTTCATGAGTGACATAAGTCATTCTTCTTATAATTGAAAATATTATTATTTTTAAATGAAAATTGATTTTTTAAAGAAAAATATTGCGCTCCATATTAAATTCATAAACGGAAAAGAAAAAAAAAGTCAAAAGTATACCCTTGTCTTGACTCAAAAAAGGAAAAATATTACATAAATCAAATAAAAATTATATGTACGGTCAACGCTAAACATATCTATTAGTCATTAGAGGTACTATATAAGCAGTGTTAAAGGTTCTCTACAATTTTTTTATTTTATTTAAAAAACTATTTTCTTGTATCTCCTCCTTTTTTGAAGCAGAAAATTTTCAAACTATTGAATAATTCAATGGCAACTCCCTATTACGGTATGATTGAAGAAGTTTGGGTGATGCTGATTGATGATGACAAAGAGTTTGTCACTCACATGACTAGTTTGCTAAAGTCTCACAACTATAAAGGTGATATCTTAGAAAATATATATATATAGCGAACTTATAACCTTAGGTGTTTGATATAGCTAAATTTGATATGATGTTTGTTATCTCATTTGTGATTTTAACTTCGATTTCTTTTTAGATTTCATTTATGTATCTTGTAAATCTTGAATTTCTCTTTTCGTTGTTGTTATAACACTATTTATATGCTTGTATAATTATTTTTCTAGCCAATATATGTATTTTGTGCAGTTTTAAAAATCAATTAGATTTTCTATTTTTTATTCATAGTATATAAGCATATCACACACTTGATTAGCTTTCCCCCACAAAGATGTAAATGTTGTTTCACAAAGGCTTGATAATTTTATGAGATGTCGCTGGAGGGAGACAATTTTATGTTAATTTTGACTATTTTAATCAACTTATACTTGTGTTTTTCATTTGATCTTTTTTGTAAAAAAACAAAAAAAAACAATGTGTGTGTGTGGGGTGGGGTGGGGGGGGTTCTTTATCAATTGGTCTTGGGTGACATACGGTGAGAGGAGAAATTAAGTGATTTCCACAAAATTAATTTTTGAATAGATTTTTATTAATTTATAGATCATTTTGAAAATAATACGTTTGCTAGGATGGTGGCGGCACAAGATTAGGGTAACTAGAGGGGAGAGCAAAACTAAAAGAAGGGCTAGATAAGACCGATCTGGCTATCATTATTATTGACCTTGAGATAAAAAAAAAATTATCGAATGTAGACAAAAAATATAAAGAGATTTGATTTTAATAAAATAAAAATATTTCTCTTGTATTTTTTGTTTAATTGAAAATTGCTTTGTCCGAAGAGGTTTTTTTTTCCTTTGTAATTCTACAAAAAGAAATTGTATCTTTTCATTTTTATACTAATATCTTTTTATATACACGTGTTTGAATTTTAAAAATATTTTAATTTTATTAATTGAATCTAATTTAATGGGTACTTGCCAAAAATCTTTCTTTCTTTTTTTGGCTCTACCTTAATGGTCATTCAATTACTTCCTCTATTTTAACTTATGAAGACAAAAGACAATTTTGCAGAATATTCTAAAAGAATAAATCATTCTATAACTATCGCACTCGTAAATTATTTTAAAACAATGATTCTCTAGAATTATTTCACCTTGCAAAAAAGTACATAACTAACAATTTTATGTCTGTTTTATGGCTTTTTCCCTTCTTTTTTTTTTTTTTAATTTCTCATTTACTGTGTTAGTATTTATTAATTGTTCCTTATCTAATATGTGCTAAATCTAAAAAAAATAATATTATGTGTTAAATCATTTCAACTTGAAATTTTTCGCTAATTAATTAGAGTTGATTTTTTTAATAATATATTCATGTATGATCTTCTCTATTCTATAATTCAATTTTATCCTAAATAAAACGGTATAAAGCTTAATTATGTGAACATGTCTAATATTTGCTCACATTGAATATAATATAAGTTGATCAATATGTGCAATGAATTTGCTTATGAGAAATTAATAACCTTCATGATAATTTTGTGTACAATTTTGTTCACTAACTTTCAAAGAGAATTGATACAGTTATAATGGTTGATACGACTTCAACAGCAATGTCATTGCTCTCTAAAGGAAATCAAAAAATCGATGTGATGATACTCAATGTCCATTCATCAAACCTGTTTTATTTTGCCCTCTTAGCTCAAGTTGTGGCTTTGGATATAATTTCACTCGGTAAGTATTTATTCTACTCTTCCACTTATGACATCTACTATATGTAAAGTCAATTATTTTAATTAATACACTACAAAAGAATTAGCTATAAAGTTCATTGTTATGTAGTTTGTAGCTAAAGAGATTTTCAATAATACATGGTTAAATAGGATTAGCAATGAATTTTATGGTTAAGCGGTATCAGTTACTAATTCTTACTTTTTTTAGTATATGACAAACGATTGTTTTGTAATATTAGTGTTAATTAGGGATGACATTGGGGAAAAGTGGATGTGGAGCAGATTTAAGGCTATGACGGACGGGGCGATTTTAAGGTTGTGTGGGGCGGGGAGGGATAATGGACGGGTTGAAGTGAATTTTTTTAAAATTAATGTGGGGCGGGGTGGGTTGCAGGTCTATGAGATTTATGCGGGTTCAAACTCAATTTTAACTTTTTACATGTTATAAGAGTGATAGAGCATTATTTATTAAGATAGTTTCTTTAAAGTTACTAAAATATGCAAGAAAGTAAATAAATATGCTTCAATCACAACTAATGTAGTTTCTTACATGCTTCCTTATTGACCTCTATAAAATAAAATTTTAAGTTAATATCTATTAAATTAATATCACTTAATGAGAAAATAAAGTATATTTATGAATTTTATTTTTAGTATCAAACTTAATTAAAAAATATTAAAAATATTATGTGGGGCGGATTGAAAATGAAAAAATTGTTATGCGGAGCGAGTTCAAAGTTTTGTGGGTTAATCTCAACCCTCCCCGCCACATTTCCATCTCTAGTGTTGATAAAATTTAGTAAATAAGCATTAAATTAACTGTACATATAATGTATAATTTAATTCAATTCTGATTGATAGTTTCTTGAAATAATTATGCAGTTGTATGTGAAGAGTTCAATGAACTCGTTGCAAAGAAGACTTTGGAAGATGGAGCTTATCTTTACCTTAAAAAGCCATTTGACAAGGAAATTGTGAAATACTTGTGGCAATTCGTATTGAGTGAAAAACTACGAAGAGAGAAAGCGAGAAAAGGATCAGGAAATCATAAATATCAGATGAAGTTTGTTGATATCAGTACTAATAATATTGTTGTAGAAAATAAAGAACCTGAAGAGAAAAATGTCTCTTATACTAAGGAACAGAGCAATAATATTCATGAGGCTAGAAACGATGTTGTATTAAGTGGAAAATACACGCTACAGAGGAAGAGAGGTACAAAAAACATGAAAGAGAATAACGAAGTAGAAAGACAAAACAATGTTATTGATACAATTGTTAGGCGAAAGGACTACAGAGAATGGACTGAGGATCTTCATGCCAGATTTATACAAGTTGTACACCAACTTGGAGAAGGACGTAAGTTTACTTTAATAATAACTATTTTTGACAATTCAATTATATGGAACGATATGAACAATAAGAGTTTATATGTCTAGCTAACGTCCACTTATTTAGAATTAAAGCATAGTGATTTTCTTATTTAGATATATCACAACTGGATATGAGAATATTATAGTTATTAAATTAAACTTACATTCTTATGGATTATGTAGGATGTTACCCCAAGAAGATTCTTGAAGTGATGAACTTGTCTGGTCTTACTAGGATGCAAGTTGCAAGCTACCTGCAGGTACATCTTTAAAAAAAACTGAGTGGTAAATTATGTATCATTTGTACGTGTGTAGTATGGAGAAAGTTATTTTGCAAAATTAAAAATTAAAAATTAAAAATTATATCATTATTTCTCGTATTTGATTGCTAGAAATTGTTTTCCTTGGACAAATTTTTTCACCAAAGGGTTTTTTGATTATTTTTATTACAACTATCTTAATTTTAATTTGTATCCAAAGCACAAAAAATATAATTATATTTCACTTTTGTCAGTAAACTATTAGACATTTCTATCAATCTTTAGTACTTGAAAGTCTTATTAAAACACTCACTCGTTAAAAAAGATTAACCATAGACTTTTGTTACATGTTTACTGATAGAATTTAATTATTCGTTGCTAATTTCTATTATTTTATAGTTCAATGGAATAATATTACTATCAATCTTTAATTCATATTATTTGAAATTTTTTTATCATTCAGTAATTACCAAATGTCAATTTTTATTTTTTTTATAAATGACTCCGGTCATTTCAAATACACCTAAATAACAATGAGACAGATGATAAATATATCCATGGCCTACTCTTTTTTTATTGTTTTCATATAACCTCTCAGAAATGTCGTCGCAACAATTGGAGATCTCCAGAAGAGAGAAAATATATGCGTCACCTATCAATAAAGCAATCCACAAATGTTTCTCAAGAAACAAGAAGTAGCTTTCGAAAATATGGGGTAATGCCTTATCTTCACGCAAATGTACCAAATCAACAGTGGAACCCAGATCAAATCCAAAGAGGCCCAGAGTTTCCATTTCCTACTAATAATACCAACAATATTTTTTCTCAAGGAGAGAGTTCAATTCAAAATAAATTCTACCACCCACAATTTCAGGTTCAACCTATTACCTCAGCATTGACAATTCATTTAATTATTCATTTTTGTCTCCCCAAACTAATGTTAGTGCTGGGCTACAACAGCAATATTGACCATTATTTGAAATGTTGGGTTCACAGGGACTACAAGACTCAATTATTGGGAACACTAATTTTAGGCCTGGTATGACACTTAACAATGGAGATAATCATACTAAAAAAAATTACAGCTTTGATCTCAATGTGGCCCAGGGAGCAACATATTCAGGTAGCAGAATAATGTCTAGTACATACATTGGAAATGCAATAATTAATAACTACAACTTGAATGTCCTTGTGGACAATGTGACAACTTATTCAAGTAGTGCAATGGTGTCTGATACTTATGTTGGAAATGTTATTATTAATGGTCTGGGAGCAACAAATGTGAATGCAAATTCCCAACAACATGTTGGTGAACCAATCATGTCTGGTCCAAGAAATACTGATGTGGCATCGTATGAGAATTATGTTGAAGGGAGTAACTCAAATGAGAAGGAAAATTGTGATGCATGTTTAAATTTCTATAATATGGATTATCTCTTCCAGAATCTTGGACCTCCAAGTGCTAACCTACCTAATGAGCAAGGCAATGAGTTTGATCAAGTTTACTCTGATGATCAGGTTGGTGCTTCTATCTAATTTGGTATTACATATATTTTGTGTTTGATTATTGGTTCTAGCTAAAATTAGTATAAATTTGTGATGCATATTTAAATTTCAATAACACGGATTATCTCTTCCAGAATCTTGGACCTCTAAGTGCTAACCTACCTAATGAACACGACACTGAGTTTGATCAAGTTTACTCTGATGATCAGGTTAGTGCTTCTATCTAATTTGGTATTACATATACTTTGTGTTTGATTATTGGTTTTAGGTAAAATTAGTATAAATTTTAAATCATTTTTGTATTATATATCCATATCAGACGTGGGATTAAATTTCATTTTTTCTATGTTTGGTTGGGACTATACTCTTAACTTACTTATTTCAAATCAAACGAGCCCTTTTCAAATCGGGTAGTGTTTTAATGAATTTTTTTAGTATTAAAAAAAGATTAATGTATATACTTGAAGTAGTCATTTTCCTCCTTTGTAAAACAAGTTTTCCACATTGATGTTCTTAAAACTTAGTAATGACTTAATTTAAAAATAAAATAAAATATCGTCACACTCATAATCTCCTCGATAGTTTACCTTAAACCTACATATGCAGGTGGCAGGGGCATCAAACGCCCAATTCTCAAGAATAGAGAATCATTATGACGAATCATCAATATGATGATCCAATGCTATCGTGTCTATCAGTGACAACTCCATGAGGCTCTTTGCAGTGGAAAAGTTATTTTCTCAAATGGAAATTGCATGTTTCATGTTTTTGGAGATTATTTTGTTTGATATGACTTGGGCTGCTGGTTTATTTTTGTTTTTTCATTTGGAACTAACGGCCGGTATTAGATTATAGGCTTTTATTCAGTTCTTGACTTGAAATTATTGTTTTGTTAAGTATCGAACCCATTTACCCTGTCATTACATAACCTTTTGTTTGACTGGTGATATATCATATAGGAGATTGATTATATTGCATCTTAATTTATCAGAATATTTTGTATTACCTTAACATTTATGTGATACACTTCATATTATTGTGCTCATATTGGCTTTCAGGTAAGATCTCTTAGGATTTTCTTCATATTTTTGTTGTTCATTTTATCCTTGTCATGGCAATGAATTTGATCAGGTTTATTCTGATTATCCAGTTTATGCTTCTATATAAATTTGTAATCACAAGGCAAGCTACTCTTTATTTATTTGATATGTGTGTCTGATATGATAGAAGTTATTTTTAAAAAAAGTGTTTTTCGGAAACTTATCTTATGGCTTGCACGTCGACATATATTGGTTAGATTTGATAGGTATGATGATTATGCATTAGATGCTGCTAAATATGTTAATTGTCCACTCTACAATAGTATACAACACCAATTTAAGTGTTTCCATGGACCATTGGCTTCAACCCCAAAGAAGAGACGTCAAAAGCTTTTGTTTGAATATCTCTTTCGAGTTATTCTCTAAACCATCATTACTGTCCATAGCTTTAGGAAGTATAGCTGAAGAAGATGATAATTTTGATGCATGAAGAATCACTTTCCTTAAAGAAATATTGCTCGTATACATATTGGGGAAAATACAAGTCATTCTCTTCCGGATACAATAAAATCCTTGTATATACATGTATATTTTTCTTAGGCTACTTCTGGAGAGTCTTTATATTTTATAAAACTTAATAGATGACTTTTTATAACAGTCATGTTCTTTCATGAACAAATGATTTTTCGTAATAGTCATTTTATTTCATGAACAAATGACTTTTTATAATAGTCATGTTCTTTCACGAACAAATGTGTCTGTTCAATTTAAAACCTCTATATATTACAAAATATCCAACATCAACATGGTATTAAGGGCAATTGAGCTTCCGATTGTTGCTCAAACAACCAGTCTTCCAATGAAGAACCTGTTCCTTCTATTCCTTCACAAGTTCCCTTTATTCCTCCAAATGTTCAACACACAAAATTTCACAGCCTTTGATGATGTTTAAATACTTAGTTAATTTCAGGCACAATTAGTGATAAAAAATCAACAACTAGCGATATCTTGTCAAGCTAAGGAACTGCATTAGCGGGGTTGATTCGTCGAAATATAAATTTGCATTAATTGTGTATTTCGTCATCAAGAGGATACGAAGATTCAAAAACCTTTAATTGGATAGTGTAGACATAGAAAATTTATGGGACTCTACAAGATGTATTTGATTTCAGTTAGAATTCTTAGAGGCTACTCTATCCTAAACCCTAACTCATGCATATAAAAGGTAATATATTCCTTTAGAAGAGGCATCTCGAATATTCTGCAAATTCATGGAATATTCACAATCGTGGAATATTCAAAAGATAATGCAGATCAAATAAATCTCATCCTAGTTTGAGAAATACGTCACTATGACCCTTGAATCACAGAGAAATTATAAGAGAGAAGAATCAAATTAAGGAGGAGCAGAATTTGTAACCATATTGTTTTATCAATGACCAATTTAATAGTTTAGAAAACTGGTTTACCCCAAAATTACAGAAGTATCTATACACTCATATATAATAATATACAAAATGAAATTTCGTCAATCTTTACCAGTTGATACTTCTCAAACAACAAGAATCTTCTGGAAATTTGTGGTGAGATAGATTTATTGATGACATATTATTCCCAATAGGTGATACATCATGAATCATAATCGAATTTGATTGAGAAATATTTTGAAAATGAATAGCACTTTGCTTTTGAGATTTCGCTCGAGTAATTGCGCATAAATTTGAGATTTCTCTGAGTTGTAGATGAAATTTTGAGACGATTTTTGGTGCATTATATTCGTCTCATCAAGATTTACCATTTGACTATGATTTTGGATTTTTCAGAGGTCGAGAAGGGATTGTAACCCATAAGTTTCTCATTTGATCCAAATTAGGTAATTATTGAAAACCTTCGCTAAATTATATAGTTATTTATAAACTGTATTAGAATGTATTTATCACATTAAAAGATATTGTATTATATAGAAGCTATGTATAAAAAAATGTCCATCAATTTAGTTTACTTAAATCTTTGAAAAATCAGACATTTTTAATTTTTTATAATTAAAACTAAATGAAATCATTAAACTAAAATATCAATATAGTCTGTCGATTTAGTTCGATTTTTGATTATCCAAGAGAAGAAATGCAAAAAAAGGAGGGGATACATACGTACTTATTGAAAAAGTGTTGAGGGCAAAACCGGAAACTGAAAACTTCTCACATTATACGATATATAGTTTTATCTTCACCCAAGCAAACTCTCCTTTTGTCTTCCATTTTTTCCCTCTTGTCTGCGGCTAGGGTTTTAGCTCAGTCTTCTCCTCACAAGGTTAGCTTCTCTATGGCTCCCCCTACCCCCTAATCTCTCTAATGGGTGTCCAATTTTATGATTTTCTTGGTTTTTTTCTCTCTTTGTTTGTACATGTCTATGATGAATTCTGTGTGTTATGTGTATACTTTTTGTTTGGGTAATAGTATTGAATGTTATGTTTGTGTTTGAATTTTTGATGGGGTTTGGATGAATTGATATTATTAATTAGATTTGGTTTATGTTTCCTGGATCTTAATCTGTTGAAAAATGAAAAAAAAGTTGCTAGCTTTATGGTGGAACTTTGACTGTATACTCTTTCTATAGTAGAACTGTGTGTATGGTAGAATGGGGATTTTTCTTTCTGTTAGATGACACAGAATGGTGGACTTTTGATTTTTGAAGGATGAAGCTTGTATTTTTTATGTGGATTTTGATCATGATTTTGTAAAATTTTTAAATGAATTTTTTTCATACTTTATAACTACATGAGGGGATAAATGACCAATTATTTAATGATACTTCTTTACTTCTTGATTTTGGTAGCTCCCCTAAGCATTTAAGTGGTTCTGTTTTGTCTTTCTATAGTTTGCAGGGAGACTTACTTATTTTGTTATCTTCTTTTTGCATATCAATGACCAATTTAATAGTTTAGAAAACTGGTTTACCCTAGAATATGGATGTGTTGTTTCATAGTCTTGTCTTTGTCAAGTTGGTACTTGTTGTTAGCTATAACATTCATGTATGCTTGTGTGTTAAGCTTCTTATATAGAAGCATTTATTTTTTTAACTTGTGAATTTTCTGGATGTGGTTTAGTGTAGTTTTATGGTCATGGAGGTTGTTACAAATGCAATAAATATGCCAGTTTCTTGTTGCCTGTTATTGAGAAATATTGACTTTTGGTGTTTTTCTGGGACAGATGAATGTAGAAAAGTTGCAAAAGATGGCCGGTTCGGTTAGAACCGGTGGAAAGGGTACCGTGAGAAGGTATGTTTAGTTTTCTGTAGTTTCTGTGACTGTTGCGACATGGAAATAGTTTGTGTTAATGTGTTGAGAAAGAATGTGGGTTTGTTGCTAACTTAAAAGATTGCAATTACTTGAGAACCTGTTTTGCCATGATAATTATTCCCTTTTTCCTTGAGAGCTGCTCACTTTATTACAAAATGAGTGTTTGATTATAAAATTTCCAATTCTAACTTGGAGTTTGATTCCAAGTTTGAAAAAGTGCTCCAAACCTATCTTCCAACTCCATCTTCATAAATTCCAAATAAAGTAGTTGATTCTCTCTTTTGCAAAAAGTATATAATCAAACAAAACTTCATCTTCATCTCCAATTTCATAAATTACAAATAAAATGAAAAATATTTGGAATCTAATGCCCAAACGCCTACTTAAATTAGTAATGACTAACAAGTGTTTGTCCAAGGGTCAAATTGAGTGAGGAAGGGAGAGAAAGGGGACATGAGAAGTGTATTGATAAGGGGCATCTTATTTTTTTCATTCCTGTTTGCTGAATTAGTGCTACTTCTGCAGAAAGAAGAAAGCCGTACACAAGACAACTACAACCGATGACAAAAGACTACAGAGCACGTTGAAAAGAATAGGTGTCAATGCCATTCCTGCTATTGAAGAAGTCAACATTTTCAAAGAGGATGTTGTTATCCAATTCAGTAACCCCAAAGGTATTAATATAATCTGTGTTTCACATAGTTTAGTCATCTGTTGCTTTATTGCCATTCTAATAACCATTGTTTTGGATTCTGTTCAGTTCAAGCATCAATTGCTGCAAATACATGGGTTGTCAGTGGAGCCCCCCAGACAAAGAGTATGTGCTCTGTTCTTTTCTCATGATTTGCACCATTTGAATGTAACCTCAACATATGATTTATTAGTTATAACTATGCCACAAAACAAATTTGATTTTGAGACTAGCATTCTTTCTGTTGGGTCTATAACACATGAGTC
This sequence comes from Solanum tuberosum, assembly GCF_000226075.1. Classification (NCBI taxonomy): domain Eukaryota; kingdom Viridiplantae; phylum Streptophyta; class Magnoliopsida; order Solanales; family Solanaceae; genus Solanum; species Solanum tuberosum. The sequence continues at coordinate 1,066,957 of NW_006238947.1, forward strand.
CTTGATTGATAGCGGATTTGTGCTTCCTTACGGTTTTAACTCCTTTTGACTATGTCTTGGGGACGCGCATAAGAATTTCTAAGCAATATTTCTTTCCTCTTGCAGAATTGCAGGATATTCTCCCTCAAATTATTCACCAGCTGGGTATGTGCCATTTTTTTAGCCTACACTTTGAGTCGTGAGAAACCTTGAACAATTAAGTATATGTTTTGACTGTTGAAAATTACAATTTTCAGGTCCTGATAATTTGGAGAATTTGAAGAAGTTGGCTGAGCAGTTCCAGAAGCAGGTACCTGGTGCTGCAGATGCGGCTGCAGGTGCTGTTGCAGCACAGGAAGATGATGATGATGTACCAGAACTTGTGGCTGGTGAAACTTTTGAAGCTGCCGCTGAGGAGGGCCACACTTCCTGAAGGTTTTGTTGAACTTACTTTCCAGTGTTCTGATATTAGATTTTGCCTTGGCTTTTGAGTGTTCTATTTCATTTCTATTGTGACACATCTCAAAAGAATTCTTAAATGCTTTTAATAGTAAGCTACTTTGCCCTTCAAAGCATAATCCTCTATTTCAGCATTGCTGCCTTCTTCTATGTCATAGTATTTGTTATTCTATACAAGCTAGTCTTTATATAGTAAGAATATGTCATAGTATCTGTTATTCTATACAGGCTAGTCTTTATAGTAAGAATGCGTGATTACATAGGTCTCCTTTTGACACACATGGGGAAAAACTTTCTGCTTTTTGCTGATGTCCTTATGTTTTGTGTATGATGGGGGCTTAGCAGGTTGTGTAATTGAGGTTGAACAGTCATTTTGGTTGTCATGAGGTAACAATTCTGTAATAATTATAGGGGCCAAGGCTAATGCTATTTGAGCTTAGCAACTAACAGGCCAAGCAGTAACAGTTCTGAGATTGCTTTATAGGGAGCTCTCAACCAGTGACTAGTTCTTTTGGAATTCCACCCAGTGTTTGGTATTTGCTTTGGTCTTGATTGATTTCTATTCGCACCAAGAAAAACTCTTAAAGACTTTTGATAAAGAATGATTGTGGTTACTACTTCCCTATCACAATCTCGAGTAGTACACTAACTGTTTTTAAGTAGCTCGTTAACTTGTTGAAGTTATCTTCTCTCTTAATTACCTTCACACTTTGCTGAGGAAATTCTGGGATTTTAAGTGCAGTTTTAAAACCAAAAGGAAGATTCCAATGTTTATTTTTCAAAGAATTCCGTTGATCACAAGAAAGGTAAGTGTTTTTCCAGCTAATGGAGCAAGGTTTGGAAGGTAATTAAAAAGTACGTTACCATCCATTTGTTCAACGTTTAGTACACAGCAAACAAGTATAACTGTACAAGCAATATGGCTCATGACTATTGACAAGATTATCAATTAGTATCATTTAGCAGATGAAAAAAGTACTTTGTACTAGTTACAATAAGTTGTTGCAATAACCTACTTGCATCCAACAGGCTCATGAGGCACTTGGAGGTCACATAACATTCAAAATTTTGAATACTGCTTGAACTCATTTAGCCACATTTTTAGTTTGTGTCAATTAGCATAACTGAAACTGGTCTACTACACAAGGTTACAATTTTGTACATTATATTTTGTTGCAAGTCCACTGCTGCCATCTTCTGGCTTTCCAGCTAAAGCTAGAAATTCATCCTCATGTGATCGATCCTAACACGCTTCCACTGCTTGCTTCACTCTCAACTATTAGTACTACTGTGACTAGCAACCTTTTTGGGATCACAGTCATCGTCAGATAGCCAATCTTGTTCAGGGCATAACGACTCCTTACCCCGATTAATAGATAATTCTTGGAGAGGGTGAACAAATGATTATATGGAAAGTCACAGTAGATTACTCAACCTCAGTTACTATAGCATTTGTTGCTTCTACTATTTCCTTCTTACACTTGCAAAATATGCAAAACCAGCCTTCATCATATGATGGGACTGCAAATTATCATTTCTCTAGGAATAAGTTTTCATAAATAAAATATGAGCCTGCAGACGTATAGCTATACAGAAGTAGTAAAGTTGTGCTCTGATGCATAAGGATTGGAAGAAAAGGGAGAAATAGAGGATTCAGACAAACCTGCTATTTTCTCAAAGACATTTTTTATGGATAGCGCCGCGCAGTTGCATGTACCATCATCATTCTCAGGAAAAGCTTCTTGCAATTTGCATTTGTCACAGATAATCTGAAAACAGAAGAAGAAACTTTTAACTCTGCATGCAAGTTTGATTATCTATCTATTTATGCAGATTTTTTTTCCTATTTCAGATTAAATGCTGATATGAGTTTTAAGGGGTAGGCAAATAAAGTGCAATTAACAGACAAGCAGTAGAGAAAATTAGCAATTATCTGTCAAGACATGATATGACACCTGAGATTAACTCTACCTCAAAAGCTAGTTCATGAGAGGAAAATTATCAAGTCCATATAAGCAAACTACTCCGTTCTCCAATCAATGTGAGACTTCAACTCACTCTAATAACTCCCTTCACACCCAGGCGCAACTGGAGTACTGATTGTAAGTCCAAATGGAGTGGAACTTTACTTTAATACCATTTTAAGATATGACAAAGAGATCAGACTTAACCTCAAAATCTAGCTCATGAGGGGAGTAAGGTTTGAATCCATATAAATAAACCATTGGTCCATTCCCTATGCAGACTCTTAACATAATCAAATCTGGCAAAGGTGCTAGTTGCATACATGAAGGACCTCTTTAGAATGGTGGAAGTAGTGGTGGAGCCACTGCTGTCAAGGGTTGTCGTTTTACACCCCTTTGTTGGAATATTATATTGGTACATCAACTTCTCAACTTGCTGCAAATGTCAACCTTAACCCGTGAATCATTGATTTTGCAGTCACTCAACGCGTGAGTTTTGATCAATCGTTGTCCTTGGAACACCAATAATGGTACATCGCGCTGATTCACATAAACTTCTGGCAAAGTGTCCATTAATCCTACAGCAGCTGCACGAAGATCATGAAAGGTCGCACGAAGAATCCATCTAGAAGGCTCTATTGGTTTAAATATCTTTGCATTAGGTTTTATATACTAGTTAGTCAATGTTTATTAATTTTTACTAAGGGCAAATGAAAAAAATATACTCGTTCAACTATGTTTGAGCATCTATTTTAGTAAGAACAAGTAAAAGGAACTAGAGTAAGTAATTATTTGTGAAAAGGCTAATATCGAGAGAAAATGATAAATTCTTCATTAACTAAAATGGATAAATAAAAAGAAAAATCTAATTTTAGTATCTTGAACAAGTAAAAAGCAAAGGAGGGTTCACTAAACTGAAATTAAATTTTAGTATCTAATTTTAAATCATCGACATGCATATACATTACAAAAAAATTACACTATCAGTGTAATTTAACATGTATATGGGCATTTTCACAGAATTCAACAATCATACCGGACATATCATCTCCGATAATAGAGATCAAAAGCAAAAGTTAGTTCCATATCAAACCAATCCTCGGCTTAAACGTTGAAATTTCAACGTTACACTTTTTTACAGCGTATGCACTAGTATAAAAACATGTTATCCCAGAAATGAATACATCAAAGTTAATACAGAATTTGGGGTTCCAAATTCTCAACCGGGTGCAGGTGGTGGAGGGGGTGGCTGCATCGACATATGGGGCATAGCATGGTGACCACCATTAAAGTGCTGAGGTGGTGGTGGCGGACGCCAAACATTACCACCCATTGCAGCTGGTGGTGGAGGGGGCCTATTTAGAGGTGGAGCCATCTGTGGGGGAGGTGGAGGTGGCATTCCTCTGAATTGCATTTGCTGCTGCGGAATGCCAGCTGGACCTGGTTGCATAGGCTGTCCCTGCCAAGCTTGTGGTGGAGGCATCTGCATTGGTGGGTAGACATTAGGCTGCATAGGTGGTGGCCGGATTGTTGGAACAGGAGCTGGAGGCATAGGACCATTTGCAAAAGGCCGTGGGGGAATGGGAGCACCAACCGCACCATTGGCTTGTGGAACACCGGGAAGTGTTGGGGGTCCACTTGCAAACATGGTGTGAGGCCTGTTTTTCTGGGTACCTGGATTACTAGAAGCTAAAACCCTCTCTGCATATCATCCACAACAAATCAGAATGTATTAGAAAAGTAATGATTGCACAATTAAAACAAAAAGGATAATAAAGTTCCTGAAATTCAAAACACCGAGAAGACATATAACAGCAACTCGTGCATTTTGATAAACACCTCACTCATTCCCCTTGTTACCCACTTTGAAGAATTTCAAAATACTGAGTCTTCTACAGGCTTTTGGTTCCAAATCACTACTTGAATTCAAATGACATTTCCAAATTGTGATCGCACAAGCATAGCAGAGTTCAACAATCTTGATCGAAGACAAGTATCCAAATCCTAGCATTCTCAACTTCTTTATCATAAACATAAACTCTTACCAGCAGGGGTGCCATGACGTTCCCCCTTAGTATCTTTCTTGTAGGCATAGGACACTGTAATTTGGCGGTTGCAAAGATATTGACCATTCATTGCCTGCAGAAACACCAAGTTGGAAGTCAGTCCAGATTCATCAGCTAGAAAGCATCTGGCATGGACTAAGGATTTGAAACCTCAAAAGCAACAGTACATTAAAAATCCAGAGTTCTCCAAACATGTAAACTAGTAAATGTCAGATGAAGATGCAAAGTTTGAACTCAAGTACACCACATGGGAGAAGTTGTATCTTTACCAATAACAGGGTCCTCATATTTAACAGGACTTCAAGAAGCTGGTTTAGTGGTGCCAATTAGATCAAGTTACAAATTAGGCACTAGAATAAGAAACAGTTCAAATCATCACATTGACCACTTAAACTTGTCTGAGATAAGATATTCAACGCTTGGAAGATGCATCCTGCACACTACTATTTTTGTAAGTGATATTTTATTGCTATCAGACTGCCACAGCACCCAGAGGGTGCCTCATAAGGTTTCACAATATGTATCAGAATCCCTAAAAATGTAGGGAATCTAGGAAGTCCATCAGTTGCTCACACTCATATACAGCCAGATACTTGCACCACAAAAACAAATTCTGCAAAAATTTGAAATTCACAAAAGAAACTGTGATAATTCTGTCTTCAAAACATCTATGAATTCTAAGCAAACTGTCCAAAATATGCATATCAGAATGATTCTCCATAGATGCTGTCAGGAATTGATTGCAGATCCTATGTACTGACTTCTGTGGCATTACTCATATTGCATCCTGTACACTAATTTTCCAACATCTTCATTTTTGTTTCTACCACAACCATCAGAAACGTGACCTTCCTAATCCCTCAACTGATATTTAAACTCAAGACTGCCCAATATTAGATGAGAAAACTCTCCTTTTAGTTGTTGTCCCTTAGATGCAAGGTCAAGCTATAATCCTAGGACCTTTAACGCAGAGATGCAAACTCTGAGGCAAAGGAGAGGTGCTGAAGGAAAGGAAAAAGGAAAGACGTAGAGAATCAATGAATTTTAGCCACTTCATCCAAGAATAATGTATTCCCCCATTTCAATTTGTTTGTGTTACTTTCTTTTTTAGTTTATTTCAAAAAGAATGTCAATTTCTATATTTAGTAAAATTTCACACCTGACATCCTACATGGCATATTTAAGATTTTGATACATTACACAAATCATTAGTTTAAGACTACAAGATTTAAAAGACTTCTTCATTTTCTTAAATTCCATGCCGAGTCAAACTAAAACACATAAACGGAGGGAGTATTATATATGCAAGGTAAAACTAAAGTTATTTTGTCCCAAGGACACTACTATTATACTAAAACCTTAAAGCAGATATGCAAACTTTGAGGCTAAGGGAGGGGGGGGACGAAATATGTATATGCTTCAAAGTATTTACACACTAGTCACAACTGATCCATAATAACAATTAACGTATATACATGCATACCTAACTATACTCGAGGGGTACAACTTCTACTATATCTGATTGTTCAATTACACAATTTTTAAAGAAACACAAGCTTCCATCTCCTATACAAAGTCAGACACGGATAATTTGGGGCAAAAGGTTTCCAAACTCAACCCTTTTATCATTAACTTGGAGACAATCTCAAATCATATAGAACAATTGATTGCGGCAACTACTTAACCATTTGACTTGTCTTGCAGACATTGAAAGGAAGCACCAATGTTGTGATTGTATTATGATTAAACCAGATTAAATAATAGTACAAACCAGACAGGAAAATACTCCATTTCTAATACAGCATAACCTCCATATCATGCAAATAGCTTATCCTCCCAAGTCTGATTAGAAATGTATCTTAATTTATAATCAAGACTTTAAAAGAAGACAGATCTTCACACACATCACAGGCTCCAAGTCAAAGCAATAGATAATACTTATATATGAACTTCTCTGGACTTGTAAATCGCAACATATCATAGAGCTTTTCAAGTTGTGGTTGGTAAGCAAAGAGGTAAAAGGACAGTCTACCTCAATTGCTGCATCAGAGGCGTCAAATGAATCATAACTAATGAAACCAAAACCACGGGAGTTCCCTGTCTCGGGATCTCTCATTATCTGGAAGAAAAGATAAGACATTAAGATCACCTGTAAATGGTAAGTAAACTATGTGGTCCTAGTAAAATGTATGCATTGTAACTTATACAAATAAAAAAATAAAAAATAATAATAATAATAAATAAATAATATATATATATATATGCATAGTTTGTCATTCAAGCTGGTCTAGCATGTTTGGCTAAATGAATTCTCATACAAAGAGGATAAGTTTGATGGATGAGCTGCCAGCCATTCAGGAGAAGGATAAAGTTTTTCCTGATTTCGCCAAGCATTCAGGGAAGTTTGCGGAGCAAGAAGAAATATTGGAAATGAGCTAGAGACGGAGTTAACTAGCAAGTCTGGGAGGTTCTTAAAAGCTGTGCGGTAGGAAAGGCTATCTTGGTGGCTTCAAAAAGGCCATTATTTCACCAATGCTAAAACGTGGGAAAGTAATTAGAAGTTCCAATCCATTTTTGATTGCACTTATCCCAAAGACCATTAAAAACCAAAGACTATATTAATGAGTCCAGTGGGAAACAACAGTAAGATATTTGTTAAGGTGCTTTCGACCAGATAACAAGGTTGTAGAGGCAAGGCACTAGATGTAATGGATCAACATCTCAAAATGTTTTTATGGAAAGAAGACAAATATTAGATGCATGTTCATCATATTAATACCAGAAGCATTTACTAATATGATGGATAACAAAGTAATGAGGGGCTGTCTGAAGTGATGCAGAAATAGGATGGCAAGGCAAGGTGGTGTAACAGTGGACCACCTACAGATGGCAAGGCAAGGTGGTGTAAAAGTGAACCACCTCCAGCTTTTTGATAATCCGCTAGTGCTATGTGTTTTGGAGGGGAATAATTCGAATGATCCATATTGATTATTAAATGAACAAAAAAAGGCTCAATATTCAACTAAATCATAGTGCACTAGCCATTAGGTCAATATCTCTATGCTAAGTAAGGAGGACAATCATTAATAACATTGCAAGGAACCATACTTTTTCGCCCCTCCCCCAGCCCCCTACCCCCGTAAAAAGAAAGGGAAGGACAATAGAGAACCTGGAGGAATCTACTTCAAAGGGAAAGATGTTTGCTAGAGGATGTACAATACAATACACACTAGCAGATTGCTATAATTTCATAACATAATTTGAAGCATGGATACAAAATAGGCGAGAATTAATAAACAAAAAATAAACCCCCTTTTTTCTTGACTAAGTAGGAAGTTTACACACATCTTAAAAAGCAGCAAAATGAAGAATCATGAATAATATGAAAATAGAAGGGAAATGACTTCAACCTTTGGATTTGAAACAACAACCCCAAAAGCACTAAAAGTGTCGTATAGAAGCTTCTCTTCTACATCCTGCATATAAGATCGAAAAGGATTTTATAAGTTACCAAAAGTGCTATCATGAACAAGGTTATATATGCAGGTGATGTCATACACCTAAATAAAAGCTGCTATCCAATGTCGACATCCAGACACATTTGAATGAGAATAGTACGAGAGTTTGTATATCTTTCTCAAAAAGGAAAAGAGTTTGTAAAATACTATCAAAGATATCTATTGCTTACAGGATCAAGGTTCCCAACAAACAAATTGGCACCAACATCAACACTCTTTTTATCTTGTGATGCCTGTACAAGGATAAATTGTTGGATTAAATAAAATGTAAAATATGTAAGAAAAATCACTATAGCAAGGGAGATGCATCAATGTCATAGCATTACCTTATTCACTCGTATTGGTTTCCCATAAAGTTTAATCATATTCAGTACCTTTATTGCCTGCATCGGTAATGCTTTAGAGAGAGAGAGAGAGAGAGAGCAAGAATATCAAAAACTAAATCCATGGCTAAAAAATATAACAGATAACAAGACTTCAGCAAATAAAAAGTGTAAATGGAAAAACAACCAACACTTACATAGTCAGCATCTTCTTCACTTCGGAATTCCACAAAACCGTATCCTTGATGAGCATTAGTAACTCTGTCCTTGGGGACATAGACATTGACTGCAAATTATATAGGGAACAAATGAGATTTAAAAGAATCTAAATTTTCCAAAAGTTTAAAAAAGGCTAAGAGGATGCCGATGAAAATTTCAAAAACAAAGAGGATGTTAAAGAAGCCAGCTGTTCAGTAAAAAAATTAGACATACCTACTGGACCTGCTTGAACAAACAACTCCCATAACAACTCTTCAGTAATCTACCAATCAAAAAAAAAAAAAATCAGTAACCTGAATCAAGAAAAAAAAATCTCAATTTTCTGAGTCAACCCTGATTGCAACAAGGTATAAAAAACAGAAGGAGATAATCAGGAAGGAGCTAGTGAAAGGGGACACCAGCATCAAATATAGTGTTAACTGCAAAGGGGGGAAAAACAGCGAGAAACTGCAGAGGTAGTAATAATAGACAGTGAGGCAAAGTTTTTAAAGTGACTAATATACAAAATCTTCAAAAACACGTTGAGGCATGTCCACATAGAGACACAGGAGTCAAGGCATAAACCCTCACCAAACAGCTGAGCAGACACATAGCTATATATATATGCTATGGACATAATTATTTTATTTTTGATAAAGGTAAAGTTGTATTCTTCAGCATTAAGGGTATGCTCTCCAAAAAGTTACAAGCTATATCCATAATTACATAGATCCTAGGAAATCAGCCATCTGTTTTACTTCTTCTATATCATCTTCTTTACACCAAAAATACAACATGTTAATGCAATTTTCTTTAACTTTCTGAATAGTGTTAGTAATATTCTCATGATACCTGAGGTTTCTTTCTCTCCAAATAGCCCACCAGACACAAGTAGGTACTATAGACCCCCATCTTTTTTAGGTCTTCCCCCTCATCCAACAGCTCAGAAGATCAGCAGTATGCTATGGACATATTAGTAACAACATTCATGTAAACCAATACTAGAACAAGGAATTCTCAAGCTTTCAGCAAAACAGGCCACATAAAGTCATACTAAGATTAAGGGGGACAAATTTTGATATTATAGATGCCAGATAACATTGAACTCAAACATTTTGTTCTATATAAAAAGTCAATCGCCACAGCTGATCCATAACTGGGGAAAGAATATCCTTTGGGTATTAAGAATACAGCTGGTCTGCTTTCATTTTCATTCCACAATTCTAAGACGGCTTGGGTGAGAACAACTCTAGTTTTGCTTAGAAGAACTAGGAATAAGGCAGAGGAAAATATCCATTACCAGATTGTGATGGGGACTTAGTGTTAGGTATAGACTTTACCAAAAAACATAGTGTTGCTATACAATCATCTGGAGGGTAAACATTTTATAGTGCCTATATCTAGGTAATGATGTATCAACTATCAAGTTATTCTAGCTTGGGAATAAAACATTGTGGTTCCATGAAAATTCATAAATGAACATTAATCATCTAAGTTTTGACATATAAAATTGCCACTTTGAAAAGGCTTCAAAACGTATGTTAAAATGGTTGAAATTGCAAGCTTGCGCGCATCTCAACTAATGAAGAGGTGGTTGAACATTGTCTATGAGGAGCTAGTCAAGAGATAATTAACCAATTTCTATCCAGTCACCCTCACTCTTTTCTCGTACATTGACATCATTAATTTGGCATTAACTATTACACAAACGTTTGATTTATAGAAGGAAGCTAGTCATACCCAGGTTTATCAAATTGGAACAGGAAATCACCTAATCTATTAGCATAAAGTCAAAAGAAGAAGCAACTAATCCAGTCAATTTGGGGAAGTTGAAAATGAATTGAACCATTTTAGTGGGAAACATCTTGAGCGTCAAATTGTATGTATTTTAACCAACATTTTAAGATGTACTTTCTCATCATATTAATATTAAAAGTACTGCAACTTATAGTGTTTTGCATATAGTTTTCAAACATCTAAACTTTAAAATTTAAAACATTGAATTAATCTGGTTCAGCTTATCTAGTCAAATTGACCCTCACAAAGCAAAAAACTGACAAGTAAAAGTGAATGGATGAAGTATTTGGCTCTGCTTCTCATCTTTCGAGAAGCTTTTGTCAATTTAAGGGTGCAAAGATAAAACTTTTTACATATTCTGCCAGTAACAGTGACTATTTGTGTTGTGATTGAATCAGCTGTTCCATTTCTTTCTGTTAGTAGGATTTCATAACTAGTCCCATTCCAGATACTGGAAACTGGACAGAAGCGTCGAGAAAGCGAAACCCTAGGAGGATTAGAAGGAAGGAGAGATACCTGAGGGTCGAGGTTTCCGACATAGGCGGTGGCGTCTTGGTTGCGCTCCGCCGAGTGTTGGCCGAGAAGGTTTGCTCCCACACCCGGGGCGATACGGGTCGTCATACTCACAACTCTCCTTCACTAAAAGATTTGGCGTTTAATTAAGTCAATTGACACATATTATTATAGTCGGAATGATTGGGACACCTGTATTCAAAAGACGGACTCGTGATTTGAAGATTTCGCCTGCATTAATACTAGCTAGATTCGAACCTAATATTACTGGTGGTTTTCTAGCTAGTGCCAATAGCACAAAGACACTCCTATGTTTCTTATGGGTACACTGTTTTTGAAGTTAATGGGTGCACATACACCCCTCCTATAGGCGTGGATCCGCCTCTACCTATACTTTGGCTCTGTTTGCTAGTTAAACTTTCTTACTTGTCAATTTTTCAATTAAATCTTTAAACTTATAAGAACACAACATTTTACTCGGTTTTAAATCACAATTTGCTCGCTTTCAAATACATGCAATTGCATAACTTTCCAACTAAGCAATATTAATATCACATAAATTCAGTTAATAGTGAGAGAGTTTTAAAATATTGTGTTCTCATGAATTTAACGATTTAATTGGCAAAGTGATTAATAGAAGAGTTCAACTGACAAATAGAATCAAGTACATGGTCTTCAGAATCACTCTGTCATTAGTATATAATTATTTATTTACGTATTTATCTATAGGCATCAAGATACGTCAAAGGCTCATAGGCAGCTTATTTATAGGCGTTATTATAATCACATGATTTCTACGTCAATCTAATTGTTATGTTGTCCATATCAACATGAAATACTAATCAACTAATTACAAAGCTCTTAAGGCATCAGCAAGGCGACAACGTATCAATAGCTAACTAACTAAGCAATGACAATTTATTCAAGAAGATTTTTATGTCGCTCTTAGTATGTGGCAATAACAAAACAAAACTAATTCCAACAAGGAAAGCTCACATGTATACATATAATATAACTCCATCAACCGACTTCTAAGACATTTGATGTGATTTTCTGAATGATTATGAAAGTAATTTGCAATAGCTTTTGTTGACTTTAATTTTTACAACTCACATCATTTCACAACTTAAAATACAACTACTGAACAATTTGAATATGTTTTACCATATCCTTCTTTAACTTATTTATCATCCATAGTTTTACCTCGAAGACCAAAATTGATTTAAACATTCTGAAAGGATGGGATTTATTCATTATTTGATCTTCCAATCAATAAATAAATAGACTTTAACTTTATCTTTGAATGGTTAGATTAAGAATTTAAGAAATCTTCTTTCTAAATATCCAATTTTTTCTTTCAATTTCCTAAGTTTTCCATAAAATTTTCCCTAACATTTAGGACTTTGAATTAAGTTAGTCAAGTTTTCATATTATTGAACAAAGTTTATAAAAACAAGATTCAGGTTAGTGTATTTCAATAACATCTTTTTAACTTAAAATATGTTTTACTGAAATAAACAAATATTAATTACTACTCTTGCATGTTTTTCAATGAAGCTAGAGATTTGTGTCATAAGAATAATATAGCTATAAATTACAATAACGAAAAAGATGAACGCGACACAAACTTCTTGCATACTTAATTTTTATTTATGACATAAAATCTCAAGCTTTCATAGATAACATCTGTTAGTACTAATATTTATTTATATTGGTAAATAAAAGTAATTTTCAGTTAGGCAAGATATTAGTAATTTGATTGAAATACACTAACGTCAATCTTGTTTTAAAAACTTGACTAGTTTATTCAAAATCCTAACTAATATATTAGGCAAAGTTTTACTTTAAAACTTAGAAAATTGATAACTTGGGCCTTGGAGATTTTTTTAAAAGTCTTTTTATTAAGAGAAAAAGCTCAAATAATATGTATCAGTCTTTTGAGAAAAAAGTTCATCTATGTCATTGTAGTTTAACTTAGTGCTTATTCAAGCCACTATTTTTTTTAATTATAAACATTTTCGAATTTATAAACTATTTTTTACACTTGACCAATATAATTCGACCACATCATTAACTATTTAAAAAAATAATATTTAAATCATGTAAAAATTGCAAAAAAATTGAAGTGTAATAGGTGTGTTTGCAAATGAAAGAAATTCTCAAAAACATACTCCTTTTACATTTTACGTGATGTAGTTTGACCCGTTACATGAAAAGGAAGATTTCTGAAAATTATTATCTTAAAAATATCATTATATTTGTGTAGTTATAAGTCTTCTGAAACTTGTGATCTTACACATATCATAGAGCAGAGCTATAAACGCTCTCTTTAATGCATAAGGCATTTTTACGGTCCTTATGTTTTCCTTATTTTTTGCACATCTAACAAATGTCAATCTACAACTCATAGTTGTAATTTCCCAAATTGAAAGGCCCAATTTTTTTAGTAATAATGAAATTATAATAAACCTTTTTAGCAAAAAAAATATACTATATTTTGTAATTTATTTGTCTTTTTTTAGTTTGTTTTGAAACATTAAAGAATGTTTCTTTTTTGGATCAATTTTTTTAAAATTAACTTCCACATGATATGTTTAAGACCACAAGATTAAAAAATATTTTGGTATATAAATATATATCTTTAGTTTAAGACATAGAAAAAATAAAGCCTTGTTATTAAAAAGAAAGAAAGAACTTTGAATCTCAGATATAAGAAAATAAAAAAAATATTACTACATAAATTCTCATAGTTGACGTGATGTAGTTTGACTCATTACAGAGTTTAGGAAGTTTGACTCGTTACAGAATTTGGGAAGGAAAAGAAAGATTTTCAAGAATTGATGTCTTAAAAATATCATTTGTGTAGTTATAAGTCTTCTTAAACTTGTGGTCTTACAATTATCATAAAGCATGGCTATAAACATAAATCATAGTTATAAACGCTCCTCATTGAGGGCAAAAGGAAACATCACAATAAAGAATTTCAACACTTGACCTGGATTAGGAGCTTTAATACATAAGACATTTTACGGTCCTTATATTTTCTCCATTTTTTCACATATCCCAGCAAACCACATTTTTGGCAAACCTAAAAACCAAAATATATAGTTATTTAGCTCGCATGTGAAAAACATAAACAAATAAAACTGAGGCATATGTCTTAGGCCCTAAATTCGAAGGGTTCAAATTTTTAGTAATAATAAAATTATTATAAGCCTTTTTTAATAAAAACAATTATACTATATTTTGTAATTTAATTATCTTTTTTTAGTTTGTTTTGAAACATTAAAGAATATTTCTTTTTTTGGATCAATTTTTAAAATTAACTTCCACATGATATGTTTAAGACCACAAGATTAAAAAATATTTTGGTATATAAATATATATCTTTAGTTTAAGACCATAGAAAAAATAAAGTTTTGTAATTAAAAATAAAAAAATAACTTTGAATCTCAAATATAAAAAAATATTAAAAATTAAGTCTCCGATTTATTTTTTATTTTAGGTCACTAATTAGTTTGAGTTGTTATATCAAGATTCTATTATCTTAAATAATTCAATTAAACATCGCTTCATGTAAAAGATATTACAGCAAGAACAAAATTAGATTTAACCATACCCACAGCTCAGGCAAGTTCATATCTTAACCAAGTTGAGCGACAAAATGAATCTATAGTTCACCTTAGCCTCATATAGATCGCTGAAAATCATCAAGCGCTCATGTATTAACGAGTTTGCACTGTATGAGACCAAACAATCACGTTCCATTTCTCCCACGTAAACATGGAGATGATAGAATTTACAGGGATTTGTTAGACATAATGAGAAACTGATACTACTAATTACTCATCGCAATATAATGAAATTTTAACATTAATGTTAAGGAAACAATGCATTTTAAGGCTATTTTAAACATTCAACTTTAAACGTTTTTGCTTCCTACTTTTTGCTAGTATGATATGATATATGATATAATGATTGTGAAATCTGTCTTGGGCCAACCATTAGGACAAACCAAGGAGGAGCTAGTGTAGAACTTGTGGATTTGTCCGAACCCAATTTTTTAGTCCAAACCTTGTATACATCTTAAAAAATTCATTAAATATGTACAATTATTTAGTTTAGAACCAAGTAAATTAAAGAACTAGAATTCCGAATCCACCTCTGCCAACCACAACCTTCAAAACTCAAAAATAAATAGCCAACAGAACTCGGGTAAAAGTTGCTTTTATATTTCTAGCGATTCATTAAATATGTACAAATTATTTAGTTTATATCCTAAAATGTGCAATTCTTTCTTTTATTGTGATTTTTAATATGTCGAATGAAATCTACTAAAAAATATTTTATAAACTAAAAATATCAAAACTAAACTTAAAAGACATACTTAATTTCAAAATCACAAAAAATTGATAGACCCGTTTTTACTTTAAAATTACTTCAAATTAACTACGAATTTGATATGCGATACCATATCACGATATGGAATCGTGAGATGGAATCATCGTTTTGACATGCGATTTTATGCTGATTTCATATCATGACATGGAATCTCATATTCTCCAAAAATCATGATTTGAGAATTCCATATCATGATTTGGGATTCTTTAAAAGCATAATACATAAATGTGCCCTTTAACTTGGCCTCATTTTATGTTTATGTCCTCCAACTTTAGATATGCACAAGTAGACACTTAAACTTATATAAAGTAGAACAAATAAACACACGAGTCCTACATGGCACAATACACGTAGGACACCACGTAGACAAAAAATGACATGTAGGATGCCATGTAGAACATTTGTGTCTATTTGTTCAACTTTATACAAGTTTACGTGTCTACTTGTGCACACCCAAAGTTGAAGGGCATAAATGTGATTTGAAGCCAAGTTAAAGGGCATATTTATGTATTATGCATTTTTTAAATACAAAATTGACCCACAAGTTTATATTTTGTTAAACATTTATATTTACTAACCATTTATTTCATATGTAAATAAAATTTATAATCAGATCATTACTTTTTAAAATTTATTATTCTCACCAACATTAAATTTATTACTACTTTAAGTTTGGTGAATATAAATGATAAAGTAGGAATTGATTTGATGAATATAATAAGAATGGAGGGAGTGATACTCTTTTGGTTTTCATAATAAAAAAGCATCTCTTTCGGCTACATGTGAAAATGTTTAAAACAATTTAATATGAAAAGGGACAAAATTGGTGATATATGCTTGATAATCACTACTTTCAATATGTTTGATTTCAGCACAAAATTAATGCATTGAAAATGTGTAATTGCACACAAGTGAAACTAGGCATGAACCATTACGATATTGACACAAGTGAAAATTGTCATAGCTTGTACATTGTTACATAATTATTTCCGAGAATATCAAAGGAGTGATGAAATATTTATGGTCTATAATCAGCATGAAAATATAGTTGCGAAGTATATTGATCAACAAATGACTTAAAGTAACAATGTTGGTTCGTCTTTTCGGCCATATGATCTAGATATGCAAGTTCAATGTGAAGTGATAGTACGTACTATGTGAGAGGAATTTATTAAATACTAGTACACTACAATTTATGTTCAATTTTTTTTATTGAATTAAAGTTAGATGAAACAGTTACTCAAGTGGAGAACAAATAGCTATGTAATAATTTATTATGCAATTTTATAGATTTTTGTTTATTTGGTCAGATTGAATAATAATTTGGGTTATTTTAATAATTTTACAACTTATGAGGTTCTTATGTTTATGAGAAAATATACAACACAAAAATTCCATATCGCATATCCAAACAAAACTTCAACTTTTTCTCATAATTTCATATTATGATATCGTATCATGATTCTTTCGTATTGCTTATAGTAACTATATAAAGAAAAGAAACACCTTGGAGCAAGCAAATTGTGCATATCAATTCCAATATTATTGATCATTGTATAATATACCATTTCCACATTATTATTCTTATTGTATAAATAAACCACTCATTATAATTATAATCTTGTATAAATGGCTTGCAAAACCACTCCTCTATTTATTGTATTAAGAGTTTGTTTGACATTGTTATTGTATGTTGGGAGTCCAGAAATATTTATTTGATGAAAAATACTACTCCCTCTGTCCCATTTTATGTGATGTAGTTTGATTCGGCACGGAGTTTAATAAAGAAATGAAGACTTTTAAAACTTGTGGTCCAAAATGAATGATAGAAATTTGTGTGGCTGTAAATCATTTCATTAAGGGTAAAATAGACATTTTATAGTAAAATTGTTACTTAATATATAAATGTGTCATTCTTTTTGGGACTGACTAAAAAGGAAAGTAAGTCACATAAATTGAAAC